>NW_017728906.1:51974497-52038616 GCF_001723895.1 Crocodylus porosus | reverse complement strand
CGGACTAGATGATCTGCTCAGGTCCCTTCCGACCCTAGAAACTATGAAACTGTCCAACTGGCAGGCCATAAGCCACAACCAGTTCATGAGGGGTAAGTACGTGGCTCTTGGGCTCCCACTTGGCAACCATTGCCCTTATCATTCTGGTTGCATCAACAACCAGAGGCTCAGGGTTCCCACTTCCTCCTCCAGCTTCTGCTTCCTGACCCAGCCCCAGGAAACAGGGCAGGACATGACAGCACAGCACAAGGCAGCCCACAGCATCAGGGGAGCTGGGAACCCTGAGTACCTATATGGCATGCTACAGTGTGGGAATCTATGTCTGGGCAGCCAAAGATGAAGTGGAGTGTCATGCACAGTGCAATGTGGGGGTCTACCACCTAGCTACACAGTATGTGCGGGGAGTGTGAGCGTGTGTGTGTGTGTGTGTGGTTTGAGGGAGGAGAGTCCCCATACACATACAACACTTGACAGGGGGAGTGAAGTTAGTTCCTGTGTGTGCAAGGCACATAGCCTGGGAAACTTGCAACTCCCCTGGTATTCAACCCTCACTGGTGCATCCCATGGGGCATTCAGCTCCTAGTGGCAGAGAAGATTGACAACCCTGAACTAGAAAACTCAGTACAAACATGCAAATGCTATTCAAGTCCATGGAACTTGTGTTTCAAGTACACAAAGTTCCACAAAACCTTCACTTCCCTGAAAAATCAGATCCTATATCTTTTTAAAGCACCAAAAATTTAAGGCTACCTTTTAACTACAACTGTGACCCAACTCCCCAGCTGTAAATAGGGATGATAAGATTACTTCACTTTGTAGGGAAGTTATAAAGATAAATGATGAATCTTTGTGAAGTGTTCACATTCTACAAGAATGAGTGCCATTGTTTCTCTGCTTTGGAAAAGAGGTTGACTACTGCACAGTACAGAAGGGAACCTGGGCCACACATTAAGCAAAGAAGAAGAAATATACTAAAGAGTTGTTTATTCAATGAATAGTCCAACATCTAAACTGAAAGAGATAGGGGTTTCATTGGGAAAAAAAATGGTATTCCATTATTATTAAGGCCTTATCACATCATGCACAAAAACAATGGGGCCAAATAAATGCACAACCAGCCTTAATTCTTATGTAGTCTGCCTGTTGATTGCCTGACTTTTACAACTGTAATAATTAACATAGTTCAAGAGTATACAGTAGTACATAATACAACTCAAGCTTAAAAAAATAATAGATTTACATTTGTGGGACTTCTTTAATTCAATGTTATTAACTGTGGACTTCCTTGAACTTTCATGTACAGAAAAGTTAGAAAAATGGATGTTACCATAGAGATATACATGCTCCCTTTCAATCAGTTAGAGGCAGTTAATTATTTTGTTCAACCAGAATCATATTTACTTTTCATATGAAACATTCAAACTTTAAAGGTTAGCGTTATCTTCCAGTGATGGAAGAATAATAGATGGACTGAACAAACAAAGGTCAAAGTTGTAATCACAGATTATTTCAGCCACAAATTACCTGTAGTAAGCATTACAGCAGCAGGAATTGTATTTTAGCACATTCTAGATAGTTCTACACCCCATACAAACTCAGGGAACTAACTTTTAATTTTAATGACTTGTATTTGTTTGATTGACCTACCTGCCTCCCCTCCCCACAAAAAGACAAGAGCAATGCTTTGCATATATGTTTGTAAGTCACATATGTAGGCTTATTTTAGAGAGACATTCTAAAATAGAAGCTATGAAAAGCAATCATTTCAAATGGGTACGGCCTAAAATAAAGCTAACTGGACAGAATTTGGTGTTTATTACCACCCAGGGTTTGGAACTAAAAAGATCTTCCATTAGATGAAAACAATCTTGAAATGGTTAAATGTCTTCAGATGGGAGGAAAGAAACACCAGTCTATGATTTTCCTTTAGTTGTCACAAGTGATATGGGTTAATTTACCTAGTCTGAAATAATGTCAGGCAGGAGTATCTGTCACATGTGACATTCCTGGTAAAGTTGCCTTTTCCAAATAGTTAGATTTACTCCCTGAATACGAAAAACTTTAAATACAAATTACATCTTCAAAAAAATTATAAATGCCATTTTGAGAAATACTTAAAATAAACCACAAAGCTCACAAGATTAATAAATGGTTAACTAATGACAATAAGACATTTTTTAAGGAAGCAAATCCAAAATAAATGACAGGAAGGGACACAAAATATTTTCTCAAGCCAGCCACAATGAAGCCAGGCATAAGCACTGGCAGGTGGGAAATAAATGATACGTCTCAAAATGAGCTAGTGGAAACACCCCAAAATTATTTTAATAGAGTATAACAACAACAGATGTGGAACAGATTTAGTTAGTACATAATTGATATTTTTGGCATGCATACCCTAAATATTTCCCCCTACACAATGGGCATCTAAGGGGATTTAGGTGTTTAAGTATGATTGCTTACCAGCTCATTCACAGCTGCCACACAATCATATTATCCTTGAGATTGGGTCAAAAAAGCAGCAAGAAGCTGGAAGCCCCACCCGCCTTTGTATTAGCAATTTTTTTTCAGGAAGTTGAATAGACTTAGGCAGGGACCCATGTCCACTTAAATGCCTAATTGATGGAATAGAATCTGGTCCTAAATTTCTGTTATTAATATAGCCATAATTATATATCAAGAAAAGGGTAATACAGGCCCATGGGCAGATCTAGGATTTTGGAAAGGCAGTACAGATGGTGCGGTGCACCATCACATATAATATAACACACATTTTTCACCACTTAAAGAGACACTAGAAGATTTACAAATATGTTAGAGGCCAAGCGCTATGTTATTCAGATAAAAGTCAAAACAAAACATTATTGAAATGTGCACTGACTTGCTAGATTATATATTCAGTTTAGAAAGCACAGCCAACCAGACAAAAATAGTCAAAATATATTTTTATTACTCCGGTAGTTATTAAATGACATCTCTTATTCAGATCCATAAAACAAAAACTAGCTTTCTTGATCATCTTAACAGTGTATCAAATATTTTGCTGTTAGTCATTACCACACTTGAGTTTACATTTTTAGCTAGAACTAAAAACAGTCTGAAAGGCTGTGAAATAGAAGAGAGATATTACCAGGAATCACTACCAGACAGCAAAATTTCAGAAAAAAGGTAGTTTATTTAATGGAATATCAAGACTATTAAAAGGAGAGAGGGTTGTTAACACCTGTGGACTGAAAATAGATTAGTAGGAATCTAGTAGATTATAGTGAGCCATGAAGTCAACTGGTTCCCTCAGCCTTGCCTGAATTGAAATGCTGTTGCCATTCCCAGACAGTGGCAATTTTAACTTTGGGTGGACCAGGAATCAAATCAGTTGCCCACCACATACTTATGAAGATATTTAGTGTTCTGTAGTTATTTAATGGATTTTTATTCTTTTGGGGTTTTCATTTTTTTTTAAGAAAGGGAAAATTTGATTGGGAATTCAAGGAATGGGTAAATGGGAAAACACCTCTAAGTTAGGACTAGACTGTGGAGCCTTTACTCATAATAAACTCAATAAACATCTTACATCATAGTTAGGATGCTATATGGGAAAGAGCAAGAAGACAGTCTAAATAAGTAAGGCCATGTACAGAAATTTAGTTTCTCTTAGGGAAGTCACTGTTCTCCCAGAAGAAATCACAAATGAAGAGGTGTTCAGTCTTTTTCTTCCAAAGTAAAAATGGCCACTCCAGGAGAAAAGTAACCCAAGAACAACCAGGGCTGAATCATTCCCAGGACAGTTTATCCTGGGAGAGCAACTGTTTGTACATGCTATCATTCTCCTTGTAGTAGAAATGTGTGATAAGTATTAACCTATTTAGCAGATTGGAATAGGGTGGAAAAGAACAGGTATGAAGGGGCAAAATAACGGAATTAGCCAATGCATTTATTAAGAAGCATTACATGACAGCAAAGATGGCAACATACTTCCACATACTTTAAAGATAAAAAAGGTACACATTATTTCACATCCCCATTTCAAAATGTTGATTACTACAGTTTAAATGTGGGGGTCATCATCTTCACCAACTGGAAGCACAACAATTCAGGAACTGATAGTGACTATTACAGAAATACATGCTTGCCTGTGGTATAATGTGTAACCACAGCATATATTACCTTAGGTGAGGTTTTCAAGAGACCCTGAGAGATTCTGCAGCCTTACTTCTTTTGACTTTCATTGTTCATACTAATTCCTGAACAGGCTGTCTTTGGTCTTGGCTACACATTCATTTTAAGCAGCTCCTAGAGCTCTTAACTGCTGGATTGTCCGCACAAGAACACCTGAAGGTAGTTTTAAACACATTTTAGGCAGCTTTAGTTATACCACTCCAGGGCCGATTTATCTCTGATTCGTGTTACCCAGCTCATGTTCCATTAATGCATGGCCACTTTTCACAGGAGAGCAGCACAAGTTACAGTCTTCCAGCATCTGAGGATACAGATTCCCTCCCACCCTCCTGTTCTATGTGGACATACTTTCTACCCCCTGAACACTATTGCCCAGAAAACAATTCTGGCACCAAGTCAACTCTCACTCTCACCCCCAGGCATGTGACCTTCTTACCCCATGTAGACAGCCTGCACAGCACATTCCAGCTAGCCAGGCTGCAGGGCACAGATGCATTCAGGCATGCGGTCTAGTTGGGGTGGAGAGGAACAATGTAAGGGGCTGGAATGGGTTCCCATGAGCTGGGGCTTCCTACCCCAGGCAGGGGCAGTAGCTCCCCCAAAAGCATCTTCTCTCACCACTCCTACCTCCCAGCCCCCTGGAAAGCATAACTAGCACCCCCTAAACTCCAAGCCCTAATGTCAACTTATTAATACATGAGACCTTCTTTAATTTACTTTCTCTTCATTTACTTTAAAATTATTATTATTGTTTTTGCTTGTTTTTATTTTATCCTTCACTGGCTGGCTGACTTCATTTCTTCACAATTCACTCTTCCCCCACCCCCATTTCCTTTCTACTTCCCATTTCATTACCCACATGCATTCCATTAGCAGTCTGCCTCCCAGCTTCATCTTCCTGCCCAACAACTCATCTTTCCCTACACCCCTACCTAGAGAAGGGACAGAAACCTGTCCTGGCTCACCAGCTCTATAGTGGCAACTCACAGCTGTAGCTCTTAGTCAGGGCCCTGTTTGACAGCCCTCTAGTGACAAGTCATAGCTGTGCAGGTGGGGGACAGTCAGAGAAAGTTTTTTTTGCCTAAAGGTGCTGATTGTTCCAAATTCAAACTAGAATTAACACAGATTAACATCTGTGCAGCTGAAAATGCAACATATAACAAGGCCGTTTGAGGTGTAAGCATGAACCTATCAGCATTACCTGTTGGTATGATATCAACTCTTCAGCATTACTTTATTTTCATATTTTCAAGGGAGAACAGTGACAAGGATGTCAAGTACTTAATTTTACAAGTCCCTTCCATTCAGAGGTGTTCAACAAAATCATAGTCCTGCACTGTTCATCTGTACTAATAAATCTGCTGGACAATAAATTAATGCCATGCTAAGCTTTTTAGTCAGTCATTTACCAGTCAGGAAAGTCAAAGCTCTTAAATGCTATGGGCAAAGTGATTTATGTTCAGAGAAATCATTTTCACTATATAGTAGCCCTTTCTTCTTGAACTGACTTTCACACTGGCCATCACTTTCCATGAGAGAAGTTTATATCAGCACTTAGCAGTAACATCTTTGGATGAACAATCCTAATGTTTACTTTTAAGAAAGTTGATCATTTCATACTGAGCCTTAAAAACCCCCCCATGTTATCAGTACAGTCAGCAACAAATATATTATCAAGAAACACTGAAAGGAAGGGAGCTTAAAATACTTAATTATATATGAATGAGAAATCACTGGGGGGAGAACAACAATTCACTAATATCTCTACTTTGGCTTCCACTGTACAAGATGTTGCAGTTGATAATACCATTTCTGTCCCTAGGGTCTAGCTATTCCCATCTCCCCACAACCCCTGATTATTTTAATTTTCATATATCCCAGTATAGAGATGAATGAGAAAGAAGTGGTTCTTTTCTACAAGCCTTTTCAGCAATGAAAACATTGAGTCTCCTTAGTCAGGGAGACACCCTCATCAATCTGTGGATGGGAAGACAGATTATTTCTTAAAACTACTCACAAAGGTTTAAACACTTATACCAAGGGACTAGTATAGATTCTGTAAGTGAATGTGAGCAGATTAGAGAACAATGCTATTCCTTCATACAATATGCAGAGAGCACAGGAGAAGCAGTTATACTGCACTACAACTGCGGAATCGGTTCCTATATCTAGCCAAAACACACAATGACAGATGAAAGAATACTGGAAGAAAAGGTACCAGATTTGCTTCTCCTTTAAGATTTAATGGTATGATGCCTGCTGGGTAAGCTTCATTAAAGCCAGCCATATAAAATAAAGCCTGCTTTAAAGAGCTGATGGCAGCATGTGGTACCATTTTTCAAAAACAATTTCTTTAAAATTCTTTCTCCATTAATTCAGCTGTTTTTTTCCTGTTAATAGGCTGGAATACTTTCTAATTGAAGAGGACACAAGTAATGGTGGGAAGTTTCTACTTCTGTTACTAATATCCAACTACTTTGTTTTCATTACATATTTGGGAGAGTGGATAGGGGAGTAATATCCTCAACTTTAAATTACCAACCTTTTCTATTTTGTATTGTTTCAAATGTGGAATATTTACCAGGGCTGTCTCCTTGGAAACACAAAGGAAATAATTATTATGGGCACATGTGGATAGGGATAGAAATGGACTAGGAAGCAGGAAGATGGATTGGTACCTTGGCCTAATTTGGTTTCCATGGCATTTAAACTGGCTGCTATGGTTTATTCAGAAAAATAGCATGGTAGGCCCTATAAGAATTGCTGGAAAGTGTAAAGAAGAAAAATGCCAGGCAAATAAGAGAAAATAACCCTAAACTGTTTAAAGGTTAAGATATGCATCACTAGTTTTCATTATTGTAGCTATAACAAAGCTGCAGACTCTTTAGAACCAGTTAGAACATGATGTTACAGGTTGCCAAATAGGACCATAATGACCATCAGAAGCTTTGATCCCTTTTGTGCTACAAAATGCATGGCAGCCAACCATAAACAGTAATTTCTCCTGAAGCCACAATAACCTGTTTTGAGACTAGATAGCTGTGGTGACACTTGAATTTCATTCCTCTGGTCTACTTCACAGTTGATTTCAGGGTGTAGCTGGTCTCCTAACACTGATTTTATACAATTTCCGTTTTCTAATATAATGCTCCATTCATTACCCTATAGCCTTATTGGAGAAGACACCAGGAAGACAGATGCCATTTAACTGTACCATCAGCTTACAGTGGGCAACCATTTTTTTTTATTGCTCTGAAAATGAAGAACATTGACCAACCTGCCAGAGGTGCCAAGATCCCCTAGGAAGCTCTGCACAGTGTAGGATGAAATATAAAGCCATTATAACTTGCTCTCCACTGCCTGCTGCAGAAGACAGAGGTGAGTGACTGGTTCATTTCTATGGTCCAACTATGTACCTGCTAAAAGAGTTTATTAGGGTAGCTGCACCTAAATTATAGATCTGACAACTCTATATGCTCTAAATCACTTTTTAAGGGAAGGAGTGTCAGACTCATTTGGCCCTGCAGGGCAGGTGAGTGGTGCAAGGCTAGTCCATGATACAAACTGGGCCCATGGATTCCCCTGCTATGTGCCCAGTGTAGCTGGTGTGGGGGGAGGGAGTGGAGGCTACATGCAGCGCAAACTGAACAGACCAGGCACTATGTGCAGTGTGGGTCCCAGAATGTACACTGCACACAGTTCCCACTCCAGGATCCATGCTATGCATGATGTCCACACCCCAGCCAGTCTGAGATCTGCTTCACACACAGAGCCCCTCCCAACCCATCCCTCCAGCAGATCCAGGACATGCATCTCACATGGCAAAGTCCCAGACAGAGGGAGTACTTTGCATGGCACAGTTCCCAGACTGTGCTTCCCAGGCCTTGTGTAAGGGGCTGGTCTGGCAGCAAGGGGATCAACTTAGACCCGGGATGGCACTGGGGAACAGATAACATCTTTGCTCTAAATGCAGGACTTAAATGACTACTCAAAGACTCCAGCTAAGCAACAGCCAAACATGATAATTGGACTTAAACCTTAATCCTTGTGGTTCAGAATAGACTTAAGGGTGTGTTGACTTCTAATTTTACTCTCCATCACTACACATTTTCTGTTTTTAATTAATACCTGTTTATACACCATATTCTTTTCTTTCTACTGTACTGTGTCCAAAATATTCCTAGTATTAGATCTGGTCCTACATCCAATATAACAGCAGAATCTTCTTGTTTCATACAACACATAATATACAAATTCACATTATTCCCCCCCCCAACTACTATTTCCCATCCTCCTCAAAAGATAACGAATATTACTATTTCATTGTTGCAGTTGCTGGAATGCCCAACTCTACAGTAATTACAATAATCCTTTTTGTTTACAAGGCAATACAATTCTGATACAACAAGTGGAAGGCATGTTCAAATGTGTCCTGCTCAGTCTCCGGTTGTTTCTCATTCTTCTCAACTCAGTGAGTTCTTTCTAATTATACCTAGCATGGCCACAACTGAGAACACTAACAAAATAAATCAGTAATGCTTGATTTTTTTTTAAGTGTCATATTGATTGTATCTGAATTGTACTTTCAAACCTCTGTTAATTCTTTCAACTTGCTATTATTTTCTTCATAGCATCATCCAGATGTACCACTGCAATCAATGCCATTGTATGTGCATACATTCAAAGACCCAGACACTGACCATATATAATGAGAGACAGTCACTGTCATGAAATAGTTGCATTCTAAGTAGAGGAGACAAAGAAAGGGAGGGTGAAAGGAAATTGTACTATGCACATGTTTTTCAAATAGAAATCAAAACACAGGGAAATGAAGTGTCTTGCCCAAGGTCACAAATGATTTTTGTGGCAGAGCCAGGGAATGAACATTTCGTAATCTGAATCACTGTCCAATATTTTTAATCACACAGCCAATATTTCCATTTGTACCAAAGCATATTCCAAACAAGATGCAAGAAGAACAAAGAATGATGGGAAAAAGTTCCAACTTCTTTCCTTAAAAGTGATTTGTCTCCTAATTAACTAATGAACACAACTAAGTAATGATTCAATAGAATAAAAAGTAGAAAAAAAAAATTCAAAAATAAAGGCAGTAATGAAATCCTTCAATTATACAAAAAGAGTCTTTACCATATCCAAATCTTAAATGGAACAACTTGTTCCCCCAAACACCAGGGGGGGAAAATGAACAAATTTATATCTAGCACTTTAGTAAGTACAGCTTAAGGTCTTTCACTCCCCACCCCCCTTTTTCATGTAAGGTTTGGGAGCCAGCTGTCAATCTCAGGCTGCAAACAAAATGAAATATGGAATAAAAAAATAGGGGAAAAATCCAATGTCTGTTAATACAGATGGCAAAGAAAAGTCACTTTGTCACAGTTAAAGAACTGCCATTCATAACTTCCTGCTGCAAATGAAAATGATAGAGCCCTGGTTTACACAAACAATGGAGTTTTAAAAAGCATCAGAAGTATCAGTCTCCCAGAAAAAAAACCCCTATTGTATAAAAGGCCAAATATTTTGAATTTGTAGTCAAGGTTATTTTACATGGCTTAAAAAACTCCATGCATAGTTTGGCAGGCATTAAATACCTTCTTTTACACAAGGTAAGTAAAATGTATTAGACTCTAATTAGATAAATATATACTATCTTGCACAGTTAGCACTGAATTACTTGAGATAAATGAACTTACAGGTTGAAACAGGGGAGAAAGAGCAGTGGAGCTCTACCAGATCCTACCCATAGACCAAACTCTGCCAAAATGAGATGCTGGGCACAAAACACAGGATAGGTACAGATATTCAGACTGCCGGAGGTGGAAATGATCTAAGTTATGTGGTTTTATGTAAGCTGCGTAGTTTAGATCAGTAGCAAACAGAACATGCGTTTGCCCTTTGATGGGGAGAGAGGTCAACACTTAGACCAGGTTCTGTCATTGTTAAACTACTCTGCGCACCAAACTTCGGTTCTGTTATGGGCATAGACCGGTTTCTGATCACTTATGCCGGTAAAAAGGTCATGCCTGTACCTGGCAAATATCTATATTCAAAACAGAGTTGAACAGCTCAGCCACTCCTTGCTTTTAAATCTCTAATGGCAACGTTTGAAAGCCTTCATAAGATTTGTTCCTCCCTTCTGTCTTATCATATCTATAGGCTAGATGGCTGGATCTGTAAGGGCAGGATTCAGACAAGGGGAGAGAAAGGAAAAGGGGAAAAAAGGGTAGTGGGGGGAGGGTCTATCAAGGGAAGTGCCTTCCTAAGTACAATCTCTTGTGCCAAAAATTAGGTATCATTTAGAATTTGTCTCCTGCAAATTATTACACACCCACACCTTTCACCACACTTATATAATTAACAACCTTGCCACTTAAGCCACCATGTGAGCCAACACTTATTAAGATAAACAAGGGTATTCACATAAACAAGAGCTACCATTTCAGACTCTGTGCACTCAGTAAGACTCTTTCATGTTTATACTTAAATCACGTTTTGAAGGTTTTCTTCAAAATCTATTGAACTATAGACTTAACACATAAATAAATAAATTGAAGTTTAGACTGTGAAGCACCAAATGGCAGACTCTCCCATTCACCCTCATAACTAGCATTTCTGCTGGAAAATTCACTGAATCAATGCATTTGGCTCAGGTATAGTACCAGAAGATCCCATCTCTGCCCAGCAGATGGATAAACCTTTTATTAGGGCGTGTGTAGATGAAACAGGGACCTGAAATTGAAGTGGTGGATTTTAAAAAATACCACTTCAATTTAGGGCTGATTAAACCCCCGTGTCACGTACACACCCCACTGATTTACCTGCCTCTCTGGCAGGAAGGGGAGGGCAAGCCGCTGGAGGGCAGAGCAGCTCCTGGGCTGGAGGGGGGCAGGAGGGAGGGAGGGGCTGGTGCTTCCCTCCATGGCAGCAGCACCCCACACTCCAGGTGGCACCCACCTGCAGGCAGCTAGCTTGGGTGGTCCTGGGGAGCACTGAAGCTGTGGAGGGAAGAAGTGGGCCACTGCGTACCTCAGCCAGGCAGGCAGGCTCCAGGGGAAAGAAAAAGATCAGGTTAGCTTCTTTTCTTGGGCAGAGCCCGCTTTCCCAGACTGCTGCCAGTCTGCCTGTAGCGCTTTCTGCAGAGCCATGGAGCTGCACGGAGCCCAGTGCTTCGCTCCGCGGCTCTTCAAAGGAGTCTTAGTTTGCTACACCCCAAGTCATTTAAGGTGCTTATGCAGCTGAATTTCCTACAGTGGCTAGAATTAATGCACAATACACTGCTGAGGCATGTAAACACTGATACTATTAAAGTGGTGCAAAAGCATTCAGTCCGTTTTGAAGTGTCATGCCTCTCTTGTCATCTACACATGGCCTTTAGACTGCCAGGCAGGGTTAATGCATTATCCTTCTATTCTAGAAGGAAGAACAGAGGTAGATTGTCTTTAATTACAATCCCACACAATTTTATTTCCCAAACTTTTCGAACTACCTTCCTGCCTCTGTTAAAGGAGTTAGGCAATTTCTTTTGGTCTCTGCCCAGCCCAGATTAGTATGATTCAATGATTATCTTTTCAACAAATGAACAATAAAGTCTTTTACCCTAATGCCATTAGAGCAGAGCTTCAAACTCAGGCCTTCTGTTTGGGAACTCTGATGTAATTGGAAGCTCTTGAGCAGTCGTTGAAGCAAGTTACATATGCAGCTATGCATGTAATTTATCTGGGGCATGAAGTGCAAAGAATGAAAATGAAAATCCAGAATACTATCCTTTCAGTTACTTGTAAATATCAGAGATCATTAATTTCCTTGGCAGCTAAATTAGATATGTACAGCTTGTTAAATACACCATAACTCAGAGGTCAGGTGATCCAAAGAAATCACAAATGCATATTTATATTAAAGCATCCATATTTAAAATATTTCAAATCTTAAATTTCAAGCATTTAATACATAACAGCTTCTCCCCTAATCGCACATTAAATGTTATTGCCAACATCTTAAATTTATATGACTTCATTCATGACAATCTCAAAACCCTCTGATGTAGATGCATCTCCTCCACCACTGGAACTTAATGCAGTTGCCAGAAACACTAACAATTAATGGAAGGGGAGCTAAAGAATAATTCAGTACCCTTTGGAAAATATATAACTAATTTGGATAGGTAGAATGCAGTTAATGTGGATTTTACTCAGACTAACTCAATTAGTACCCATATTCCTGCCACAGAACCTTAAATGGAAAGAAGTCATCTGAGTTGCATCATTTTAATGATGATTGAATAAAATTTACTGTTGGGTTTTTAGGGTGTAAATACTTCTTGAATGTGCAAAGTGCTGACTTAACACAGCATTAGCAAATATTTATATATTTATATATAAAATGGGCTGACTTTACTCATGACTTCATTTTAAAACAAATCCATTAAGTCCATTAAATCAGCTAAGGGTTACATCAAGGATGTGAGAGCACAAACAGTATGAATGTTACAAATGTTAGAATTTGGTTGCAAAACCTTTTAGGGTAATACAGTGCTTCATGCAAACAACCCAGCAGACATATTAAAACAAATCTCTTTTATTCCTCGTTACGTTTTTATCAGGCAAGCAAAGTGATTTCTGAGGAACTTTGAAGGTACGCTATCAATTTCGGTCACTGCTCAAATTGTATTTACAGTCAAATTACTTACCTACCTCCCATTTGTACGAAAAACTAGGAAAAAGCATTGAAAGGGAAAGTGCCTTTTTCTCTTTCCCTGTATAAATTACTGTGTTGTTTTTGAGGGGCTGAAGGGAGATTATTTCAACTACTTTGAACACAGACATATTTAAAACTGCCAAGTTTAAAATTCTATTTGTAATAACATTTCTGTGGTGGTATTAGTAACACCTTGTTTCCTCCAAACCAGTGTCTTAAATCAGAAAGACTATGGAGTTGGTTACGTATACATAGCAGTTCATATAACACATGCCCTTTTTACTCTCGAAACATAGCAAATATTAAAAAGAATGAAAATCAAATAGAAATAAAGCAGCCCACATCCCAAGAGAAACACAATTCTTTTCCTCAAGGGTGGAAAGTTAACATAGCTGGCATACACATATATGAAAATTCAACCTGTTGCACTAGATGTCCATTGCACCTTTGAGAAGAAGGTAAGCCCTTGTAGGGTCTCTCTCAACCTCTGCCTTTTGTTGACAAAGAACAACCATTTTTATTAGGCAGGTACTCATAAGCAAACACCTGGGCTAGGGACAGAAGCTACATATAAACCGGTTTAAGTAATCAGAAACTGGTTTAAACATTTAACAGAACAGAATTTCAGTGCACGTAAACCAGTTTCAAAATGACCAAAACCAGTTTGAGATAAATCTGTTTGAATATAGTATCAGACTAAACTGATTGAGTTCAAACCAGTTTATGGAACTTCTGTCCCAGACCCCTTCCTGGTTTAAGTTAAATCACAGTCTTCCAGTATCCCAGCATGCTCTGCAGTCCTGGGCTGGGCTGTGTTGTGTTGTCTGCTCCAGTGGATGAGGCCCTGCCCCTCTGCTCTCTACCCAGAGTAGGGGCAGGGCATGACCAGATGCCAGACCCTTAAGGTGAAGGGAGCAGGGAAGGGGTTTATTCTTCCTTCCTCCCTGTCTCAGCAGCATGGACCCCAGCTGGGGTCTGCCAGGCAGGAGCAATGCAGCCCCTGTCAGGTATTTTGCCCTGCTTGCCACTCAAGCAGTGGGGGTGTGGCCAGCCTCAACAACAGGATGAAGTGAATGGAGATCGGTTTAATTTCCCCCTGCATCTCCTGTCCCAGGCCATGGACTCAAGCTGGCCACACCAAGCTGGGGTCTGCCAGGTCAGAGTGCAGCAGCCCCTTTCAGGGCCTCCACCCCTTGCTTCTGCAGGGGCGGGGACATGGCCAGACACTGGCCAGCATGGCCCCAAGGCAAAGCAGGCAGGAAGGGAGTTTATTCCCCCCTCCATCCCCTCTTTCCTTGGGGGATTGCAGCCAGGGTCAGCCAGCCCTGGCTGCCACTTCCACCACTCACACCTGGCCAGAAAAACCCTGGCTAGGGTTCAAACCCCGCCCCAGCACAGCCTGCCAGGGCCTAGCCACTCTCCCCTCCCCAACACAGATTTCCTGTAGCCAAGGGTTCAATCTAGCACCACCCCACCCCTGGCTTCTAGCCTTAGCTACTGCAGGCATGTGCCTGTATTTTCAGAACCAAAAGTGAATCACTTGCAAATCAGGTCAATCTATGCAGTTCAATCTAACCTGCAAAGATCGAATCAATTCAAGCTTGGGCTTTTTGAATGTCTGTACTTAGCCCTGGGTTTTTAAAAAAGGACTAGCTCCCTCTGCTACCATTCTAGTCATTTCAGTTAGGACTAGCCACTTCTGGTACTGTCCTTGCTTCTCCCTTTTCCTAATGACTGAAAGACATGCCATCATGAACCCATCTAGAACACTTCACAGAACAAATTACTTTACGACCTCGCTGTCCTTGTGGTCAAGGGGAACTTATGAGACACCTTCAAAAAAGGATTCGGGAAACAGAAAATTATAAACTGGTTAAACACTAAGAGCAAAGGACTGAACAGAGACAATGACTTCATGGTTTTTAATCTGCCTGATTCCTGCCCATCTCTTTACTCCATAGGTAAGGACCCTCACCCCTTTTTAATGGTGTTGATCTTCCACTAATCAAAATATTCCTTCTTCTACAATTAACTTGTCTTTTAGCTACTCCTGGGAATGTCTCTTCTGTTTCACAATACCACAGAGCAGTACTTGCTTTTACCTCAGACCTGAAGAAGCATGCACTGCATTCAAAGCTTGTTTTTTTGGACAGGCAGTTAGTCCAAAAAAAGGTATCACCCACAGAAATCCTTGCCTCTTACTTATTTCCTGAACCACCACAACTACAACACCTCTCTCTGTGAATTTTCACGTTAGTTCTACAGATTTTGCTAGAATAAAAAATAAGTTAATTTATCTGACAGATTTCAAAATGATAATATTGTATGGATGTCAAGTAGTCCACAATACAGGAGATGTCTTAGGAGCCACCATGCAACTTATGTTGAAAGTAATTACATCAAAGCATCTCCATACTGAATTTTAAGATTTTTTATGTGGTTATTTTCCAGACTGCCACAATTAGATTGCATACTTTTACAGAGATTCAGAATAACCCACCTTTCAGTCCAATCACTGGAAAAGCTCCTATTTATTCTTAATGGAAGGGACTTCAGTTTATTTGTGACAAAAATGAAAGCTTCATTGTAGGCATATTCATTAGGGCAGTGCGAAGCTTTAGGTGGTGATTCGATTCAAAGGAGATTTGGCTCGATTTGGTGGCTGAATCGCTGAATTGAATCGGGGACCAATTTAAAGGTCCAAATTTATTGAAAGCTCTATGAATCTTTGCAAAAGATTCATAGAGCTTTGATGATTCTGGCAGTCCCCAGTGGCTTGAGCAGGGACCTGCAGCTGACTCAGAACTGGTAAGTACTAGGGGCTGGGGTGGGGGGAAGGGACCATGGGGGGAACCCTGACAGTACCCCCATACTCCTATCCCGCCCTGCTCCCCCAGCCCCTCCCGTGGCTATCCCACCCATCTCAGCTCAGTACTTTAAAAAAAAATCCCCAGTGCTCACTGGGTGCTTCTGGGTGGGGGGCAATCCCCACTGGCCCCCACTGTCCCACACTGCATGGGGTGCTCTTCATGAGCCCCCAAACCCCTCCCTCACTCCCTCAGCCCTCCCATGGGTCCCCCGCCCAAACCAGCTCCGGCCTTTTAAGAAAAAAAAAGCCATGAAAAGCCCTGGGACTCACCACTCCTACAGTGGCCTTGGAGCTTCAGAGGCTCATGCAGAGCCCCCCACACAGTGTGGTGCAGTGGAGGGTAGTGGGGATTGCCTGCTGCCCAGCAGCACCTGGTAAGCACTGGGGCGTTTTCTTCCCCAAGTGCCGGGAGCTGGGGCAGGCAGGGCAGATATTGCCGGGCTGTGAGTGGGGCAAGGGATGGGCTCTTCCAGGCTGATTTGGAGATTCAGAAGGAGCCGAGTCTCTGAATCAGATTTGGCTGAATCAAATCAGGACAGTGATTCCAACTGGCCGAATCTGAATCCGAAGCAAATACTAGCCTCTTCACATAGGTCCAATATTCATTTATATTCTCCAAATACATAATTTTAATTGGTAAGTTAAAGTAAAATATATTTTGATGTATTTTATGGTGTTTTCTTAAGCCTACATCATTTATATACTTAAATTAATTTTAATTACACACACAATACTCTGTTATATGTCAGATCAGTTTCCTTTCTGATTCCATTATGACGTGAAAAGCTATTCTCAGGTGGTATCAGGGATAAGGAGCAAGTCAGTAGCAATAGAAGCCATGGCCTAGGCCAGAGCCACCTTCCCCTTATTACTAGACAAGACAGAGTTTAAAGCAACTGTAAGGTGGGTCTTATTCACATGACAGCCAATTGGCTCTCAGGATCTCACCAAATGCAAGCCTGTTAATTCCAAGCAATGCCATCAAAAACAGGTAATTTGACTGGTACTGTACTTTATGTTCTTTTTAAAACAATTATGCAAACCTAGGCTTCCTAAAACCAAAATAAACATCTATCCACAGGCAATTCACTTGTTTAGAGATTTACAAATTAATTGTATAATCTGTGCTGAAAGAGCAAAGAAAGATAATAGCTTTTTTTGTTTAAACTGAAAACTATCTATTTGTGTGGAGATGAATTTTCTACCCTTCCCTTAGAAAAAGAGTTCATTCTACCTAGAGCCCAAACTACTCCTCCTTAGGCTTGGCTTAATGAAACTGATCTCATCAAAAAAGGTAAGATAAAGCTAAAGTTTCTCCCAACTCAAGGTTCTCCCTTGTCTTCCTCTCTCAGATCCTTGATTCTCTCTCAAGATGTACTGCTATTTCTGTTTTACCTAGGAAAAAGAGTAATGAAATACTCTCAGTGAGGCCTCAATATCCATTTTAGTTTTCCTGAAGGGATCCAAGTCTAGTAACAGGATTAGGTGTTTCAGGTAAGTCCTGCCAGCCAGTTCACTGTTACAGGTTTCGGGGCACTGGAAGATGACTGCACAGTGTACTTGGTAGCATCTCTGCCAGACACTGTACACATGGCTGCTGTCTCTTTTCTCTTAGGATCTGACCCTGGCTGCCGGTAGAAGTAATTGGAGGGAAAGCACAGGTCAACCACTGAAGTCCCATATTGAAACATGCTCGGTCCAGATGGAATTTTCAGAGAATTTGGCTCCCAAGCTTTAACAAGTCATTACTGGGCATATGCAAACGAAATTTAAATGTAACAATTGTTTTTTTCTAACAGATAAAATATGGCATTTTCCTTGTACAGAGGCTGCCTCCTGCCAAATATCATGTGCTTGTTCCAAGCGTCAGAAAATTAGAGTTCCTCAGTGCATTGTAGGTAAGCCTTTTCTGGAGTATGTGGTCATCAGTGTTTCTCCCTAATTTTATTCTGGGAAACATTATGATCATTTTACCCAAAACTTTCCAAACAATAAAGATTCAACCTGAGGCAGTCACCCAAAAAGTAAAATGTTATATCCCCCCAAAATAATTGAAAATATCATCTTAAAAATGGGAAGTGTCATACAACCTTAACCAAGGTTTGAATTATACTCCCACTCTTGGGGCAGGTCTATGGTGGTGGCAGACAGAAGGAGCTGATGCTGCCCCCACTGCTGCGTGAGCTGCTCAGAAAGGCTGTGGGCTCTCATCTCTTATTGGGGAGCACAGCCCCCCTCAGCCCCTCCATATTTCGAACCCTGACCTTAACTACAGATGGTCTTCCCAGCTCAGCCTATAATTATCAACAGAAGATAATAAATTAGGATTTGACAGTAATCTGTATAATCTTCTCTAACCAGCACTACAAGGAGCTGTATTAGGATTAAAATCTGCAGTAGCAGAAACCACATGCCGTGTCCGGGGGTGGAGGGGGGGGTAGAGGGGGAAAGCTGTTTTCCATCTGTCAGAAACTTTCCCAGCTCTCTTTCTTTTTTGAGAAAATGCCAGCACTCAATTTCCCCAAGCTGTGATGCTATTCATATAATTAATTCATTTAATAAATATAGAATTTAAAGCCAGAAGGGACCATTAGATCATCTAGTATGACCTCCTTACAAGCCGTTAAATATCAGCCAGTTACCTTTATACTGAGCCAAATAACTACCTTCCAGAGAAGCATCCAGTCTTCATCCAGGAAATCTTGAAGTGAAAAATCTATAGTTTTGCTTGGTAATTGGTTTTAAAAATGTTTCAGCTAGTAAACCAATATCGCTGTCAAAAAACTTGTGATATTTCCAATTCAGACTTATCTGGTTTTAGCTTCTAGCCATAGGGGATCTTATGACATTCTTTTTTAGATTGAGGGCTCTTTTCATACCCAGTATTTTCTCTTTAAATGTCTCACTGTATTCAAGCTGCCTCTTACTTACTCTTTCTAGAGAAACTAAACAAATAGAGTTCTTTTCTAATAGATTAAGATGATAAAGCATTATCATCAAACTTCCTTTTTTGTAGTTCTTTCAAAAATCTCCTATTTTAAGAGTGACACCAAAATAGTATCATAATACTTTTCTTGTGAACACCATCCATAAATATAAAAAGAATTTTCCCTGGTCTCTATTCCCATTTAAACAGGTGAGGTTCATGGCATTGTACTCGCAGCTCATGCCAAATTGCTTGTGACCTCTATGTTAGTACTGCATAGGAACTTTGTGATAAAAAGGAACTTTTTTTTGTGGTTTGTTTGGTAAGTAGGTTTTTGTTGTTGTTGTTGAGTTTTTTAATATTGTTAGAAAGCAAAACTTGTGGTGGAATTTACCTCTTCTGTAAGGAAAGGATTCTCCAGCACAGAAACTTTGCTGCGTATAGACAGGAGACTTGAACCTTATTCAGTCCGAGTCTCCTATATTCCCAAAGCTCAGGGCTCTAGAGCCAGTCTCTCCCTCTCATTTTCTGGCCAAATTATTATTTAATTTATTTATCAGAAATAAAAGAGATACTCCTCCCAGAACAGCCATGTGCTTGCTGATCAGAGCCCTTCCTGAGACAGGAGAGACTGAGATTCAAGTCCCATAAGACAGACAAAAATTCAAAGGCAAATGTTCTTCTCAGCTCTTGGCTACTCTGTTATCTGTCAAGGACACTCTTCACATATTTTCATGAATAAACCCTAAAGTGTCTCAATTTCATCCCGATGCACAATGGACAATACTGCTGAAGTAGCAAAGATTTTCACAGACTTGGAAAACTATTTCCCACCTAGCTGTACCCCAATAACATTTCCAGTATTGCTGCTTGCAGGACTTCCACCACAGAAATAAGTTATTTGTTATTTTATTCCTTTTCATATTTAATCTACACTACACTACACACCACCTATCTAAAAAGAAATGGTTATTTTACAAAGGTGTCATTCTTGCACAGGACTGTACAATACAACCATATCAAGCAATTTTCAGAACTGCTACTACTAAAACATGAGGTAGGACAGTGTTCCACTTGATATTTGCATGACATAGTGATCTCTATTATAGTAAAAATATATTACATATTTCCATTTATAGTACAAAATATATTACATATTTCCATTTTAAGATACAGAAACACTTCCTTTTTTGTCGACAAAAGTGGTAGCAACTATTTAAGGTAATGCCACATCATTTCAATTTGCAACAGAAAGTTCAGTGCAAGTGAAGAGAAGCACAGTATTTATTAAGTCATTGTAAACAATATCAAAGTCTCATTAAGAATCTTCCCTGAAAAGCAGGGATTGCTCAGTGATGAGAGGAAAATAGGAAAACTTTACATTGGTCCTACTTCAAAACAATTTACTGACACTAACTGGCCTTCACATTTAAGTTCATTACCTTTAAATCTAATCAACTTCTAGGACATTTTAGTACTTAACTCAGCCAAGATTAAAGGTTCTGTATTCATCACTGTTTTTGAATTAACAGTTAGAATAGCAACAGACCTTTCCTTATTTCATCTGATGTAGTAAATATCACTGCCTCCAAAAATATCATTATGTTCCTTTCATTTTCATTCTGAAAGCAACCCATGGAATGGGTCATTACCTACTATTTCTTTGTCATCTACTCTTATATTAGAGAGAGAGAGAGAGAGATCGTGACCAGATCTTTGTTTTCTTCATGTAACATATATTTCAAGATTATTCATGTACTATAATGATCATATCCAAAATGGTCATCCACAACAGATAACAACTCCTAAAAGCATATACAACATTTAAAAGCACACAATATGTCCTCTAGATATATGCATGCAAAATCACATACAGTAAAAGCTGTGTTATCCGGCACTTTACCACCCAGAATGCTCCATTAACCAGCATCTGTCATAAACGGCATCTGTTGTTTATGGCAGTGGATTGACGTGGCAAAAGCAAAACCGGAAGTCCCACTGTGGCACTTCTGGTTTCACCACCATGAGCCAAGTCTCACTTTTTCCTTGAGGACAATGGCTTAGAGCAAAGCACCATGTGCAGGGCCCTCCTCTCTGCCCCCCAGCACACTGATGCCAGGCAAAGATGTCTCCAACCCACTCGGCTAGAGATAAGCTCTCAGATAACTGGCATATTTGATTAACCAGCACCCTGCATTCCCCATGGATGCTAGATGACAGCTTTTACTGTATATATTTAAAGGCCTTAAAAGCATTCAGTACAGGCAGTCCTCAGACTTAAGATGCAAATGACTCCTGAAAACCACATCTTAAGTTGAAACGTTGCAACTTGGAACCAATTTTCCCAGAGGAACAATGTTATAAGTGGGGGATTCATTCTTTTACCATGCTCAACGCAGCTGCCTCCAGGTGGTAAGTCTGTTGTGGTGGTGGGGCAGATAAATGTCCCACAACAAGGGTGGGATTGGGGCTGAGGCTAGGACAGGGGCTGGGACAAGTGCTACCCAGCTGGGGTGGAGGGGGGGGCACACCACTCTAGGCTGCTCATTTGGGAGCTGCTCATCTGGCAGCTCATCCAGAGGCTCTCCCTGCTGCTCCTGCCACCAGTCCCGGAGGGCATAGGGGGAGTGTATACCCCCAGATCTACGTGGGGAGGGTGGGGCCAGAGCTCCATCAGGCTGCACTCCAGGTGGGCAGAGGAAGGTACTGGGAATGGGGGCTATGCCCTCCTGATGCTCACCCAGTTGGGGTGGGGCAGAGCTGCTGCATTGCCTATGGACAAGTGGCATACAGCAGACAGAGCTGCCCTTGCCTCCCCAGGCCAGAGCTCCACCCCAGCTGGACAAGCAGCAGCAGTGGTAGTAGCACTGGTGGGGAGTGTGCCTCCGGATTGGGGTGGGGCATGTGGTGGAGTGGAGGCTATAGGGGAGCTGCAGCCACCCTAAAATTGGCAGGCTTCATGGCCACAACAGGGGCCACCATCCCTTACAGCTGTCACCCTGCTGTGCCTTAACACACACAGGGTCACCCATGTCATGAGTTTTGCTTGTCTCCAGCTTGAGGTGCAGCTTCCCCCCAAGCCTCTGCACTGATATTCCTGAAACTTAGCAGACTTTGTGGCCTCAGTAAGAGCTACTACCCCTGCAATTTTGACCCTTCTGTGGTGTAACACATAGACATGACATGAGTTTTGCTTTCAAAAATTTGGGGTACAGGTCCCTCAAAATCCCTATACCAATCTTCTTGAAACTTGGCAAGCTCTGTGGCCTCATCAGGAGCCACCATCCTTGCAGTTTTCACCTCCCTGTAGTGTAACACACAGTCATGACATGAGTTTGGCTTTCAGCAATTTGGGGTACAGTTTCCCCCAAACCCCTGCACCGATCTTTTGAAACTTGGCAGATTTCATGCTCTCAGGGGCTAACATCCCTGCAAGATTCATCCAAATTGGATAAAAACCAACAAAGTTATAAATATTTAGTTCATTCTTCCATTATACCCTATAGCTGGATCTCCAAGACAGCTCTGAAGCTTCAGAGCCACTTCGGCTGGATCGAGGTGGAAACCTGGTTCGGAGCTCTGGATTGGATCACAGCCATCTGAAGCGGCTGGATCCAAAGCCAGATCAGATAGCTGCCGACTTGCACACGCCTAACACACATATCTAGATAACTTTAAAAACATAAGTCTTAAGCCCTATTTTAAATAAACTAACAAGAGTTTGGAAGCACTTGGATGGAAATTCTGAATATATAAATAACCAATATAGTTATTTTTTAATCTGGTGTTTTTAGACATGAGTGAAAAGTACATACATAAAATACTTGTGTCTGAGCTAAAATATGACAGAAAAATTGATCAGAACAATATAAGAAGAAAAAGCATTTCCCATTTAAAAAACAAAACAGTAGAATAGTTTCTAATCTATGGACAGCATGAAGGTTTTCCTAAATCCCTTAAGAGCCCTCAAATGCAGTATTAATCAAACAGTTTGACATTTATTTCTCAGTTCCCTAAAATAAAAATAATCTTAGCAAACCATCAAAATGTAAATTCAGGCAAGTCTTTGGACAGGTACTATTTAAGGAATTAACTGCATTCCAGATTAAACATCACTTTTTGGCCTCTGCCACATTACATATATTATGTGATTAACTGGTTAATTTCACAATAAGTTTAGACTGGTCACACATGCAAAGTAATTACCACACCATAAAAATGTCTATCCAACTATAAAAAGAGTCAACCAGCTACACAGTTAGTTCTTGAAAATGTGCAACAACTTATAGCTAGTCTCTATCCAGCTTGCATTTGAAAGCTAGGCCCTTTCTGAAGAATATAAAATGTATAGTAATTCTCTATTGGGTAAAAAAGGCACATTTTCAATGGCTGACAGTTTCAGGTGAGTTTGATACATAAATCTAACACTGAAGCCATCAGAGTAGCAATCACATACATCCAATTACAGATGATCCAAATCACTTTAACCAGCCGTGACTGTGGGGTGTAGACTGGTGAGTTGTTATTTGTACATATATGGGTCAATTTTTCACTGGCAATATACCCATAATATCCCTGGGCAGATATATCATTACACACAATATGATCACTGACACCAGGTGCTTTTAGCTGTTGAGCAACTATCTAGAACTGTATCAGAAACACATAGATTTAGAGCTAAAAGAATTGTTGTCCACATAAGAAAAAAAAGGTGTAACTTTATATGCAACCTCATGCTTTGTATATGTTTGTTCTGCTTTCCAACTTGACAAGGATATCCATATTGAATTGTGTCATTCCCCAGGAGCATTATACTATACCTAAAAAAATATTTTTAGACATGATGTCCAAATATAGCAATCCCCCAACAACTCAAAGTTATTATGCAAGTGCAGTCATGGACATGTCAGAAGTAGCAGTCATGATAACTGGTCTTTTGAAACATCTTTTCAGAATTTATAGCTGAATAGCCCTGTCATAATTAGGCTACTTTTCCCAGCAATCAGATCACAGTTATACTTGGGAAAACTATGCGAAAGCATCCACTACTGCTGCTATTTAACTTTCTATTAATCAGCCTCTTATTCTTCGCATCTTTCAAATGCTGTCATTAGAACCAGAATGCTTGAAATTATTCTGATTTTAGCATATGGTAGAATCAATGTATAATCCTTTGTGAAGCAAGACAGTAAAAGGCAACATAACAATGGTATTTCTGTTGTTAGTAGCAATTTACAGCCAGAATATTAGAAGACTTTGTGGCTGCCTGGGGGCACACAAGAAACCTCTCTCTATTGCACACAAATGCTTCTCACAACAATATTCCACAAGAGTCCATAAAATTGGAGGAGTGTGAGATTCCTGGCTCCATCCCTCTCTACACATGGCTGTAGTGGTGCTGGCAAATGTAAGGGTCCAATCCAAAGATCATCAGAATGGTTCCCACAATGGAAGCAGTATTGAGCCCATAATCTCTCTGGGGCTCCTCTGAGATGTAGCAGCTCAACATGATCCCACACACATAGCAGAAGTGCAAATGCCACAATCGTCCGTCAAACTATTAACGTTATTTAAGTAAATTAATTCATTAGTCTTTACAAACTCTGGATAACAGAAATTAACCACGCAGTTTCATTTTTGTTATAAACAGATTCTTATCCATTAACAAAATATATGAAAAAGTAACCAAAAAAATCAAACCATTTCTTCCACTATTGATAGAGTATAAAGCCTTCAAAAGCACCTGAATGATTTGAGACCCTAAGACCTATTTTCAAAGGTAACTAGATACACCAAAACCTGAATCACATTAGCTTTCAATAAGAATCAGTCTCTTATGACCATAAATAGCTTTAAAAATAATAGTTAAATGTGTTAGAACATTTCTCCTTTCTGGATTCCCTCTCTCATAATTTTTATTTTCAGGTTATCTAAATTTAGTTATTTCAAAGCACATGAAGCAGTAATTAGAAAGGGGGAGGAGGAAATAAAGGAAGTATTTTATGCAGAATATGTTAAAAAATGAAAATAACAAAAAGAGATCAGTTCTGGTAGCAATGTTTGTAAATTTTAAAAGTATATTTTTGTGCAGTCTATGTTGTACATCCTCCATAAGAAAATAAACGTAAAACAAAAGAGCAAGCAAGCCAACACACACAGCTGGAAAAGTATTAACACTGTTTGACCAAAAAAGTGTTTCCTTGTTTTTAATCTTTGTCCTTTCTTCAACACCTTTAAGTGTTCAAAACAAGTTGTATGTTTATAAAAACTGGCTTTCTAGCATGCTGCCTCCTTGGTATAAGTTAATCTTCACAAATAAAGGATCCAAAAAGTTATTAGAATATTTTATCAAGGGATAAGAATAGGCCAATCCATTTCAATGAGTGAGGGTATAATCTATGGTTAACACATTTCTACCTACACTTCTATCACTGGTTTGCTTTCCTCTGGACAACTGCCAAATCCTGCAGTAGATAATGACATTTACCTGTCAAACAGATCATCTTATAACGTTTCGTGTCGATTAACAAAGGCCATTAAGAATCATGAATCTTAAAGGATGCACTAAAACTATATTTGCTAATTGATACTACATCAAGTTGTGAAGACAGGTGAATTATCAACACCTGAGTTACAATCTGTGGTTACTTATTTGACAGGGTTAACTCCTTGTCTGATGCAGATAAAGTATGCTTTGTCACAAGACTAGAATAGTCTTAATATTACAAAGACATTCTTGGTAATATTCACCTACTAATTTTATGGACTTCTAGTAAATAAAATAATAGACTAACTGCATAGATAAGTTATCCAAAATTATGCACACAATATTTCTGAATAGTTTATCTATGCACCAAACAAATCATGTTTTCAGAGAGCAGGTGGTTCATAGATTGTAAAGCCAGAAGGGACCTCAGAAGATCATTGGGTCCAGCCCCCTGCATCAAGCAGGACAGATAACTGGCAGTACTCCAACTGCAATTTCCCAATACTCAGTAAAGCGGAAGAATCACTTCCTTGGTTTTGCTTGAGATGCATCGATTGATACATGCCAGAGCATTATTTGCCCTACTGGAAACAGCATCATACTGCTGGCTTATATTCATACTGTGGTCTGTTATTACCCCCAGGTCCCTTTCACTCATGGTGCTAGTCAGTTTGGTGCCGCCAAGACTTTAGGTGTGTTGGGAGTTGTTCATCCTGAGGTGGATCACTTTACATTTCTCAATGCTGAACTTTATCAGGTTCCCATCTGCCCAACTTGCTAGCCTGTCTAGGTCAGCCTGCAACTGTAGCCTATCTTCAAGCATGACCACGCTTCCCCATAGCTTGGTATCGTCCGTGAACTTGGCCAGTGAGCTTTTCACCCCCACCTCCAAATCGTTAATAAAGATGTTGAAAAGCACTGCACCAAGCACCAACCCCTGTAGGACGCTGCTGCCCAGTTCTCACCAGGATGACACAGATCCATTCACTACAACTCTCCAGGTCTTATCCTTCAGCCAGTTTCTCACCCACCTGACTGTCTCAGAGTTAAGTCTACAATCCTCCAATTTTCTCATGAAGACATCATGGGATACTAGATCAAAGGCCTTTTGGAAGTTAAAGTATACAATGTCAACCTTCTCCCTCACGTCCAGGTGGCTAGTTACCTGGTCATAGAAGGAGATGAAGTTAGTAAGGCAAGACCTGCCTGCGACAAAGCCATGCCAGCTATCATTCAGAATCTTACCTTCTGTAAGCTTATTGCAAATAGATTCCTTGATAAACTTTTCTAGGATTTTCTCTTGGATAGAAATTAGGCTGACTGGCCTATAGTTACCCAGGTCCTCCCTCCTGCCTTTTTTGTGGATGGGCACAACATTGGTCCTCTTCCAGTTCTTGGGGACTTCTCCAGAATGCCACGAGTTGTGAAAGAGTTTTGCCAGGGGTTCCGCAAGGACTTTGGCTAGCTCCTTCAGCACTCTGGGACAAAGAACATCCAGTCCTGCTGAGTGGATACATCAAATTTTATTAATTGGTCAAACACTAATTCTATGGCAATAGTAGGAAGACGATTATTCTTACCGTGCTCATCCTCTACTCTACCTGGCTGAAAGTAGTCATTCAGGAATTCAGCTTTCTCCTGGGTGCTAGTAAGCACCTCTCCTGAGTTGTTGAGCAATGGCTCCACATGCCCATTTGTTTTCCACCTAAAGAAGGACTTCTTCTTGTCCTTAATTCCCATCGCTAATCTAAGTTCAGTCAGCACTTTAGCCTGTCTTATCTGTTCCCTGCAAATAGGCCATCGTGGAATAGTTTTCCTTGGAGTCCGACCCGAGCTTCCATCGTTTATAAGCCTCTTTTTATTTCTTAAGAGAACCATGATTCCCATGTTTAGCCAAGATGGCTTTCCAGCCCTTCTGTTACCTTTTCTCTACTTTTGATACACATTTTTCACCTTCTGTCCCTGGTCCCACAGCACTTGCCCTACTAGTGACCTAAGCTTGTTGAAATTTGCATTTTTGAAGTCCACGACTTCAATCCTGCTATCCAATTCGTCTGCTGTATGTCAGACAGTGAACATGATAGTTTCATGGTCGCTGCTGCCCAGATTTCCCTCTAAATTTTAGTCAGTCATGAGGTCATCTCCTTTGGCCAGGACCAAGTCTAACAGAGCATCACCTGTGGTTGGTCCACACACCTCCTGAGTGAGGAAGAGCTCCTCGATACAGGTCAAGAAGGATCATGACTACTCCAACTTGGCCAAGCATTCCTCCCAGGAAATGTCTGGATAATTAAAATTGCCCATGACAACCATGTCATGTGCACGTACAGCCTCAGTCAATTCTCGGGTGAACTTCAGATCGAGTTCTTCCCCCTGGTTTGGTGGTCTGTAGTATACACCTACAGTTAGGTCTCTCTCACTGTGCCCTCTCCCCGCCACCCACAACTTGACCCAGAGGAGTTCAAGCTGTCCATTTTTGGAGCTGATGTCAGCCTCAAAGGAGGTATACTACTCTTTCACATAGAGAGCAATACCTCTACCTTTCTTCCCCACCCAGTCCCTTCTATGCAGGATGTAGCCCTCAATAGCTACACTCCAGTCATGTTAGGAGTCTTGCCAGGTCTCCGTAATCCCTACTAGATCATAATGCATACTGGAGAGTAGGAGGGCTAGGTACTCCTACTTGTTCCCCCTGCTTCTGGCATTAGTATACAGGCACCTGAGTCCTCCTACTAAGGCTCACATCTTCCTGTCCCATTAATAGAGAACTACTCAGCTCCCACAAGAGTGGCTTTCCTAGTGTCCATATCTACAGGACACGTGTGAATTTGTGCATCCCCCATCCCCATTGCACTAAAGCACCTACTGCTTCCTGTGATTCCGAACTCACACAACTTCTAGATAGGAGCATGCCAAACTATACGAAAGCACAAAAAACTCATAGCTGACCATCAAAAAGTATTTTGTAGTTATGAGGATATAAATAAATCTACACTTCAGAAGAAAATGCATAGGTATCATATAGATATTCAGTTTCTCCTGGGAGAGTCACTGTTCTTTCAGGAGAAACTTCTAGTCTACAGATAGGCTGTTTATCCCCGTGTAAAAAATGGCCAATCGAGTGGAAAAATAACCTGGAAACAGCCAGGGTTAACTTACTGATCCCTGCCTCCCCTCTTCTCCAGGGAGACAGTGTGACTTACTGGACTCTGCTTCTTTAGCAGGGAGCAGAACACACCCACTTCACAATTCTCACATCATCCTGCAGGGAAACACAGGTTGACCTGGGCAGTCTGGATCAGCCAACCAGAGCTGTCCTATGCACCACTGCCATGTGTTGCCAAGCAGCCTAAGGAAGCCTGCAGAGCATACTGAGATGTGTACATAGGCCCTTCCCCCCATCTCCATCCCCTCTCTGGTCTGCACAGTGTCATCACTGCAATCTCTTTGCTCTTCAGGACCTCTCCATTCAAATGTCCAGGGAATTTTGTCTTCCATCAAACCTGAGAGAATTATCTATACAATTTGAATATATGTATGTAACCACAGGCCATGTAAAGACATTCAGGTTCTCCTAAGAGAATTTGTGTCTTCCAGGAAAAAAAACAGGGGTATACAGATATTCAGAACTTTTCTTCCAGCACAAAAAAGGCTGGTCCAGGAGAAAAATAACCTGGAAACAACCAGATTTAAAAGAAAATGTTTGTGTACATTATCTTCTAAAGGAAGATACAGCATAACACCCCAGCATGCCAGAGTGCTTTGTTCTTGGCTCCACCTCTCTGTGAGACAGTGTATCATGACTGATTCAGCTGAGCAGGGAACAGGATTTCCACACCCTCACAGTGCCATATTCAGCTGAAGCCTTGGTCAGCCAGTCAGGAGTGCCTTGGGCACTGCTTTCTCCTGGAAGGCTGAGGGAGACTGCAGAGCACAATGAGATTTGTGAACAGGGACCAGCACTGCATCAGCCCTGTAAGCTTTCTGTTCTTCATAGGTTCAGCATTCAAAATTCTGTTCAGGAAAGCAAACCTGGTCAAATTCTCCCAGATCACTTGAATACATGTACACAGCCATAAATAGAGACCACATGGAAACTAATACTAATTAGAATAGGGAGGAATCTGTTTTTCTATTAAAGTAAGGTCTGTTTGAAGTTCTTCCAAATGAAGACTTCAGAACTCTTTTGCAAAATATATTTTTAAAAAGAATCTGTTCAATATTAACATTAATTCATATTATTTCAATATAACTAATTTTGATGTAGACCTTTTTTAAGGTATACATTAACTTAAGTTTTGAAAGTTGTTTTAATTTAATAGACATTTTTTTTAAATGTCCAAATTAGACCTATTTACAATTTTGAAGCTACTTACATTTTGTTCAGAATGGAAAATTTTGACAAATGAAACCAAAACTGCTCGCAGAAAAGGTTCAATGGATTGACATTTTTGCGAAGTTTAACTAAAAAATTCTCTCCTGGCTCAAATACTTGTTTCCTACAATGATTACTTGAAAAAGGAATGCTTCTAGTAGGAGAATACAGATCAATACAGCTTCAAAGTGAAAATGCGTGTATGTAAATTTATCTGATCTGAAAGCCGAGATACTACAACTGTATGTACTATTCAAGTAAAATAGTCTGTTATTAATGAGAGTATACAGTTTTAAATGCTTGTCACTAAGTGATCACTAAAAGAAATAACTAGCTCAGCTAAAGAACATAGCCCTTCATAATGGTCTCCTGCAGTGTCTGGAGGGGATAATAAAATAGGGCAGATTTTGAATGTGTGATATGTATGCTCTGTCCTCGTTGACATAAAATAGATGTTTAAAGAGCATTGTGACTTTAATCCAATACATGCTGAAGTTAATGAAAGCTTTTTCATTGACACCAATGGCATGTGCTGCTAAGCCACTGGAGCACTATAGGGCTACTTCTAGGTACAGTATTTTTTAGCAAAATGTCTATATTTTTTCGTATTGGACTGTAGGAATTTTCATTTAGGGACTAAATACTGCTGTCTTTCTTGTAGCAAAATTACCATTTTTCAGAATCTCAGAATCATCTAAAAAGGTGTTTACAGGAGACATACTTTGAAAGGGTACACTGTTTTAAAATTAGTCAAAGTATTGATATTATGAAAACAGAGTTTAGAAAAAATGTATTGCATATAGACTAAGCTATGGAGAATATTTGTGATCTTCTCTCTGGACTACTGAAATATACTCTATACATGTGCAGCTTTTTCACCATTTTGCAGCCTCACTTTACAGACACCATATCGAACAGATCCCATCATAACCTCTACAAAGCTGCCATCATGTGTGCTCAAGTCCTATTCCACAAGAGGACACATCCCACAGCACAACTTCAAATGCCTTTCTCCCCTTGCCATCTTATATTAATATAAAAAGAAATTTGGCAGGGTTGCCCCAACATGGTATGTAGAACTCCATTTTCCTCCATTCTACCAGGAGCCTAGCTCCTCCACCACTGCCATAAACTAAACAAGATCAGGAAACCTTTCCTCTTTCCACCTCATTTTAAGTTGGTTGGTTGGTTGGCTTTGGTTTTATTCAGTTTTTTTTCTTGGTGCCCACTATGGTCAAATAGGACAAGTAACAATGTGAATACCTGTCCAATACAAATCATTTCAAGGTAAAATAAACAGTGTCTGGAAAGATTATTAGACAGCTACATACAACATGCTACAAAGAGCCGCCTCACAAAGTTATAAAAGCAAGCAACTATCTTGTGCTGATAAATGCAGATCTGCTGTCAATAAGCACTTTACCACCCAAATTTATTGCAGACCCATTTGTCTTGGCTGAAGGAAATCATAGAAAACAGCTTGATTGACACCAGAGGCCTATTACTGACTTGCTTTGTGCCTTCACAAACTTAGTTCACCATGGACGAAGACAAATCAGGAGTAGTTCATTCCCAGGCTGTAGTGTAGCTCAGCTGAAACAATCATCTGAAAATATCTTCTTAACAAGTGATGCCAAAACCAAAACTAACTTTGACATCCTGCTGATCTAATAACCTTAGGGACACCAAACTTCCCAGGGAAACAGAGAGATGCTATCTGCACTGCATTATGCACACAACAGAAAGCAGTGTTAGGAAAATCATCCAGCCAAAATTATCCTGCTTATAGCTGATCAGGACTTGACTGCAATAAGATTATAGAAACTTGGCCTGGTTTAGTTTTAATTTCCTTCAGCAAGGCTGTCCTTTCAGTGTAGAACTCAAGGCTTTTGTTTGAATGACACTAACTTTTGGACTGGGCTTCTCTGTCTAGCCAAATGTTTTCCTCAATAGGAAAACATAAGACCAATTTTATTGAAGGGCTCAGACATGGCTCAATTCCTTCCCTTGGGCCTCCTCCCTTTTGGATCAACCTTCCTTAAACCCCTCCAATAGCATTATCATTCCCAAATTAACATTTCCTTCCCAACATATGAAAATTAAAATACTTTTAGATGTATTTTCAGAAACTGAATATTACTCTAGTATTATCAGAAATATATTTTCATTCCCCAATGCTCATCACAGACGCAAATTTCACAGTGTCCTAGGAGACATAGGCATCCACATAGCCACAGACCTGTAATAAAATTGGAAGCTCTTATTCAAACTGTTCTCCTTGGAATGCCCATAGATAATCCCTTGACTAACAGTCACAGCTAGCCAAAACTCAGTGGAACTGTAGACATAAGAATCTCCAGCCTTATTCTAATCAAATTATGTCCTCCTCCAGAGAAATGTGAATTTTCTGCATAACAAGTTAAACGCCAAAATTATTTGGTAAATCATATAAATTACTAAGCAGTCCAATAATCAGTAAAATACTAGAACCATTTGTTGGCTTCCACAATAGATAATTTGGCATCCTCTCCTTTGTTGCCCCTAGCACACAACATGTAGCAGGACAAGTGGAAAAGAATAAAACTTGTGTGGATGTTATCATTTGGTGTCCAAGGAAATGTTAATCATTAAGTATAAACATTATTGACAGTTGCATACATAATTTTGGAAGGGGGCATGTTGATGATTAGTTATTACTAAGCAATTAAACTAAATAAAAATAAATAAATATTTTTACACAAAAGTGTTGAAGTCTACATCCTGTAGATTTAAAAGACAGAAAAGCTGTTGATACAGTTGTTTTTATTAAATGTATCAGAAAGGTATTTTTATTCCCTTTTCTTCTCATCTACTTCTCCCCCACTTTTCTCCTATTTTCTCCTGTTTTCCTTTTCATTTTGGCTTGAGAAATGGGAAACAAAAGCACAAAAACCCCCAAGGACGTGTACATTAACAACACTTTTTAAAACTGAATTTAAAAAAAAAATCATTTTTTAAAGCTACAGAATGAATATAATTTTAAAATTTTCTATGACCATTTTTTCTTCATTTTGCAGCCAGCCAGCCCTGCTAGTGATATTGTGGGTAGTTTTTACAAGATGACTTGACCAATATTTGTAATCCTGTAATTCAAAGACGAGATGAAAAATGATATATCTTTGCAAACCTATTAAGTATGGTTATTCACTTATGCTATGACTTAAGGAATAGATGATCACTAGGTGACAGATCCATCATTGACTGTGTGGAGGATTCATTTCTTATCTCTCCAAAAGGTTTTTATATGGGCTTGTGGAAATGACTGGCCACGTGACAATTTATGTATAATCAGGTTTATTTTTTGTTGTCTACTGTAAATGGAAACAGAGAGGGAGTGGTTGTAAGCCTTCTCCCAAATTATATTTGGTCTTCAGCAATCAGCCTTCCCTTTTTATAAGGCTGTGACCTAGGTCACAAAATACTTAGATGCAGGAGTTGAGGTAGATGTCATCTACCTAGACTTTAAGAAGGCCTTCAATATGGTATCGCATTCTGTTCTTGTAAATAAACTACCGGGCTGTGATGTAGATGATTACACAGTCAGGTGGGTGGCAAATTGGCTTAGGGGTCGCACCCAGAGAGTGGGGGTGGATGGGTCTATATCAACCTGGAAAAATGTGAGCAGTGGAATCCTGCAAGGCTTGGTCCTTAAGACCAGAGCTATTCAATGTCTTCATCAGTGACTTGGATGAGGGTGTAGAGAGCACCTTGTCTACGTCTGCAGATAATACCAAATTATGGGGCAAAGTTAACACAGCAAATGGTAGGGAGTGGATCTAGGTAGTTCTGGACAGGTTGGAAAAATGGGCAGAATGAAATAGGATGCAATTCAACAAAGACAAGTGAAAACTGCTGCCCCTGGACAAAAAGAACCACCAACACACTTACAGGCTGGGGGATGACTTTCTCAGCAGCACAGCAGCAGAAAGGGAAAGATGAACATAAGTCATCAATGTGATGAAGTGAAGTCATGAATGTGATCAACAAGGTTAACTGCACTTTATCCTGCATTAACAGATGCATGACAAACAGGTCCAGGGAGGTGATGCTTCCCCTCTATGTGGCACTGGTCAGGCTGCAGTTGGAGTACTGCATCCAGTTTTGGGCGCTGCACTTCAAGAGGGATGCAGAGAATCATGACAGTGTTCAGAGGAGGCCACTCATATGGTCAGAGGTCTGCAGGCAAGGCCCTACGAGGAGAGACTGAGGGACCTAGATCTCTTCATCCTTTGCAAGAGAAGGCTGAGAGGTGATCTTGTGGCTGCCTATAAATTCATCAGGGGAAGGGAGCAGGGAATAGGAGATGCTCTATTTAATAGGCCACCCCCTGGAATAACTAGAAACAATGACCACAAATTGATGGAGAGCAGATTTAGGTTGGACATTAGAAAGAACTTCTACACAGAAAGGGTTGCCAGAATCTAGAATGGGCTTCCAAAGGAGGTAGTGCTCTCCCCTACCTTGGGGATCTTCAAGAGGAGACTGGACAAGCACCTGGCTAGGGTCATCTGACTCCAGCGCACTTTCCTGCTCAGGGCAGGGGGTCAGACTCGATGACCTACTGAGGTTCCTTCTGATCCTAACATCTATGAATCTATGACTGCTATTTTACCTGGCGTGCAAATCATCGGACAAAAGTCTGAACCCTAATGGAAAATATTAGCCGCTACCAGGAAAAATATTCTGCAATTGTCCTTTAGGTGCTTTGGTTAAATAGGAAAGTCCAGTCATTTTAGCAGCAAAAAAATGCCTTGTATGTCAGCAGGTATTTTAAAGCAAAACAAAGGACATGATTCCTAAAAAATTATGATGCTTTCTTATCAGGTTTTAAATTAAAGGTCATAGGAAGTAGATAAAGCACTGTGCAACATTTAGGCTGACAGCCTAGGAATTAGCATATCAGTGAATATGCTAATAGTATTTTAGAAGCAATGTACATATATATTTTAAAATATACATTTATAATGCTAAGAAACAAGTCAGATACCTTTTAAGTTCTGAATTCTTTCCCTGCATTAATTCAACATAAAGCATAGCAATATGAACTCCAATAAGTTATACTTTTCTTGTTGTATCAAATGAGTTTAAAAGTAGGTATTGATGCTACCTACTTGCACTATTTTTTAAAAACCATACAGTTATAAACACAATTTTTCTTTCCCATTAGACCAGACATCCATTTGTCATCTTCAAATTCAGAGGTTCTTTGGACTTATTTAGTAAATAGCTATCATGCTGCTCTGTCTTCTGGCATTTACAAGAACCACATATGAAAGGAAATAACCTTATTCAATAATAGTAAATCTGCAGCCTAATTGGAAGTGCAACAGCACTCCCACCTCTGAGATTTTTTTTTAATAAGATTTTGGCAAGGATGGCTGAGGATGCTCATAATCTGATCACAGTCTTCATGAGTTATGATTGTCCCTACAATTAGCCATAAAGACTGAATGTTTCCTTCCCATAAAACTTTATTCCATGCAACATAACAAATTAGTTTGTTACACAGGTTCAAAGATGCTGGATAGGCACTTACCAAAAGCAAGTTAATAAAGGAAAGCAGATTAATAGAAAGGAAATAAACCGCTGCTTTACTACAAACATAGTTAAGGAAAGAAGTAACTGTTTTGTTTTGTTTTGTTTGCTGCTAAAGACAAAGTTTATATTTATAAATGAAGTTGATAATTAAGTTCTAATATTTAAACAGAATAGGTTTTATGCATTCTTCTGCTTCATGCAACTTTATAAAGGAAAAGGAGCATTGTGTTTTTTAATCCCAATCAAAGTTAGTGTTAGTTTGTGCATTGCTTCATAAAGGACATTTGCAAAACCAGAATTCCTGACCCAATACAGAACATATTTCTATCTGGGATAAAAAATGTTATCCCACTAGCATTTGGTGCAACATAAAACCATTATAATATAATTAGGCAGACCAAAGACAAGCTGCTAGGAAAACAAAAATTAAAGAATGAGAACTTGATACCACTTTGGTAATAGATGTGGTTCCAAGGGCTTATGATCGAACCATGCTACTAAGATTAAAAAACTGCACCATGCCCAAACACAGCAGGTCTCAACCCAAGTGTGTTCTCTAGGCTCTCCGTATTACAAATTAGGATAAGCAAATGGTCTCTACAGTGTAGGTTTCAACAAGAATTAAACCATTGAAATGATTAAAATTAAAAAATAGTTGTCTTGTATTCAGCCAAAGAAGGTGAGCACACACTCTGACTTCCAGAACAATATACAGATTTATTTAAAACTGGAACCAGAAAAATGGATTTACAGTAAAAAATAAAAAAATCTGATGATAGCTAATAGCAGACTTTGAATCTAATTAGATAAAACAAAAACAAATAACATGTTTTATGTCATTATGTCAATTCAAGGTATAGGTTTTGATGTATAAGTAGGGTAAGTATACATCCCAGTTTATCTGGGACAGTCCTGGATTTTGGAAGCTGGCTCCGAGCCTAGGCACACATTAAAATGAGTGTAAGGAATACAGTGCACTGCTCCAGGAAGTGGCCAAGCAGGCTGCCTGTAGCAGCATGCTGTTCCACCTCTGCCTCTCCCTGCAGCATGCTGCTGATTTGGGAGGAAGGAAGGAGGAAGGACAGTGTCTCATATTTCTGACTGGGATAGATGGTCACCCTAATCATCACAGTCTCTGAAGTCAGCTGTCAGCAATCTCCTGCAACCATTAGGAGGTCATTCTCATGACTCACCCCTCAGCTTTGAAACTCCCTTTCTCTTGAGTTCCACCAGAGCACGAGCTTGGACATCTTGCAGAAGAACTTTGAGACCTTTCTATGTGGGCATGTGCTTAACATACAAAGCTAGGATGAGTTATTGGTTAGGGGGTTGTGTTCAATATTGATGATATAAATTCCCTTGTAAGTGGTTTTGTTTTCATGTTCATCCTCTTGTTTTTTAAATGTGTTTAGCTTGTTCTGTAGTCTTATTGTATGCCACCGTGATCCTTTGTTGGGAACTCAAAAAATAAAATGCACTTTTTAAAACAATTAAAAATATTTACAAATTGTTTTAAAAGAGTTTAACTCAAAAATAATATGGTCTCTCTATTTCTTCTTGGAGAAGGAGTTCCATTAACTTTTAATGGATATAAATACTTAAAATATTTATTACTGGAAATACTGAAAACATATTATGAAACATGAAAAAGGCTTTCTCTGCCATTTTACATAAAGTTTGTGCTGTGTTTTTTATTAAATATGAAATGAGAATAATGAACATACATTTTAGAAAGTGGTGGTCAGGGTTATAATACTGATTTATACTATGTCAGCTATAAAAGGAAAATAAAATAATATGCAGTTTCATCACATTTCACTAATTGTACAAATTGGTAGCAATGGGCAAGCTCAAAACTTAAAGAGTCTGTTTCATCTAGTTATCTTGTCTCCTAATGTCTGGGTACCTCTGCTTCAAATCTGGCTTTACTGAAAAATCAATAATAATTTTAAAGAATTAATAAAATATACATTCTATCATCATAAAAGGTTTGGCCAGGGTTAGTGCATATGGTTCAAATTAAATTTTCTCACACTGACTTGTCTCAGCCCAAGTAACAAGTTTGTTTCTGGGGGAACAGTTATGTAAAAATACTTGCTTTAAGAAAATTCAAGTGGCATTTTTTCAGAAAGAATATTCTTGAAAAAAAAAAATCAAGAAAGACTGCTAATTTGAAATTCTAAAAATTGTGCATCATTTCTTTTGGTATGCTGTTAAAACTAAATAAGTACATTTTAAAAAGTGGTGTTGTTTTGCATAATATATTTTATATGGGAAGATTGTGCCTTAGCTCATATGGCCATACATAATAGGGAAGGAAGAGCTAGGCATATGTACCCACACACATGGTACTGCTGCCATTGCCATTATAATGAAATGGACTGAAATGAGTCATAACTGCAAGAACAATAGGACAGAAGAACTATATGCCTAAGTAATTGGTGGAATTTCTTTTGCTGGAAGTTTTCATGAAGAGACAAGATAAGCATCTGTTTGGCATGGGTTAGGAAGAGTGAATCCTACATCCATGCAGGGAGTCTGACTAGATAATGCTTGGAATCCCTTTCCACCAAATTATTCCATGATTCTGAAGTTAATTTCTTTCCAGATCATCCTTGTATTGAATAGTAGGGTCTGAGCTGGAAAAGCAGAATTTTCTTTTAAACTTAAACCTGGCAACTGAAATCCTCAGCAAGTTGTTAGGTGGCAGAAAAACTTAGGAGACTATTTGCATAAGGGTAGACAGACAGACAGATTGAAATTGGGCAACCTCTGGGTTTAAACCCTCCATTCAGGGCACCAGACAGCACAGAGAGATTGGAATCTTCATCATAATTGATAGAAAAAGATGTAGCCTTCATCTGGCTTATGAAAATTGTCTAGGAAAACAAAAGTAATTTCTGATTACTCAAATGGCTCTTAGCAGTCTTCAGACTACAGATACTTTTTCCTGAAAGTGTTAATTGTTCACGCAAACACAGGACCTGAATTTTGTACCTTTCCCTCACACTGAATCTTAACTAAACCCTCTCCTGACTCATTGGCTAGGGACAGACATTCCAAAAGCCTGAGCCTGAATTGATTCAATCTTTGCAGGTTAGTCCAACCTGCAAAGCTTGAACCTATTTGGAGGTGGATAGAAATTTCCTTTTCATTCCAGAAATGCAGGCATATGCCTGTAGTGGCTCAGGCTAGAAGCCGGTGGGCATTAGAGCTGCTCTTCCTTCCCTTCTAGAGTGTTAGCTGAGGGGTGGCATGGCCAGGCCGTGGCAGGACACACTAATTAGGGAGGGGTTTAACCCTCCACACTGGTCTGCATCATCTCAGGCTTCTCTCCTTCTACCCCTGCCCTCTCCTCCCCTCCCCACACTTACTGCTCAAGGGGTGGGAGTGTTGCCAGCCCCCAGCCCCAGGCTAGCACTCTGAGGCAAAGTGGGGCTTTGCCATGCATGCATCTGTTGATGATACTGAGTTTTTCAATCTCCCTCTCCCTGTCTGCAAACCTGACAGGGCTGCAAAACAAGTGTTTATCAGCCCATCAGCAAAACAAAACCCTTTCTCATTAGTTCAAACTCTTCTTAAACAGTTTTTTTCAAAAAGGGACATTACTAGCTGATTTGTTGAGTAGCTCCAAAAAACCCTAAGCAGATACTGCTCTGTCTGCCTTTGTCCTGTCTGCCTTACACAGACACATCTCAGAATTAGCTAGCATACCACATTCCTAGGGTTCATGGTGGTTGGGGTCCACACTGTGGCAGATGGGAGGGAGGGAGTGGCAAATCCCTGCTTGAGCAGCAAGCAGGGAGGGATACCAAAAAGACCTTGCTGTGCCTGCAGTCTCCCCGCAAGCTCTGGCTAGGGAGTAGAGGGGCAGGGCTAGTCTGTTCTCTGAAGCAGAGAGCACAGTCTAGCCCAGCCCAGCTCAGGGCTGCAAAGCATCTGGGATGCTGGGGGACTCTGGTTTAACTTAAACTAGGAAGGGGTTTAGGACAGACATTACATACACCAGATTGACCCAAATCAGTTAAGTTTGATACTACATTCAACCAGATTTATCTTAAACCATTTTCAGCCATTTTGAACCTGGTTTGTGTGTGCTGAAATTCTGTTCTGTTACAGGTTTAAACCAGTTTCTGATCACTGGTTTATGTGTAATGTCTGCCCCTAGCCATTGCTTTTAAAGGGGGGCGGGGAGAGAAAGAAAAAGTGCTACTGTACTTGAAAACATTAGACGATACCCATACTTTCTTTCAAAGGTGTAGATCAGAGGTTGGCAACCTACAGCCTAAAGGCCTTGCTGGTCAGCAAGGGCACCGGATCCAACCATGTACAGTGGCTTCAGTGGTGTTTGGTAGCATGGGACTTTCCCTGTGCTGTGGTTGGGAGAAAGAGGCTCATAGGCGATTTTCTCAATCCATGGTAGGGGGAAGCAAAAGACAGGAGCTTCCTTGTGCCATGGTAGGAAAAGCAGTGACATATAGATCCTATTGCTATGGACCAACTAAATTGTAATTGCATTGTTTTCATGGAAACTGTGAATTTTCGCAGGCTCCATGAAAACAGTGGGCTCAGAGATTTTGGTGGACTTGCTGCAAAAAAAATTCCCCCCAAAACTTACTGAAAATAAAACACTGGCTTCCTACAGGGAGCCAGCAGTCTTCATGGTGCAGCAGCCTGGCTGTTCAGCCCACTGAGGGGGGAGAAGGAGGCCACTGCCCCTCACCACTGACTGGCTATAAGAGCTGCCTGTCATTCAGCCCTACCCCTCTCCACCAATCACTGGCAAGGGGTGAAGCCACATGACAGACAGCCCTAAGAACCAATCAGCAGTGAGGGGCAGGGCCACTGGGGCTCCTCCAACGAGAGGCATAGGGGTGCACAACATGCACAGCCCATGTAAATGGTACCTGGTCCTCGGATCTGCGTGCAAAATCAACTGGCCACCCCCCTGAGTTAGGTAGTCCCCTACCTATCGCCCATTAGCCTCTGAGGTGAGATCTGGAAAGGTTGTCAAAGACTGCTCTAAATTACTAATTTGCAAACCTGGGTCCTGGGTATGACTGTAAACTGGACTGCATCTGATTGGAGGGCCTGGTGGCAAGATCCTGGGGCTACTTGTGGCAGGATAGCTCCTACAAAATACCACAACGTCGCAACCTTGTGGGTACTTCTTGGTTGGAGAAAAGCTAAAGGATATCACCCTGACAGAAATGTACCCTCTCTGAGTCATTAGGCAGTCAGCAGCAGTTCTTATCTGTTGCTCTGTAGCAGAAGATGCAACCATCGAGTCAGTGAATGTCTAGATGTGGATTGGCGTACACACCGAAGGTCTTGATAACAAGGATCCAGAGAATGGGCAGTTGCCTATTAAAACTGTTTGACTGCATGTCTAATATTTTGTAATAAGGTTGCATATTTTAACATGTCTATCTACCCATGTTTCATGAACATTTCAAAACAGCAATAACAGTGCCATAATCATCCAGTGCAGGGCTGTCCAACTTTGGAGTGCCCAGGGGCTGGCAGGCCCACCACAGCCACACATGGCTCCCCATCCCATCCCATCATGGGAGTGCTTCTGTGCTGTGCAAGGTCCCTGAGTCCCCTGGAAACCACAGCTGCAAGTTTTTTCAGCCTACCGGACTGTGCCACTCTTTCCTGCCCCCAAGAGAAGGGGCAGGGAGCAGAAACTGGAGAAAGGAGGGAGCCCAGACACTCTAGCAGCCACAACTGGAGTGATGGGGGGGAGCTGCAACCAGACTGGGAGCCTGTGGGCCACTGTTTAACCCCCTGGGAGCTTCATGCAACCCGCGGGCAGCCGGCTGAGCAGCTCCAGTCCAGGAAATATGCAATGGCAATTTCTTTTAATGGACCAGCTGTATGGTTAAGAGCGGCATTAGGCAAGCTGTCAGGCACAAAATGCCTTTGCTCAGGTCTGGCAGAAATCATAGCAAGGTATCACTGTAAAGTTCAGTTCAGAATGGCATATGGTTTTGTAGGCAACAACCTATTTCATCAGATGTTATAACAGATATAGTAGGCAGCCACCCATGAAAGCTGATGCCGTTCTGGTTGAGTTGGTCGTTAACGTGCCACCCTGCCCTGCCTAATTCAGACTAACAGCTAATTATCTTCCTTTGCTCAGGTCTGAGAAAGAAGCATATACAGCCTAAGATCAAAGCTGGATAAAACTTGTGCTTCATTTATTTAAATGAAAGTGGTCAGTAAAGAGGAGACATGGACAGTAAACCTGTGGAGCAAACAGAAGTAGCTACATGCCAAGCAAAGAATATTAGAGATAAAAAAAACCTGATGACATAAAAGACCAAAAGAGAGGTAGTTAGGCCATTTAAAGGGGATGATAGCTGTAGAGAGATAGCAGAGTGTACAGGCAAGTTGTCATGAGCCATAACCTCATTTTGTGAATCAAACTCAAAGGTTTTTGGTATGCAATAAAGTTATGATTTTTTTGTTCCTGGGCCAGTGATACAAGTAAGCTAAATTGCTGCAACTTTAACCTGAATAATACAAAATTACAATTGTGGTGGGTTTGCTATTCTTGTAGCTACAGCATCAGGCAGACATGACAGTTGCATCATAACAGCTTATATCTGTGTTATTTGATATTGATACAACTGCTGCATCTGTCTATAACCTGAACTTTATCACTTAGGAACTAGCTGAAGACTTCAGCTGTTAAGCTTAAATTCCATATCATCCGTCCAACTGTTCTTAGAATTAGACAAAATTCAGCTGTGCAATAATGATTCAGAAATGAAAATAAATGTCAATTTGCAAGCACAAGCCTTATTAATCCTGAAGACAGCTTGCTGAAATATTGTTCCTTCAGCTTCCTTTCATCACCAACCTTTAATGACGCATCTGCCAGATAAGTAAAAACTGAGTAAGGAGTTTTGAATGAAATGCACAGGCTCTCTCAGAACTGGTAGACACTTCATCAAGAAGAATCCAGCCACATGAATCAGCCTATATGTTAACAGAAGATGACTATTACTAGAGGGACTTATGTTCCAACAAAATCAGTATAAAAGAGACATGATCCCAATAGCAGATGAGAATACTAATTGGCTGCTGTTTTTTTCCAGGGCCTTCAAGTTTGCGTTCACCTATAAGTTATTGTCTGCATCAACACTGAGTATGACTATAATTTAACAAGCATTTAGAAGTGTAATATTGTTCAATGAGTTGTGCAGAACTCAGCTGTGGTCACAGAAGTGCTAATAAATAAAATGTAATTCACCAAGCAGATAATCTAAGAGCAGCAGCAGATTATCTCTGCCAAAGCAGCTAGATCTTCAGCTAGGAAATTAGCCACCCAACCATGCCTCGTTTGCAGATCACCAGAGATGGTGTTAGAGATTTCTCACAAGAATGACAAAGTTATTGTTTTCTACAGGTAACAAATGCATTGATCATAACACTTAATGATTTTTAAGCCCTTGACTAACAGATACATGTGTCTTTTTCTGAATCCTGGGAGCAGGCAGGGAAGAGTGTTCAAAATAAAAGACCATTAAGGATTTGTTGGCTTTATTCTAGTTGTTCAATAAGACCCAGGAAATATTACTTCATAAATCCAAGGCTGCTAACAGTTAAGATCCAATTCTTTTTCTGTGGGAGACATCTAGGATCAGATTTTACTCCATCTATCAAGCACATACATGAAGCAGCATAGAAACACAGCAAAGCACCTGGGCCTGGGGGCAGAGGAAACTACTGCGATCACATGGCTGACAACAGAAACCAATTGCCACCTCTCTTTCCCAGGTTGGTCCCTGCATATGTGGAATTCACTATGTTTCTATTCCACCTTGTTCAAGTCCTTGAAAATTGTTAAGGGGGGAGGGGGTGGGAGGGCAGATCTTTCTCCTTTTCACTGATTTTCTGTGTCTCAATCTTCAGTATCAAATGACCGTGTTAATGTAGATTCATTCATGTTTTTTTAAGCAATTCAAACAGGGTGGAATAGAATGGCACTTAACTGCCAAAGTCCACTCACATACCCAATAGATGGCATACAATCTGGCCGTATTTGTTTTGTTTCTCTCTCACTCGCATAGAGTATGAATTTTTGCATTTTTAAAAATGTCCTCATCATCTCTAGACCACGCACAAAATTGTTCAAAATAATACCAGTTTAGATGGTCACCATAAATACCAAGATACTCAGAAATCCACTTCTAAACAGAACTTATTGAGTGATTGACATTACCCTGTTAGTGCAAAAACTTGACACAATGCATGAGTTTTGCTTTGTGATGTACAAGTCAACTGTTTTAATTGTTTTAATTAATTTAAAAAATATAACCAAAAGTTCTCCATTCAGACAACTGTGCCTCCAGATTTAGCAAAAGTTAGGAAGAGCTATTCCTGTGTCTAGGATTTCCAAGACTGGGGGCATGGCTCACTTGCAATACAAAGAGTGGCTACTACCCCCTCAAAGCCTGTGTTACCTCAAGGTTGTGCTTCTGCTATCTATAAGAGTTTCCATATCTGTTATTCATTATAGAGGCTGGGATCTTCAGTTGAGATTATATGCAACCAGAGGATTATATTCCCTCAATACCACTATTTCAAAATTTTATTCAGGAAGATTTAACAAAGGTTAACACAAAACAAACAAGAAATAAAACCAACAGTTCAATATTCTTCTATCTGGTCAACGAAGGGAAAGATATAAATAATCTGCAACATGTTACCATCCTGGTGTCTACATATCAGCACTAATTTAATACATTTGGGCAAAGTCTTTGTTTTACCATCCCATCAATGCCCATTCCTTTGGGTGACATCTCTAACGATGCTAGCACTTGGAGACATCATCGTTTGTGAATATGAATGTTATGATTATTTGTACTGAGTATTGTGGTAGCATGAAAAGGGACTAAGGGCCATTTCTAGACACTATAGAAACATAGCGTTTCTCCTGAAAAACATGATTACAAAGAACTTCATTATCTGACTTCCCCTTTCAGTCTAAGCATTTGATGAGACAAGAATGCCATACTAGAAAGATTAATATAGACAATTTTCTCCTAGGATAGTCGCACAAATTGTGGCTTTCATTTAATGAGTTTCTAGTCCTTTGCCTGTCTTTCTGTATGCTCAGGTAAAGAACGTGGGGATGATTCTTAGCATTATTTCAGTCAACTCTTGATTTCTATTTATATGAACAAATCTACTGACTCTTTTTCAAGTTTCCTTAGAAAAAGAGGCAACGGAACCCCTTATTTTGTCAGGGTGTGTAAAAATAATCCAAAGAAACTAAATATTTCTAAATATTTTAGAACATTTATTTGATTTTCACTTGATTCTGGGTCTATGATTTCAAAATGCTCCACTGTCAATCACACTTTCTTTTTTCATTAAAAAGAACTTTATAAAAAGTGAAGCGTATCCATTCTCTCTTCCTGTAAAAGCATTTGGCTATCTTTTTTTGTGGACAAAGAGAATTTGATTTTGAGAGGGGAAAACATACAGAAGATAGCCTCAATATTTTTCCATTGCTTCCAGAATAGTAAAGTATTATATACGAACTTTCTGTTGACACGGCCTTTTGGTCATAGCTTCCCCAGAAGCTACTTCATGTATGGTAGCACATGTACTATTTTCCACTGTGGTTTGATGCTGCTGGCAGTTCTATTTGCAACTGTTCATCTAGGTCAGAGCTACTCAACCCAAATCCATGAGCCAGATCTGGCCTTCAGCATTGTCTCATCCAATCTGGGATGTCCTGACTCTGTGCACTATGTCAGTCATGTAGGGTGGTGTATGCAGTATGTGGTGGTGGGGCAGAGACAGTATGGGGCTTCAAGGGTCCATTCCTGGCATGTAGGGAAGCCTGGGGCCCAATCTGGCCCATGGACTGGCTCCTGTTGCTCATCTGGCCCACGAGGACAAAACTGTAGGCACCACAAATCTAGACTGTTACTCAGTAACGAGGAAGAGAAATAAATATAATATTTACATTTACTTGCATTTTATCAGTTAGATGCACCCCACAACACAGACCAGGTGAAAATGTAACCTGTTCCATCCATAGTTTTGATCATAGTTATGTATTAATTTAAACATTAAAAAAAGATTAAATTTAAAATAAATTGAAGTGGGGGGCCTGTCCTAGAATGCTTATGGTTAATTCCATTTCTCATTTGTTCAAGAAGATAATAATTGCTGTAGTTAGCACTTACTAAATATGACAGGATGCTGTTTCTTCTGCTGCTGCATAAGTATATAGCATAAGGAGGGATAAATATGTCTAATTATTTTGGATAGTGTTTTTGAGTTGAATGTATCTTTAGCTGTTTATTATAATTGCTCACCAGGAACTTAATTGATACTTAAGTAGTACATAAGATTTTTTTTTTGGACTGTTTTTCTATACAACACATTTTTCATGAGATTTCTAGATAATTTGATCAGAACACAATAATGCCTATCTTCACAGTGATTTTCATTATGTTTCTGTGACTCAACTAAAAAGTAAAACTTTAAGCTAATTAGATGAAAGAAACATTAACTTAAATGAACAAAAAATAGCCTCCTGGCAAAGGCAGGCTAAATTAAAAGTTTTGACTATATCTGAACTGAGCAATATACTCAATGCCTACTGCTAATGCTCAATGGCCACTGATACTATAAAGAGGATCAATGTATTCTTTGCAAACATAAAAATAGATCACAAACTTCTGCTGGCACTTCTGGTAAAAAACAAAACAAAATGGATGCACAGTACATTTGGCAACTGATACAGGAAGAGAGTTTGTCAACAGAATAATCAGAAGGAAGAAGTTAAAATAAAAAAATGCAGTTTAAATTTTCTTTAGATCTAAGATTAGCATAACAGCCCTTATGACAAGTGAATCTAAATACTTGCAGACCTTTTAAACAAATTCATATGGGCGAGCCCCTTTTGCCTAGGCAAAAACGTGCTCACCTCAATAAAGTACCCCTACTGAGCTTCTGTATATGATGTCCTTGGGTGATTAAAATGCATTTGTTTTTCCATAGGTACATGCAAAAGTGATCTGAATATTACCTAAAGTAGTGGCATCCCCGATACTTTATGTATGTATGACAAATTTCATATTCATTTGTACTAAATTATCCCTAATAAAATGTTTCCATGGAAGGTACCCATGAAATGTGATTGTAGTTTAGCAATCAGTACACAGTACTCATTGTTACTTGGAGAACCAGATTTTTGTGTATCTACTACTGAATGGGAAACAAGGGCCCCATCCAAAGCTAACTGAAATCAGTGTAGCAGAAACCGTCCGAACTCTGACCTTTTCATTTTTGTTTTGTGCATATTCAAGATTCACCATATATGAGTACCAAAGATGTAACTAACAACAGAATGAGCAAGAATGCCAGCTGAGTCCACAATATCATGCCAGCTAAGTAACAACAAACTAAAATGAAATGAATTGTTCTGGACAGCACAGAATATTTTACTCACTCTAATAAACAACTTCTTGTGTTTTCTGTTTCATAGGCACCAGATAATTGCACTTATTCTGTCTATATCTGTTCAGGTAATATAAAAAGAAAGGTGTGCTGTACTGATCCCATAATAGTAGTAGATTATAAGGTGATATATATCTTAGTTTTATTGGCTAGAAAAGGAGGTGTACAGACAGGATGTTCTGAAAAGCATCAGAGAGCATAGATGGCCTCATTCAGGTTTTGCTCACAGAGCTGAGTGGATGCTATTTACAAGCTTCCTGTCCTGATTCAGTTTGTTATTTGCTTGATACATTGCTCCTCACAGTATAAGAGCTGGAGAGGAAGTTGGAGGAATGCTATTCCAATAATGATTGAACTGCACTGTTTTAAAAGCAGATCATTTGATTTACCTTTTGAATAGATGTGTTCCCTTAATCAGCTACTTATTAAACCGTGTTAGGCATGCCATATTCAAAACTGGAAGCTAACATGTTAGGGCAGCACATGTTCTCACCTGTTTTGAGGTATCATGAAAATAGTCTGCTCTCTAGCTTGATCAATAACAAGAAACAATCAGATCAACTTTATTGTTGGAACTGCATATTTTATGAACTGTGACAAATTAGTTATAACTCACTTGCTCTAAACTTTTCTTCTGAGATTGCACAAGTACTGAGAGATAAACTCAGCAATGTCAACAAGCTCAGTGGCATAGTTCAAGCTGTGAAGGTTCAATAAATAGGTCCGTAAACATTGCAAATCAACACAGCTTTTGATGAAATGTCAGGCAAGACAGAGCTTAGCTATATTCAGCTCAGCTTGAACTCATAAACCATTAACTGGCCTCCATACTTTCCAGAGAAATCGGTCTTATGAATAACACACAAATATAGACATGAAAAAAGGTTTTTTTCCCCTTTAAAAAGGTTAATAAAAGGCAGTTAATAATGAGAAATAGCATATAGTCTGCCCAGTACAAATGAGAGACTAGATTTACACACAAGGTAATAATACTTCTTTACAGTGCTTTAAACTGTGTCAACCTTTACTATACACCTCCAAATCAGAGAAAAAGGAAAAAGACAAGATAAAATAATACTACCTTTGAAAAAGACCTGTTTAAAACACAAAGAGAACTTAAAAAACACATTTTTTTACTCAATAAGAGGGATCCTTAATATTATTCATGCTTCAGAGAAAACACTTTACTATACTTCTGTCACCTCTTTGTGGGAAAGATATGAAAGGACTTACTTAAGTTCTGTTTCAATAGAAAAGTAAGTTATATGCATATGAACAGACATCTTTATGCATTTTTAAAAATGAGTTCTATTACACTGTATATGTTACCTCAGTCTCAATATTTATTTCCAGATGTATTGAAATATTTGAAGAAAGTATAGTTATCCCACAAAATCGATCTTTTGCAGGCTAAAATTTCAAGTGATTATCCTAGACTGCCTGCAAGGTTATTTTCTCCTAGTGGCCCAGTTTTCAAGCTAATGTGTAATAAAGTAGAGTAATTCATTTGACCATAACCAAATTTGTTCGTAGTGAACTTTAAACTTTTCTGTTTTATCAAAGGCCTCAACTTAAAAAGAATCATCAATTCTTTCTATGTACAGTACTATTTATGCTGAATATATTTATATAATCCATTTCCTGATTAATCTATTATCTGTAACCTAATCAGGTTCATAAATAGTGCATGAAAAGATAAATACTTTGCATTCAAACAACTGACATTCTCAAAGGAAATTTCTGAAGCAGCTAAAAAAGTTACACAAGATGCAGGTGCCAAACAAAAACCATCCCAGTGTTATGCATTGTTCTCAATAGTACAGTTTTGCTTTAACTTAGAAAATTCTTTTACACTTAAGTTTCACAAAAAATTACCTAAGTAAACACATAGTGCAGTAGTATTCCAAGGTATCCCAAGAGGCAGCAGCTGACCTAATGTTGCGTTTAGACTGTTGTTAATGTTCATTCTCCTGAATATTTATCTACAGCTTTTACTCACCAGATGAATCATCAGACATTTCCAATACTGCAGTGTCTTGCTACCTTCATAGGAAAGCTTTTTGTTGATTTCCCTGTTGGTACTTCTCTCTAACACATTCTACTAAGTACAAAAAAACCTGGAGGGAGACTGAGAGCCAAGTGCAGGTAATGCAAGCACATAATCTCTGCCCAGCATTATAGATACAGAAAGCAGCATAATCCTTTTAGAAGCTCTCTGGAGTGTAATGTCCAATTCTGCTGTCCTAAATAATAGTGAGGTACTCCCCATGAATATATATCCAGCGTGTGATAGAAACCCTCCCCTTTCATAGCAATGGTTCCTTCCTAGACATCCACACACACACACACACACACACACACACACACACACACACACACACACACACACACACACACACACACACCCCAATCTATCTGATTATGTTCTCTTCTAATCAGTAATCTTAGTTTCCTCAGCATTAGCTGGACCGCCTATTTCATACATGATTTCTGTATGGCAGCCTACAGCAGAAAAGCAATAGTGCTGTGTAGGAACTAGGGCAATGGATTCACATTTTGAAAGCTCTTGTACTTTTAGCTACACTTCATCCAAACAATGTAATACAGTGGTATATATGAATACATGTGAAAAAAATATAATGTCTCCTCCTTTTACAGTCTTCTTGGACATACATTTTAACTCCCTGGGAAATCCTACCTGGTGACTTAGTATTTATTTTTATACAGGTTAAGCCTTCCAAATGTTAGTCCCTAAAATCTATAAATCTATTTTAACCTTCAGGGCTAAGTACAAACAGCCAAAAAGCCTGAGGCTGAATCAATTCAGCCTTCATGAGTTAGTTTAAGCTGTGCAGACTGCAGTGATAAGCAAGTGAACAAACATTCACTTTTGATTCCAGAAAGGCAGCCACATGCCTGCAGTGGCTCAGGCCAGAGGCCAGAGGGTGCTAGAGCATGCCTCCCTGTTCAGCTGGAGCAGACAGCTTAGGCCAAGGTTAGCCCTCCCACCCTGCAAAGCAGGTGCAATGCGTCTTGGGATGCTGGGGGACTGAGTTAACCTAAATCTGGAAGGGATCTGGGACAGAAGTTCAATAAACCAATTTAACCTAAATCAGTTTAGTCTGTTACTACATCCATCCAGGTTCACCTTAAATCAGTTTTGGTCATTTTGAAAGTGGTCTGTGTGCACTAAACTTCTGTTGTATTCATATTTTACCCAATTTCTAATCACTTATATTGCTTTATGTGTAATGTCTGTCCCTAGCCCAGGAAACATAGCTGTATTTATATATCCACATTGTGTTCTTTCTGGTCTTTAGGTGTCTCCCAGAAAAGGAAAAAGAAATCAAGTTACTGATTTCTTTTCCTCACTTTTTCTTTTTCTATATGGGACAAATTTTGCACCAACACCATTTAAAAATGACTAGATGTCCTTCACACAATTTTACATAACAGTCTGTCCTGGAAGGTCTTTCTTGGCAAGAGTAACAATACAGAAAACACCAACCCAAAGAAACCAACAAAAAAATGTTAATCCTTTGTAAAACAGTCTTTAATCCAACCTGGAAAATAAGATAACAAAACTCAGTCCTCTTCTCTAATAAGACAGTAGTTTAAATCTAATATGTTGATTCCAAAAAGAATGGACTAAACATTTGTTTTATAAATGAAGAACATTTGTATCGTTAGTTTTAAAGGTTCATAAACATCAGTATTTTGATTTATTGAGATTCATTTAGTCGGTTTTTGAAAAAACAGATTAAGTCTTTAGACCAGGCCTCAGAACCAGTGATAGTGGGCCAGGTCCTTGTCCTTATTGTAATAGTTTATTTTACTTTGACAATACGAAGAAGCTAGAAAACCCCAAACTATCTGAGAATCTTCCTAACAGGTAGAGAATGGCAGGAAATGTTCCATCTTCTCCTTCTCCCAGCATAGAAGGCAACCTCAGGTCTAGAAATGAGGAAGCATAACCAGCATCCTCTTGAATCCTTTGGTTGCTAGAACAGCTTCTTCTAGACTTCTGTAGACAAGCAGAAATTACAGCAGATCTCACCCCACTTTGTACTCTGTACTGCACACAGCTTGACCAGTCTGTCATGAAAGGGAACAAGACCCAACTTTGACAGACTTAATAGACGCATTCACTTTTGGATCAGTGTTTTCCTAGAATTAAAGATCAAGACTTAATGGAAATTTAAAGTTATAGAAACACAAATTAGTTACATGATACTAAACTCAAGACCTTGACACATTTTAGACCAGATAGAATAAGCATAGGTAAAGGGTGGGAGACCGTAGAAAAGGAGGGAAGAAGGGCAAAGGTAATGAAAATCAGATAATGGATGGTTTCAAATATTATTTCATTTTCAGAATTTTTAAAAAATCCTGAGTGACAAAAAATGGTTGTCCTCAAATAAAAGAGTCCTAATTTTTTGTGTCATAGCAGAGGTTGGTTTTAAGAAAGGAGCTGAAGGCAGGGCTATCCAACTGGCAGCTACAGGATGAATGCAACCCACAAGGGGTTAATCTGTAGCCCCAGACTCCCCCTTGTTATGGGCTCCTCCATCACTCCAGCTGCTACTGCAGATGGGGACTTGAGGCTTCCCCTCCCTTCTCTGGCTTTCACTTATTACCCCTACCTAAGGGGCAGGGCAAAACAGCACAGCCTGCAGTGCCAAGGGATCCTACAGCTAAGGAAGTGGGGAGTCACCCTTCTGCCCACCAATGGGAGGTAGAGGTCAGGGGAAAGCCACCTACTTGTGCTGTAACATAACAGCTTGTAGCCATGGAGTGAGTGAGTGCTGTGAACCCCACTTGTATGGCTCCTACTGCTATAATTGCTGGCTGCTAACAAATTAAACAGCCCTTATAAAAAGGGCGATAGGTATCCAAATTCTTAAAGGATCTCACTGATCCTTTAAAATAAGACAAAGTAGGTGGACGGCTTAGTTCACCTGTCATTTGTTCTCTGCTACAATGTTAAAAGCTTCCCTGCAGGAACTGAGGAAAAGATGCATCTAACAAGGGGGGTTGCCAAAGGAAGCACTGCTTAGAAGCAATTTCTTTGCAGCAGTTTTGTCTAGGGAAGCATTTCCCAGAGGCTTTTTCCCTCTAGTAGAAAGAATTTGCATGGATGAGAAATTTTAAATCTCCATTGCATTTCTTGCATGATTGGCAACATTTTTTTTTTGTGCTTGAAATAAACTTTGCAGCACAGTGGACAGAATACTGGGCATGAATGTTTTACACCATGCCAAAACGTCTCAGTAATACTTTCTGCCTTAAAAGTAGTTATTCCTTTGGTGTATAAAAAGAGAATCATTAAAAAAAGATATACAGTAGTAATAGGCAGTTTTAGGAGAGTTCACATACAGTGTGTACAAGCCCCTTTGAATCACAACAGGCATCATGACCTTTTGTCAGCAACAACACTCTTTCCCCATGTAGTTTTTCCTGTCAAGATAACACAGTTCAAACTCAGACCCCAAAGCCTAGAAGCTATGAACCCCATCTAAATTCCCTGGACCTAGCCCCTTTCCTTCCAAGGTGTGGAGGGATAAGAGAACCTACACCTACCCATTCCTCTGCATTTCATGTCAGACAGGACCATTTCTTCCTAGCTATGTTTCTTCCTTAATATTGTCTCTCTTCGTGCTACACTTTTCACAGCTCCTCTCAGCCTACTTGTCTGAAACCACTGTACCTCTGTCCAACCTATTACCAGGGTTGCAGTCTTGCACTGCTGCTGATTTTAATCTGCTGTTGAGTCACAGCTGGGACACATACTGAGGCTGTTCATTAACTCTATCCTAGTTGCTGCTGTGAAAAAATACATGGACTAGACACAAGAGAAGGGCAGGAAGGTAAGTGACCCTACACAAAGTGTCTAAATCTTTTTCTCTACATCATTACTTATTGGGAGCACTGGGTAATAAGCCTACACATTTTAGCAGGGACACACTAGTTTTTGCAGGGAATCAGAATAGTCTTTATTAGCAGCTTAGTGAGAGACGGTGCTTTCTAAGAAAACTTCATTACATTCTTCTGAACTTCAGAGTTGTTACAATTGGGGAGGCCTATATAAAGAGAGATAGTAAGGTTGCTTCAGGTTACTGGCAATTTCAGAATAAGAAAAAATAGAGCCAATTAAATTTACAGTAACAACTTTTGCAAAGGATAAGTTACTAATATCTCAGGAAAAAACCTGGCTCCACTGAGGACAACTCTGTTGATAATAGGATTTCATTCCTACAATAAGTGGTGGTACCTAAATCCAGTGTTATTTTGCCACGCTGTGGAAAAGTCATCTTCATTTTCACTGTATTCTAGCACTTTTTAGTGCACACAAAATTATGTATATTATGCATATATTCTCCTACAGGATATTGGAATGCTTTGTATATTCTGTAGTGCCCATTAAATTGTTTTTTAACTGAGTTTTTACTTTATTTTTCACATTTTGTCTCAAATTGCGTTATTCAAGCAATAAGAGAAGCCTGCCAAGGTGAAATATATTTCTTAAAACAGAGACTGTCTTTTCTCAAAGATGATGGTTAATAGTCCCTCTTCACCTTTTCCTTCTTTTCTTTCCCTTGGACCAACAACAACAAAACCTTTTGCTGGTATTATATTTTTACTCCCTGAATCTATCTCTTGCATTCTAAAGATTTTGCTGCATGCACCAAGTGGCAATTATTCTTTCCTTTCTGCATATTGATGTGCTTCTGAATTTACAACTAAAATATATGACATACTGTACAGAAAACAAAACATTTCATTTCATGAGGTAACCAATACTGTGCACATGGATAATTATGTGCCTTTGTTACATTATTATCAGTTCTGTAGTTACACTCATATGCTATATATAGTGTGCCAAATATTCTTTATTAACCAGCTTTTACTGTGATTCACACTGTGTACTGCCTGAATATGTTAACAATGAATGTAACAAAATAAAATTTGTGAGCTGAGTGAAGACTCAGTGTTTTAGGAGAGGAGCACAATAAAAACTCTTTGTCCTCAGAGGCTAAGATCTCTAAGTTCTTTTTTCTCATAGGTTTTTGGTAACTTGCAGTACAGCACAATTCCAACTTAATGAAGTATAATTAAATAAATTTGCATTACATTTCCATGATGAATGTATATAGCTACATTTTGTTTGTATGGTGGTTGGCTAAGAGCAGAAAAGCATGTCCTGTCCTGGAAGATTATGCATGTTGCAGTTAAGCCATGCAATAGGAAATACAGGTGTTATGAAATAGAAGAAGTGTGATGTATGAGAGCTAATGGCTGTGTACATGCATTTAAATAAACTGGGAGAAATCTCCCAGGTTTGTTCTCCTGGTAGAAAAACTTGCCAAGATTCACATTCAGATACTAAAGCCCTGAAGAGTAGAGAGCTTGCAGTGCCTCTCAATTTGCCTCACCCTCTGAGTGAGCATGGACGTTTGGTTCCCTGAGAAGAACTAACAGCAGTGCACCTTGTGCCACTGCTAGTTGTCCCTGGGGAATGCCCATGCCATGTGTGCTCTGGTGCATGGCAGATTGCTTTGGGTAGGTGGAAGAGGCTAGGGCCAGCACTGGCCTTGCCCCCAGCAGCCTTTCCTTGGGGGCCTCCTGGAGCTGCAGCAACAGTGATCCTGCCACATGGAGCCTGGTCAGCAGCTGCAGTATGCCTCTGGCCCAACAGGCTCCAGTTTTGAGTAGTGCATGCTGCCCACATGTGCATCACTCTGCTTTTTTTTTTGCATGGGTTTCTTTGCCCCTGGATATCCAGGGGTCTGAAAAGCCCATGCATTGCTCCCTTGTAGCATGGAGAACAGCTGAACATGTAGTATGTAGCACCCTGATGTGTCTGCGATGCCACATACTGCATGGCCTCACTTGTCCTGACACAGCTATAGAGCTGTGGACTAACCAAGCTGAGACTAACCAAGATACTTATTCAGCTAAAATAACACAAAAAAGAGAACATGCGTGCAGGCAAATATACAAATAAAAAGGATAAAAATATTATAAAACACTTCTGGCCATTATGTGTGTTAAGCTTAGAAACAGCAACCTCAGCCTGCATAGTATTTTTATTTTAAATTAATATTTATGTAGAGTTTTGAAAATAATGACTCTGTGTTACACATATAGAACACACAAAAGAACAATTACTGAAAGCTGTGGTCTTCTGAAATATTTCCATTCTAAGTTGCAAACATTTAACCAAGTACTAAGCTAAGGAAATACAGATGATGGTACAGTAAGGGATCCTCATAGCACGCAAAGAGCAGTCACCAATGGCTAAGTATCTAGTTGGAAGGAGGTATCAAATGGAGTTCCCCAGGGGTCTGCCTAGCTCCAGTAGTGTCCTACATTTTCATTAATGATTTGGGTGATGGGATCAAGTGTATAGCAAATTTGCAAATGACACCAGGTTGGGTGAAGTGGCAGACACTCTGGAGGGCAGAGCTAAATTACCTGGATAGACTGGAGAAATGATCCACAATCAGTTAGATGAGATTCAACAAGAACAAGTGCAAAGTCCTGAAATTCATAGAAGAGAATCATAGAAAGCTAAGGTTGGAGGGGACCTGAGGAGGTCACCTACTCCAACTCCCCGCTTAAAGCAGGAACATTCCCAACTAGATCAAGCCATTCAAAGCTTTGTTGAGCTGGGTTTTGAAAACCTCCAAGGATGGAAATTCCACCACCTCTCTGGGTAACCTGTTCCAGTGTTTTATTACCTTCCTATAGATATTAGGAAGAATTTTATCAAACCTAAACTTCCCTTGCTGCAACTTGAGACTCTGGCTCCTTCTTCTGTCATCTGCCACCACTGAGAACAGTCTAGCTCCATCCTCTTTCACACCCCACTTCAGGTAGTCGAAAGCTATTAAGTTCCCTCCCAGTCTTCTCTTGCCTGCATGGATCAGGCCCTTCTCTTTTCTTACGGTCCATCCATCCAGCCCATATTTCCTTAGCTTGCCTGTGAGAATGTTGTGGGAGACCATAACAAAAGCCTTGCTAAAATCAAAGTACACCATCTCCACCACTCTCCCTGTGTCCACAGAGCCGGTTACTTCATCATAGAAGGTTGGTCAGGCATGACTTGCTCCTGGTGAATCCATGCTGACTGTTCCTAATCATCTTTTTATTTTTATATAAGAATATAACTATAGCCAACCAAAACTGTTTATTTTTAAGGTTTTCATAGATTCATAGAAGTAGGATCAGAAGGGACCTAAGTAGATCTTCAAGTCTGACCCCAAAGATTATGAGAATCCTACTTTCCACTTTTTTCAGCACAAGTGACCATGCCCAGTTTAAAGTGTGTTAGCAAGGCCTCCTCTACACATTACAGTTATGACACAATTGACTGGTTAATGGCACAATGAAATGGAGACAAGCTATACATGCAAAATACCTATCACACCATAAAGTAGTCCAACCAACTATAAAGATAATCTTAAAAATGTGTACTAACATTATACCTGGTTGTTATCTAGCTTTAAATTTGCATATGTACCAGGGTTTCCCTTGCAGTTAGGAGCCCCATCAGCTAACAAGGCTCCCAGCCACAGGGGTGCATAATGCCCAGCTGGGACTGGGGGTCTATAGATGAGGGGAATCTCCCTGAAATGTCCAGGAGTGTCAGGACTCTTGCTCCTGGCAGCTGCAGGGTACATCTGTGATTTCCCAGCCCCAGTTGTGCATGTTCTCCCAGCTGCATGGGGGCTCCATGCATCCCTCACAGTAGCTGTGAACTGCAGGGTGCCTATTATGCCCCCCCCCCCCCACACACACACAGCTGGAAGAGCACAATCCTGCAGATGCTGGGACCTGCAGTCCTGGCTGTACCCCACAAAGCCAGGACTGAGCATCCCATCAGCTGCAGGTCTTGAAGTCCTGGCTTCATATGAGGCATAGCCGGACTCTGAGTTTCTTATTTGTCAGTACAGGAGGAACCCAGGATGGGAATCCCAGGCTCTACTTGTACCAACCATAAGGCATGGTAGGATCTTATGCTGGATCCCATAATCATGCCTCCTGCCATGCACATGTAGAGGGGGCCCAAAAGCAAACTTTCAATTCACTCTGGAACTTTGGTTCTGTACTGAATCACTTCTCCAATGCCCATGAGTTCTAGGTTCAGCGGATATCACTCACTGAAATATTGTTTGGGTCCAGTGTTGCCTAGCTTGTGAGATCTGGTGAAATCAAAGTGTTTTATCTGCCAGAAGCAGTTAAATAAATAAAACCTTCTTAACATACATCTCACTGATGAGGCTAAATTCAGTTAAACTGACCATAAAGAGTAGTGTAAATTGCTGTCCTCGGTAATCATTTGGCATAGGCCAGTAAATGTGAGGTTTTGAAATATAAGAAATATTACACTGAATTAAATCTTAAACTCTGCCGCCATCTCTTCCCACATGCTGTCCCCACCCCCGCCAAATATATATATAGTACTGATTTATTTCAAGTACAGCAATTTTGATTAAAGTATTTTCCCACTCATTCATTCTAACATTTTTTATTTTTAAACAATAGGAATACTTATTTTTCTAGAAAAAAAATAGGCTTTTAAAATATTTGTGTTCTTCATAACTGGAGCTTTACTGAAACAGTAACTCCTAATTCAATGGGCACTAGTTTTATCTTATAAGAAAATGTGATAACTCACTCAAATAAAAGTGAATTCCATAGATTTCTTCATAATTTAGAGTTAGACCTTGACCTTGGACATTGAAGGCAATCAGAGTTATCTCTAAAATTTGATGTAAATAAGTCTGGGGCCTGACTTCTTTTGTATTTTGTTTTAAATGATCATCATAAAAATTGTTTTTGGAGAAAAATGGATACAACACTGTGATTTGCCATTATCTTATGAGAGTAAGCTTCATGGACAAGCTATTTGGGTAAGTTACATAAGATATTATTCAGAATAAAATTGTTTAAATTTTCAGCCTGAGTGATTATGCGGTAACTACAAAGCGCAAAAGTAAGCTTTGCTCTTAGACCATAAAAGTTCCTTGTGCTATTTTGCCCTTAGGACATTTTCTAAGTGGAATAACACATAAGTACTATTTAAAATGGATTGCTTCTCAAGTCCAAGGGCATTTCTCTTTGATTTCTGAGATTCAATGTGCCTCTTGGTGTGGAATGGTCTCACAGCAACTACAAGTCATGCTCTGTGTTCTTATTTTACATGTTATCCAGGGAGAGAGAAAGAGTTATCTGATACAGAAAAAAAAAATTAAACAGTGGTATTAAATATTTGAGTTCAGAATCTTGAGAAATACAATAACTTGTATTTGGATCTATTGATAAGTCTTTTTATTTTGAAATAGAAGAATACCTATAAGACTTATTTTTGCACCAAATTAAGACATTAAGATTTCCCTTCTCCTGATTTAACTTGAAAGGCTGCCTGTTTCTTTCAGGGCATTGACAGGCATACAGCTCCCCTTGACATGCGCCTCACAGAAAGTGCCATGAGTTACAGTGACCACCCACCCCACCAAGGTGTTCTCTGTTGGGTTGGGGGGAGGGTAGGGAATCAAACTCCACTGCACATCTGCAGCCTCTCCCCACCAGACCTTCCCTTCTCTCCCAGCTCTGATGCTGTCTTCAGGATGTGAGGGGGAAAAGGGAGGACAGGAAGCTTGGTTTAGGGTATGCTCAGTCTTTGATAGTGGCGAAAAGGGTTAGACTGGAGCACACCACTACTTCATGGGAGTGCCAATGCACTTGCCCCTCCTTCCAGTGAAGGCTGGGCAAACCCCAGACTAAGCTCTCTTTCCTCCCTCCTATACTGAAGACAGCACTGGGGACTCTGCTCCAGGACTGGGACCGACAGAAGTTAATGAAGGCACTTCACTTTGGAATGCCTTCATCGGAACCCTCATATCACGAGGGTTAATTTGTTGCACAGTCGAGCACTTTTTAAGTGCTCTGTAGCCATGCATTTCTGTCAGGGCATGGCTGTAATGTGCTTTCAGAAGGTCAATTGCACAACAAAACACCACTTCTGTTAGAGCCCTCAGTTATGGAGAATACCAAATACCCCACAGTCCTGTGTTGTCCCTCCCAACCAAGAGAGATGGAAAGGGAGAATACTGACTCTCTGAGATCTCACCCTGGTGTGAATCCATGTGAACCCTGAAGAATAATTCTTCCCCTTTCCTGCCAATCCGTTGATTGGCAAGAACAATGGAGGGAGGGCAGTATTGCCTGCAGAGGTATTTAACAGCCTGCAAGACTGGGATTTGGGGCTGGGCAAGCTCTTCTGACCTTGGTACTCAGCCCTGAAGGACATAAATGGTGTGTGCTGCCCAGTTGGGGCAAATGCTGTGATTTAAAATCTGGAAATCTACCTTCTGACAGCCTGCCCTTTTCCCAAGTGGGGGAGAGAACAGGCTGTCAAGTAATAGTTTCCCCCAAGGTTGGGAGTTTCCCAAAAAGTATCCCTCATGTCCTAAGCCTGGAGAGCTCACTTCTGTAGTTGTTCAGCCAGGAGGCTGAAACACATATGTGTTCTAATTTCCAGACTATTTTTCTACCAATAAGAATTTCAGGAATGAATATCTGGCCATGGCCTATATCTAACTGACCAGATGCAAGTGGTAGTCATCTCCTTTTACAAAGCTCAGCCTAATTTTGTAGACACAAGACATCCAGATAAGTCTTCATTTTTAAAGCCTCTAGCTTAATCACTTGACAGTTTTTCATTAATAATGCCCAAATTCTTTAAGCTATTACAGAATCCCATAATTTACAAAGAACCCCCATGATCTTACTGAGTCCAAACATGTGCAGAAGTCTCTCCATGCATAGCAAGTAGGCATAAGACCCAGATCCACATAAATAAGACTTTGGTGCCTAATTTCTGCTGAAGAGCAAGAGTGTTTTCCTCAAAACCTCCACCAAATCACTTGGTATAGTTGCAGAAGCAGGGTAATTTAAGCATGCTCTGAGTTCTTTGCAATGTAGCTATACAGCTTTCAGTACTAGTGTAAATCTAGCTCATATCTCTACGTTATAGTGTAAGCACTTTTGCAATAGCAGTCTAGGCATGCTGTCAGAGCACTCACAATCTGTAGGTGCTTAATTTTTGACAGTACATTTCCATGTATACCTAAAGTCCTGCTTCTGCACATGCTCAGGAACAGTTGCCATTTTGACACAGCTAAGTAGCTCCAAAAGGTTCTTCAGCCTGTTAGAGCAGAACATCCTTTGGCATATACTTCTTGAGGAACATCTACCTCTTGATCTAAGAGGCCCAAGATCCTTGAAGTATATGTTCTGTTACCAAGTCCCCTGAAAGGTGTGATGTGGTAGATGTGCTCAGTGCAGATGCATTAGGCATCTATAGGACCTAACTCAACACAAACAATATCAGAAAAGGCTGCTTTTATTTAGACACCCTGATGGAGGATGGAAAGCCTTTCATACCCTTTTGTATAATGATTCAGTGATTATAACATGTCCTCAAATATGGTAGACTTGAGTTCTTGGCCCTCCTCAGCCAATGGGGTTTCAGTAGATCAAAGAAAGGGGCGGGGTTCTGCAACCCAGTGCTTAGGGCAGTCCCATAGAATAAAAGAGACCTGATTCCAACCTATTTTTGAAGGACTGCTTCTGTACTGTATCCAAGGACCCGTTAATGTCCAGCTTCCCCTATCTGCACATGACTGGCCTTACTAGAATTACACTCCCTCTTTTCCTTTATAGGTAAAAACACACGTTGCCTGACATTGGACTTGTGTCACCATAAAAATTATGGCAGCATAAATGGCAAGCCAATAGATGTTCTTACCTTTTCTGATACCAAATCAGTGGTGCAACAAAATGTAGTGTTTACAATATAATGCTGAGAGTTCATCAATTTATAGTGAGGGATGTCTACTTGCTCTGTGGTGGGAGAGTGCATGCAAGCCAGAGCTGCCTGCATTCTGCAGATGCCTTAGGTAGGTGCTCTGGTGACATGAGAGGCACAATCTTGTGCACCCTGGAAAGTATTGGACCCTTCAAGCCCCAGAAGCGCCTGCCCAGCTTTTCCAACTCCTGAATAGGGCCTCAGGTTGTAAATCCTGATCTGACATATATATATTTCCCTGCAACATAGGTTATGCATCTAACCACTCAGGAAGGGAAGGACTAAAGACAGACTGCTCTCTTCAGTATTCCGTACTAGATAGGTCAGGCACCTCTTTGCTTTGAGTGAAAACTTCTATAGAATCAATTCTAAGACATGCTCCCCATCAACTGGATTCCATTCCAGAAGGAAGACATGTAAAACCCTTTGTGAATTTATTCCTTCCTTTTTTTTTTTTTTTTTTTAACTAAGGTCTGTGGACCATTTGTCCCCAATTAAAGTAAAAACTCCCCCACAAATCTAAACAACTAATACTATTTTCATCTATTAGGCACCTAAATGGATTCAGATGCTTAAGCGTGATTATGTTTCACCCTGGTGCCCCTAGAAAAAGTTAGCCTAAAAGTTGTAGGTCTTCTTCCTGTTCTATGCTTTTTAGTCTTAAGATTAAGACCAGGATTCCATTTTTTTCAGGGACCTGAAAGTTAGGATAGGAACATACTTAGGTGCCTAAGTCTGTTTAAATGCTTACTAGTTTAAACAGGATCTGGACCTCACCATGAGCCTATTTTTAATACTGAAGTTTATAAAACCTTGTAACAACTTATTTAAAAACAAGCTGTGGTCTCCATATATTTTCAGGACTGCATGACTTTCATAGAATCATAGAGAAGTAGGGCTGGAAGTGATGTCTAGATGTTGTCTAGTCTCGCCCCCTGCCCAAGGCAGGGTCATCCCTATTCAAACCATCTCGTATATATCCATAATTTAAACTGTTTGTATTTTAACTACTGTTAACTGTAACACAACATATAATGCATTCCCTGTAAAGCAGCAGAACCACAGGAGCCAACACCTTCCATCTATAAAAGGTTGTTAAGACATGCACGAGAGAGCCAAGGTAGAGAAGGCTACAGAAGGTAAAAATCGCCATAATCAGTACAAATCTGGCCTTGGGTATAATTCTTTCCTGACCCAAATATGGCTCTTAGACTGACCCTGACCAGAGTGGCAAGAATCTCTACACGGGAGCTTCTGGCTTTAAGTTACAGCAGGAGCATTGGTACACCTCAGTCAAAATCCCCAGCCTCAGCTGCAGCCAACACCCAATACCTCTGAGGAAGGCTTGAACACACCCTGATACATGCAGGAGAAAGAGAGGGAGGGGGAAACCAGCAAAGCCTAGAAGCATGGGAAATACCCATGTCAAAACATAGGCATAGCTATGCATATATCATCCCTGTCCGGTGGCTGGTCTCTGTCATTTCTAAAATATATGCCACAGCTCAAGTAGAAATTATGAGCCTGGAGAAGGGATTACCTGTGTTTCATACATAATCAGACCGATCATAAGGATCCCTTCCGACCTTAAAAATCTAAATATCAGTGGAGGTTTTTCTACTCGTTTTCATTATCCTTGGTTTAGGCCTTAAACTCCTTACACTGTGAATACATACAATATTTTTAGCAGAGTTTCAAATAACTCATTGATATCATATTCGGTTATTTCTAGACATCTTTTTTTCTGCTTTACATTATTTAATCTTAAATAACAAAGTTCCTTAAAACTGTGAGGCACTTTTTGAACACGCTTAGCTCTGGTTTAAATCTGAGATTATAGCTCTTTTCAATACAGCAAAATACTAAAAGAAAACACTTTTGTAAAGGTAATTCTTTGGAATGGTAAGTAAGGGACACAGGAAGCAACCAAATAATGCACTCACTTGGTCTGTTTTTTCTATTGATATTCTCCATAACATTCTCTACTCTGTTATATCTTTGTAAAGTCATTAGACTCTAGGAAGGGGTAATGTTTCACTAAACACTGTGGCTGCTAGAGTAGCTCTCCAACATATACAGTACAATTAAGACACAAGATAAAATGAATAATAGAAGTAGATTGCAGTTTTATGGTCATTTTGAGCTTTAATAGTTCTAATAGCTCACTTGGTTTCAACACTCACACAATTCAGAACAATACTTTATGTAGATCCCTGCTGTAATTAGTAAAAACATTGATGAAAAAAAATAACCATTGGAATACTGTCTAGGAATTAATTAAAACACCATAGACAGAAGGCTATACCTTAAAAAGAGCACACCAAAAACAGCAGGAACTTTATTTTCCTTGTTTTGCCACCTATTTGTTTTCTTTTTTAAATTAAGATAACACGTTGGTATTGTTTTTAATGCTCAGTGAGGTTTTTATCATGCAAAAAAATACATGCTTACAGCTAAGCATTGGAGTGGTCTCACCTACTTCAAAATTAAAAATGTGCAAGTAATTGCAGAGTTAGGACAGTATTTCTTATTGCTTTAATATGCAATGTTTGCCTCCACGTTTATATCATATAGGTTTGGCAAATTTTCTCTAAACATGGAAGCACAAGGAGAAATACCTAGTGCAACAACTTGATAAATTGATAAATTGCTATTAATATACAAGCATTTTGGACCTTTTATTCACACTTTTCAATTACCTAAAGCAACAGAAAAGTTTAAATGTAAAAGCAATCTTACATGCTTGTTTTTTTTAAACCAGGGTGAGACCGGGTGTAAAAGGACACAGCAATCTTCACTAAGTGGGTTATAAGATGTAAAGAAAGTACCCAATTGAATACCACTGCACTTTTGACATATTGCTTCATCCATCCATTCAGATAGAACTTTCTACTTCAAAATCATATTTGGTTAAAAAGAAGATATTTTTGCTTTTTCATTTTTATGTATTTTCTTCCTCTAAATATGTCTCTTTCTTCATTATAGACCCTATATTTTATATACTTATACATGTGCTTAACTCTAAGCATATTAATAGTTCCATTGCCTCCATGCTTCAAATCACAGAAGTGTTTGCAGGAATGGACTTTATCATATATGAATGTATCAGAATATCAGGCAGACAAAAGTGCACAATATTAAAAATATTAATCTGCTAAAAATATTTCACAGGGGATATGAATACTTCATACAAAAGTGTCACCGTCTAGAGGCTGAAAACACACAGAATAGGTACATGAGATTCTGGCACTATCTGCAGGCTCCTGATACTACAACCTTCCCCCACCCCCGCAGCCTTGGAAATCATAGCAGCTGCAATCCCCAGGTTTTGGGGTTTTCACACTGGGTAAGATGTAGCCCTCTGGTTGGGAGGCCTGTCAGCTGACAGGGCTCTTGGCTGCAGCGTAGATCCTGCTACATATGCAAATTATACCTTGATAGCAACCAGCTGTAAAGTCAATACAATTTTTTAAGGTCTAACTTTATAGCTAGTTGGAGGTTTTTATTGTGTGACTAGCAAATTGCTCATCATGAATGACAGGGGGTGGGGGAGTGAGCAGGGACAGTGTGCTGCCATTCAGTGCTCTGCCGTTGTTCCATCTCCAGCCCTGTGTGCCCTCCCCCACCGTGT
>NW_017728906.1:51968806-51974397 GCF_001723895.1 Crocodylus porosus | reverse complement strand
CCCTCCCAGTTTGGCCCCATGCACCCCGCCCATGCCATGATGCTCCACCCCACGCTCCTGCCAGCTCCACTGGAAACCCCCACCATTCCCCATCCCACTCCTCTCTCTCCCCCTTCCTTCCTCCTCTCTTCCCCACCACCTCTCCCTCACTGCCAGGGGGGTAGGCATGGAGTGCCACTACCCACCATAGCACACCACCACTGCCTGCCAGGAGCAGGGTGGGGGTAAGCCTGCCCACCATCCCCTCCACCAGCACCCCACAGTGCTGCTGCATCCAAGGGATGGCCTAGCCCTGCCCCAGCCCTGCTCCTTGGCAGAAGCAACAGTGCAGGGTACTGGCGACACAGTGCTAGCCTTGCTCCCTGACCCCCACTCCAAATAAAGTGTTACAGACAGACAGACAAAGGCTTTTATTATATTAGAACAGCTACTTTGCAAGTGTAGCTGGTCTTAATTGTGCAATACCTGTAATCTGTAGAAAGGGCCTCAGTGATTAAAATATTTGTTTTAGTAGTTCTTATGTTTTTATGTAGTGAATCTTTTATTAGAATTTATTTAGTTTCTGATATCAGATGGCACTGGAAGAAAACTGCTAAACACCCTTACCTCACGAAGAAAAATAATTTACATTTCTAATTCAAGGAGAAGCAAATGAAAGCAGAAACCCCATAATTATAGATGAGTTTTGTGTACCTAAAAGGATCTAGTAGTGGATAAAGTTTGGATGAACACCCATATTGCCAATTTTAAACATAATCAATATTTACTTGACTAAAGCATTGATTTCTGTGCTATCAGATTAATATAGTAATATACCATCTGAAAATGTTCTGGATCATAGCCTTGGAATAAGTATTTAGCAAAATAACTTTTTAAAAGTGTTTGTATTTGAATATGTAGATATAAAAATCTTGCAGAAGGCAAACAGATCCATCTACATATACATGTTGCACATTGCCCGTGACTAAAACTGGTTTACTTCCTAAATGCATAGTTATAGGTAAAATAGGTAAGATAGATGAAAGTGCTTTCAGGCAAATATCTTATTAAAAACAGGATAGATTTGTACCTTAGATTTGCTGAGACAGAGGACCTTCAGAGCCATACCTGACCTTCACTGCAGGGAGCAACTAGGTGGGGAGCCCAGCTCCACTGGGGACAGTGGCAGCAACAGACAGGTTCCTTCTTCCAGCCCCTGGCCCCAGCCAGAAGGTAGGGGAGCTAGGAAGAGCACAGGAACTGGAAGTATAAAACTGACACTGTTGTTGCCATTCCCAGCTGAGCCAGGTTCCCTGCAACATGAAACAGAAGCAGGGCAGGAGCAGGTCTGGGGCTAATCTCTGCATGCAGATCAGCCAGGGAGAATGGTGGAAGATGGGGGAAGGTTGCAGGGAGGGGACAGTCAAGGGGAGGATGGAGATACTGCCAGGGTTGCGGAGGGAGGATTCAGGCACAGGGGTGGCAAGTGGTGGGGAAAAGGTCAGGGTGCCTGTCTCCCTACCACTGCTTTCTCCACTACTTGTCTCTATGCCACCGCTTTTCCTGCCACAAAAGTGGCAGAGACAAATTTATAATTTTCCATGTATAGAACCCAATTACTGGTGGGTCTTCTTAAATTCAAAATCAACTTGGATTCAGATAATTATAGTAAGACTATAATGGAACTAGGACTAGATCATTAATAAATAGATACTGCACTTGAGTCAAAGTCTGTTTGATGCTCTTAATGAGCCAAACTTTGAATATAGTTCCACAAAAATGTTAAGCTTCAACACAACTCATTCATATCAAAACATAGTTCTAGAAAAAGGTTCCAACTATCTCTAATTATTTATTTCTTGCAGAATGACTCATCATTGGTCTGGAACAGTACAGGTTTTAACTAATAGGAAAGAAGCTGACACTATTTCATTATACATGCATTTTAATTTGAACTCATAATCTTTCTAAAAATATATTTGCAGATTTCATAATTATATCAGTTATTGGCATCTTTATCACATTTTGATAAATAGTTCCATATCAATTTGATATAAATAATCTGTAGGGGGAGGATTTTAATAGCCTAGTAAGGCTCCACACTGAAATACTGAAAGTAGGGCTACCTTTATTGATAAAGATAATAATTATCAACTTTCAAAATTTTAAAGCAACAGGAATAAACCACTTCAGAGCAATATACTAAATGAAAAGCAGCAGCTGCTACATTTTTGTTGGAAAATGGGAAGTGGGACAGAATTTACTCTGGGATTCAAAAGAATAGGAGATTAAAGATAAGGATTCACTTTAATGGCAATGTCATAGGGCATCTGGGACTTGTCCTACATTGAAGATGAGCCTTAATTTATAAAATCTGTATCCTTGTATATTTAAATTAGATACAGAAAGTTATTTTACCCCTTGTTTGTCTAATGGTTTGTGTTGTTCTCATTTTGGCTTTATAGATATGAACATAAATGTAAAATGGGATAAAATGAAAAAGGGGATTACCAACAGAAGATCCAACTTTTTAGCACATAAGGTAAGAATACCGATGAAACTGGTTAATAAAGAAAAGTTTGGGAGACACTGTCCACAAGTAAGAGGATCAAAATATCATGCACAGAATTCTGGGTGGCACTGAAGAAATGGGATAAAATTCAATAGTGAAAAAATACAAGGTCACATACTTAATAACAAGAATTTCATCCACAAACTGGGAGCTAAGCAGATGAACACAATAGAAAGGAAGATGGAATAGAATGACCCCAGATCCATAACTAAGCTACCAATGGAAGGTATCTGAAAAAAATGCAAATATGACCTCAGGATTTATCAGCAAAGTTATTTCCAGTCGAGATAAGGAAGTATTAATATCACTGAACGAGACACTGTTTACACCGTGTCTGGAATACTGCATGCTATTCTGGTCCCCCGTGTTGAAGAAAGATGAATTCTAAATAAAAGAAGTATAAAGAAGGGTTACTAGAATAATTATGGAAATGAAGAACCTATTTTGTTTGAAGAGACAGAGAGAGCATGTGTTGCTTAATGTACCAGAGAGACTAAGAGGAAGCATGATTGCTCTCTATAAATATATTGTAGGGAGAAGGGTAAATACTAGGAAGGAAAAAATTATTTAAACTAAAAAGACAACAATGGCACAGAGCAAATGGGTATAAACTAGCCATGAATAAATTTAAGCTGTAGCGTAGAAGGCATATAGCTATCTAAGTGCAAGGTTCCGGAATAGCCTTTCAATAGAAGTCATGGTATTTAATACCAGGGGCCTTGACTCCAGTGACCCATGAGGACCGCTCTTGTCCTATGTTCCTTAATATTAAAAGCCTTCCATTCCTTTCAAACCAGGGCTGTAAAACTGGTGGCCAATATGCTGCACGCAGCCTACAAGGGTTTAATGTACAGCTCCTGAGCTTGTATCAAGCGACTGCTCTCCTATAACTCCCACTGCTGCTGCCACTGGGATCTCTAGACTCCCCTTCCCCACCCTCTACTTTCACTTCCTGTTCTCACCCCAGGGTGCTGGACAGCACAGCCCACGGCACCGGGGGAGCCTGCAGCACACTGCAGCAAGGGAGCCAAGGTGGCACTAGTCCATGCCATCTTGTGGTGTGGGAGGGGGTGCAGAAGGGAGGTGTGCTGTCTCTCCATATGTATGCAGAGCTACACTGGAGCAGGATGGGTTACCCACATGAGTTGCATGTGCAAGGGGGCTGCCTAACCATGTGGTACAGTGCAGTGGGTGCAGCCTGGGTGCCCATGGCTCACACTCGCGTGGGTCCCAAGGTGTATGGCCTGTGAGCCATGCAGCCCTTGCTTCTTAGAAGTCAGACAGCTGTGCTCTCAAACCATAACTACCTCCTTGTCACTGGGCTGCTGTCACCCTCCTAATTGCTAAAGAACCTGGTAAGTGCCATCATACTTTAGGTATTAGAGGGTTTTTTGTTTTTTAATAAAATGAATGTCAGCAACCCCAAACCAAATACTCTTTTTTTGTGAATTCAGGCATATTCAAGGATAGTCTCTTATGGAGAGTTTATGTGCACACTTATATGTGTATGTAGCATTTTGAATGTGCTTCACAAAAATGTTCATGGCACAAAGAAGCATGATGGGAGTCTTTACTTACCAAAAATAGAGTTTGGATTATCTTTGCAATTTTCCATACTGATCCTGCTCAAGATTTAGAGGATCTCAGAGATGGCTGCATTCTAAAGCAAGGGCGCTTAAACAGACAAGTCAAGCAGTTGTTCAATTACATTTATATCCTTCCCCAATAAGCAGCAATTTCTTTTTATTGATTATTCAGATAATAACATACACTCCACCTGCTGAAGTCCCCTAGGTGCATTAATAGCTACACCACAGTTTGATCATCATCAATTTTAAACACTCATAAAAATGTTTCAAAGGGAATGTTCTTCGATTCTCTTCCAGTCCAAGCTATGCAGATTAAAACCTAGCAGTTGTATGGCTTATGAACTGGGACTATAGAGGTATAACATGTTTGCTCATATTTAAGCAAGTATAACATTTGTATATTTGCCATATCACATTTAGCACAGATACAATGTCTGATCCTACACTCTCGACCCAAACAAAACTCCTATTAATGCCACAGAAACGTGTTTGTATAAGGACCACAGGATTCGCATTCTAGAAAACAACTATGTAGAAAGCTAAATTGTCTTATCGCATACTTGGCAATGCCTATATCTTGTTCTTTATCCTGTCTCATTTTAAATTACAAATCACTCAACTTAATTCTTTTCGAAGTCTCTCCTTTATCAGGAAATTTCCTGTTTCCTGTTATTTTGCCTAAATGTTACTTTTCACATCATCCGTTCATTTAATTTGTTTCCAATTGCCTGCAGTTTTTTTCACTGACAAAGTGAAAGGAAGTTCGGAACATATTCTATTATTAATTGTTTTGTTTGAAATATAATTTATTTACATTTTCTTTTATATGGCCTAACACTTTAATTTAATCTTGAGTTAAAAGCAAATGCAATGATATTACTGGTACAGTATAAACAAAGCTTCATCATTTGATGATTCAAATGCATATCAAATGGAGATGAGTTAAAAGTGATAAGCAAGAGAATTAATTGTGAAGTCAAGTCAATGTTTAAAATCACTTTGAGGTTTCCCACACACACTACGTAGTCATTCTTTATTTCTTCCTTGAGACATTCATTGCCTATTTTAGTCCTATAAGCAACCATTTGCTTTACTTCACAAAATAAAGTAAAATTAGTAAGACATTAGAAGGATGACATAATAATGCCACTGTTAATTTCTTCATCGGGGTGGGGAAATAAAATTATCAATAAAATGAATATGAGAAAGATCTTCCCATGAGATGCAGTGCATTATTCAGTTTACTGTTCTGTCAGCTGGTCAATCCAATTGTAAATTTTACCACTAGGGGTCTGGGAGCTCAGGTGGTGTTTTCATCGATCCTCCCAGTCTTGGGCTATGGGCTGAGGAGGGAGAGGAGGATCCACGCAGTGAACCAAAGACTGCGGAGCTGGTGTCATCGGGAAGGCTTTGGCTTCCATGACCACAGCCCGCTCTTTGGCGAGAGAGGC
>NW_017728906.1:51872525-51968795 GCF_001723895.1 Crocodylus porosus | reverse complement strand
GGTGGTTCAAGCACCTACATTGAACACCTTCAAGAGTAAATTGGATGCTTATCTTGCTGGGATCCTATGACCCCAGCTGACTTCCTGCCCTTTTGGCAGGGGGCTGGCCTCGATGATCTCCCGAGGTCCCTTCCAGCCCTGATGTCTATGAAATTTATTATGCTTCCTGACCTTGGCATCAAGGTATCAAATTTATAGGATGAAAGTCTCAGTGATATGAAGGCACCTTCATTTTTTCATTTGCAGACACCTAAAAACACTTTGAATGGTGGTGCAGACCCCTTTGAATTGTAAGTGTGGGTATTTGCATACTTTTAATTGATCATAGTCATCTTTTCTGGACCCCTTAGACATAGTTTGTAGACCTCCAGGGGGTTTTGTGGACTACAGGTTGAAAACTACTGCTCTAAGGTTATCAGCAAGCCTGAATGCAGCAGGAGTGTGCATATGCTGCAGCCCTGGGCATGGGGCACTTTTATGTGACAGTCACTGCAACACAACACTCCTGTGAAGGTCCTTTGACACCCTGATTGAGAACCACTGATATAGATGTTGAGGTAAAATTAGTGCTGCCTTGAATTTACACTCAGACAAGTAGTTTAGTAGCTTATCAGTTTTCAGGTATATATGCTTTCTGGTCCAAGCTTAGAGCATGAATTAATCCATTATTAATCTCATTAGAAATCTTTCACTCAGAAGATTTTTAGCAGGAGTATCTCAATCCATAATATATAATATATGGGTGAAGTTCAGCCAAATAGCCTAATTACTGTTTATGTAATCAGACTTTCAAATGTTTTGATCCAGTGTCGTAGCAAGGAAGTTTGGCACTGGGGCAAAGCCCACAGTGGCAGCCTACCCTCACACCACACACAGATCCAGGGGCACATGCCCCCTCATGCTTTCCCAGGAGTGCATGCAATGGTGAGAGCCACCCTTCCCCCATACCTGTGCTCCCCAAACCAGCCGCTCGCTGCTCTGTCCCACACCTCACCCCAGCTGGGCAGCCCCTGTTGGTGCCCCTTCGCTTCGGCACCCAAAGCGTTTGCCCCACTCCCCCCTGCCCCCAGTAGTTCTCAACTGGAGATCCTGCCACATACAAGAAAAAATGGTGGAGGGGTGTTGTGACTCTGACAAGGTAGTGAAAACTATCAATCTCCACTATCCTTTAACAAGAGAAAGTGTGTTAATTTGGCATTTTGAGTTACCTTCTCAATTCTGGAGGGGAAAAAGTTAGGTCTAGGGCTACATAAATGCCTTATTAATATTACTATTCATTCATTTTATTTTTATGCCATCCTTCCCAACAAAGCTCAAGGAGGCTTTCAATACAAAACAGAATAACTTAAAATAAGGAAAGTGACCAGAGGACTAAAACAGATTAAAAAGGAAATAGAACATCAAGATAAAACAGAGACTCCATAAACAGCATCTCATCCTAATTTTGTTTGGGGAATGCCTGGCCAAATAGGAAGAACTTAAAGCCCTTTTAAAACATATCCAGGCTCAGGTGCTGAAAAGCATCGAGAGACAGGAAGGTGTAGAGCTCAGAAGAAACTGTGGAAGATAAACTGCCACTCATTTTCACCAAGCAGACTTGGTATATGATGGTACTTGTAGGGTATTGCAATCTACTGACTTTAGGGATTACAATATGGCATAAGAGAGAAGGATGCCCCACAAGTATATAGGGCCCAGACCATTTAGGGTTAGTATTTCCTTCCAGAAGTAACCTTGCATTTTTTTTACCTCAATTTCTCTAAAACATTTTATGGATATTTTAACAATGTCTTTTCTCATTTTATTGACAATCAATATCAATAAAGAAGTTTTGAAGGTTCATTTTATGGCTAGATGGAACAAATAGTTAACAATATTTCCTTCTATTATTCTACCTTGTTTGCTTAGTTATCTCACAATTGTTTTCCAATTGTCTTTAATTCTGTTGTGTTGCCTTATATATTTCTGTAATGAGATCCTCTAAATAAATTGTATTTTCTACAATTCATATGTAAAAATTATTAACTCACTTTGGATGTACTTGTACTTGCTCTATAAACACATAATCTAGTGGAACTGATAATATTTCAATCTCTTTGTAATATTTAGGCACATTTCATGTAAGAAATAAAACTTGAATTCTATAACATTATCTTGATGCATGTAAACCATTCATTACTTCATGAACACAGTGTTTTCTAAGGATTGTTACAAATCAACAATATGCGCCTGACAGCTTGATTTTGAATTGGTACTTTTGAGTTGGTTGACATGAGTATAAATACTGTATGTAGCCATACGATTTATGACTTGTATAAAAACCTAAGGCTGTGTGTGTTGCTTAACGTAGCACAGGTTTGGCAGAAGTTGCCATCAAGGAATTTGTTTTAGATATTCCTATTTTAAATGACAGAATACAAATAGCTAAATCCTCCAACATGGATCAAACCACATTCCATTTCTATGAACTTCAGCACAAACACGGTAGACACATTTAACAGACCTATTAAATTGATATTAGCTTCTATAATCATAGAGTATTTCCTGGTTTTCATGCTCATAAGAGTGGAGGAGCAGACTGAGCCTGAACTTTTTATTCGTCTAAAAATCTATTCTTTAAATTTAGATTTTCATAATACTGAAAAAATCAACCCTAAACCTATAATATATCCTTTTTATTTACCGCTGAAATTATTTCACCGTGATTTTCCCCATTAGCTAATAATTTATTTCATTATTCACTAGAAATTTGACTTATGGTGCTAGTTGGTGAGAGCTGATGTGACATAACTTTTCCTAGACTACCTCCTGTAGTCTAGAACAGTGCTCCTAATTCTGTTCTCTTGAGCAAAGATTTTTGTGGTTTTATAAGTGGAGCACAGACTCTTAGAGCAGTGCTTCCCAAACTTTTCCTCAGCATGACCCCATTTATGGCCCCATATCCTCAGCATGGACCCTCACTCAAACCAACAGCTGCCCACCCCCCGACACCATCTGCTGATGTTGCAACCCCATCTGGTGTCATGACCCACAGTTTAGGACTCACTATCCTGGGCCGTGTGTAGACGAAACGAGGGGTGCGTGTGCATGACACTTTAAAGTGGCCTAAATGCTTTTGCACCACTTTAATGGTGTTGGTGTTTGCGTGCCTCAGTGGCGTATTGCACATTAATTCCAGCCACTGTAGGAAATTCAGTGGTGTAATGCGCCTTAAATGACTCAGGGTGTAGCAAATGAAAATTCCTCTGAGAAGTTTTAGTTTCCTGCCCTGCAGCTGCAGAGTGAAGCACTGGGCTCCACGTAGCTCAGGGGCTCTGCTGAAAGCCTGGCAACAGCCCAGGAAGGCAGGCTCCACCCAAGAAAAGCAGCAAGCCTGATTTTTTTTCCCTCCTTCTGGAGCATGCCTGCCTACCTGAGCTGCATGGGGCCCCGGTGCTTCCCTCCATGGCTGCACTGCCCCTCAGGTCCACTTAAGCAGGGTGCCTGTGGGCGGGTGCTGCCTGGGCAGGGGCCACCACTGCCGTGGAGGGAAGCACCAGTCCCCCTCCCGCCTCATGGCCCAGGAACTGCTCTGCCTGCCAGCAGCTCGCCCTCCCCTCTCCATTGCCAGAGAGACAGGTAAGTGCAGAGAGTGTACATGACATGGGGTTTTTAGGGCCCTAAATTGAAGCAGTGAGTTTAAAAACCCACTGCTTCAATTTAGGGCCCCCATTTTGTCTACACATGCCCTTAGAGTCAATGTAAATTTGAATTTTCAAAAGCTTTGTTGCACTCATTAATGTTTCAGTGAGATATTTAGGAGTCTAGGGTACATATGTCAATTTGAAAATATAATTTGGGTTACCATATTACTTAGGCACTTTTAAAAATGTGATCCCAGGGTTCTATATGAAGTGGAGTTGACCCAGCATTTCATCATGTGTAGTTAGATAAGTCCAGATTAATAAAATGTATTGGATGGGATCTTTCAAATACGATCTTAAAAGCTGAGTTCCTGTCTACCCTGCATGGAGAGATCCCATTGTCCATTTCAGAACAAGGGATTGCCAAAAATGTCTCTCCGCTGAACTAGAATACATAAGTCTCACCAGCACACTGTGTGCATATAAATAGCTGCCTTCCATCTCAGAGGTGGCATTAGGTTTTATGCAAAATAACTGTAAAATCATTTCTGGACTCTGGGGGAATCCTAGACTTTTATCCTGGGTTGGCCATTGGTCCCAGAGGGATAGATTTTCAACCAAAATATTCAAACTGAAAAGGCTAGATTCTAGTCACAAATGACCAATCAGGGAATTCCAGGATGGTATAGGACAGGGTGGCTGGACATTACAAGAGAGAAAAATCTGTAAACAAAAATTTCAATGTTAGTGAATCAATCATTTCAGATGGGAAACTCTTGTGTTAGAAAAAAATGACTAGCTTTACAGTATGTAATACAAGTCACCATGTATATTTGGAGTTCATTACTAGAGGGATTAAAAAATGATTAGTGTCACATGATGCATGCAGCAAGGGATTCTAGACTGAATGCAGTCACTGGACACTAGGTCAGTTAAAATTCACTTACTACAGAGTTACATATGACTTCGGAAGGAAAGGGCATGGGGATTAAAGATTATCTACCTTTCAGAGAGCCTTAATAATACATAGATGATATCATACAGAAGAACTAGAAAAATATACCCACTGGGAGCTTTAAAAGGGAAGCTGAGAAAGTGTTCATCATTTAAATAAAAAAAATACTATTTTCAACCATAACAAAAAATAATTAAGCTCGCACCTCACATATGCTGTTACACATGATAAACGGATGTTTTCAGATATATAAAAACACTAAATGCAATTTCTATCAAGATTTTACATGTAAATTGCATGAAATGGAAGTAAGCCAGAATAAGTGCTCTGGAGGGGAAAAAAATGCTTCAAATGGGTTAAACTCCGCTACTAGAAAATATCCATAGAAGAGATATCGTAAAATCTTTAAAATTGTATTTCCAACTTTAGAAGCAACAATATTGTGGGCCTCACAAAGAAAATCTGGAGGAATATCTAACAGAATGTGAATAATTCATCGAGTCTGAAACACATATAAGGCAGATGATAGGAGAGCAATGAGGTATCCAGGTGGGCTCCTGCCAAGCAAAGCAACATTAGCACATTGAAAGTCTGCTACAGAAAAGCACATTCTTGTCTTCACCCCAAGGAAATACACTGCTAGTTAAGCTTCCAAAAGATATGTAGGCTGGGTAAACATCAAAAGAATAAAAAAAAAATCTATGAAAATAGAATGGCAATTTAAAAATGTTGAATATTTGTCAAGAATAAATATTCAATGGCCATAATCAATGTTACCAGAATCAAAACATATCCTTGCTCACTATCCTCTTCAACTTCCCAACATATTTTTAACAGTATGATAACAATTTCTTTTGCAAAAAGTAACTTTTTACTTGTATTATACATGTTGGTCATACATGTATGATATATGTTGTAGCATGCATTTAAATACCAAATACCATCATTGCTTACACTGAGGGAGTAAGCCTGAATTCTGTTTCTCTTTTTAAATAATGCAATAATCCCCAAACACTTTAGGTTGTAAGTGAACCATTTATTGAGAGATACTGCACTGTTACCTAGGATAGGACAGCTGACAGGTGGATGTAAAATCCTCATGGACACATTAGGCCTTTCAACATTTTACCCCACTTTTACAATGCAATAAGACCTGTAAACCAGACAGGTCAAGCACTGAAATACTGACCCTGGATGTTTATTTTCTCTCCCACTTTTGTCTCTAGAACCTTCTTGTTTCTACCAGCTCATGAACATATAACCCATTATATAACCATAGTATCACATTAACAAGGTTTGTTTTCATCTCCTTGGAGATATTTTTATTCTTAGAAACAGCTTACCACAAATACTACATATGTCACATTCCTAAAATGAACAGAAACACCTAGGACAGGGGTGGGCAATTATTTTAGGCAGAGGGCCACTTACCAAGTTTTGACAAGTTGTCAAGGGCCGCATCGGTCCCTCCGCCCCTTGACAGCTGCCCCACCCCCTGGTTGCCATCTCAGGACTGGAAGTCCTTCCCCTAACCCCTGATCTTTGCCACCAGAAGTCCCTCCCCTTGCCCCTAGAAATACTCCTTTGAGCAAGGGGTTTTGCCATCTCAGAGCCAGAAAAATACCAAACTGTATTCTAAAAAGCGAACATCTAAAACATTAATTAATGTGATTGAAAAACAATATTTTGTCATGGTTTACCTGTGTTTTTGTAGTGTACATAGAGGTGATTGTATACAATAGCTTAAAATGAAGTCTTACTCTTGTATATTGTGTGGGGGGTATAGGTTTGTGGAGGCCTGTGGGGTGTGGGTATATCAGGTGTGGGGGAGGGTGTTGGTGTGTCTGTGAGGATGGATAGGTGTGGGGCTGTGGGTGTGGAGTGAGGGAGCATATGGATGTATATGGATGTGTGTGTGGATATGTAGGGTGCGTGGGTGTAGAGTTTGTGGGGGGCTGGGGTATGTGAGAGGGCATGAGTGTGGGGGTCTGCATGTATGGCAGTGTGAGGCGGGTATGGGTGTATGGTGGGGTGTGCATGTGGGACTAACCCTATGAACACACACACACATATATACAGAGTCCTTCCCTACACCTCACCCCCCTCCAGTACCGCTGCAGCTCCCAGTCCAGCAATGCACCTGGGAGTCGCAGGGTTCTGGAACAGGGAGGGGATAGGCAGGTAGGGAAATAGCTGGGGGTGGGGCGGAGCTAGGCTCCTGCCTTCTGCTGCCGGCTCCCCCTAGGTCCTACTGTCCCTGGCTACTGTTATCTTTGACAGGCCAGAAAAAGATCAATACTTTCTAAACTTTTAGGGGTCTTGCAGGCAGGATAGCATGGCCTGGAAGGCTGGATCCAGCCCACAGGCTGTATTTTGCCCACCCCTGACTTTATATCAGCAGATCTGATCTCAAAATTTAGCTATTGAGATACCAGAATTCCAAAGAATGTGTAATTATTACAAGTTTTGGGAAGCTGTTTTTCTTCTAACTGTTCCGCATTGTTTCAACTGATACACGGGCAATTTTTTGCAAGATCACCACTTACAATAAATTAACTTTCTGCATGAGTCTGAAAAAGTAATGACTGAAAATTTTAAGATACTAACATATGACAAGGCTATCCATTTACATTGCAAAGAGGAATACATGAATGACTGCACAGAAAAACAAGTTAATTCAAAAGTTTTTCACTCACCATGAGTTTATATGGATCACATGATTCTAAAATGCTAGAAACATATATATATATATATCTATATCGTACATACATAACTGTCTATCTATATTATAGAGGCACCCTACTAGCTTTGGAGTTATTGTATTCAGATGTGCACTTAAATCTCTCAGGCATAATATTATTTGTATTCAACTTCCATATTTAACATGTTCACTTTTCATAGGTCAGTTGAGTTTTCTACAACGTTTTCTTGCTCTTATACTTAATAATTTTGTAAGAGCATACTTTTAATAAATGCCTTTTTAGTTTTTCCTGGGAGAATGAGAGGCATGATTTTCAGACTCCACCAGCTAAAGAAATAGCTGTCTGTGTGTGGCAAGAATATATGGGATAAGAACATTTTTAACTATGGAATTTTATTACAAAAATATTTACTTCCTTATCACCATAACCTACTTTCCCTCCGTAGGTTGCAGCACCTTTGTGGTTAATTACAGGTGGTACACTCTCTCTTTTCCTCTCACATTTGAGTTCCCCAGCTTAAGCAATACTTCCTATGTCAGGGAAAGACCAGGATGTGGATGGACAAGGCTTCATACTAGCAAGTAACAACCCAGGAGTTTAGGAGCAGGGAGCCAGGCTAAAGCCACAATCCAGGGGTTTAGGAAACAAGGGGTTAAGAGATAGCAGCAGGCAAGCAGGAACCAGAGCACTCAAAGGGCTGCAGCTTAGAAGCAGATAACCACACTCTTGCATGTAACTAGAGACAAGTAGAAATAGGTCACTTGAAGCTAGGAGGTCTTAAGTCATTAAGGCCAGCTGGTCTGACTGCTGTGACCTCTAGCAGTACCCTCCCCCATCCCCTGGCCTGCTGCTCCCTCCCCTCTTTCTCCAGGTAACTTCCAAGGGCCTTGGACCAGAATTACCTTGATTCATGTTCAAGGTTTTCAGAAAACTCCAGGATTCGGTTTCCAAGTCTTCCTGGTCAGCTGGAATATGCATAAACAACTTTGTGGATATGGGTGTTTCTGGATCCCATAGCCTAGGGAAAGCAGGAGGAGATGGTCTTCCATCTGATGGGCAAACCTCCAGGATTCAAGGGGCACATCTGAGACATATCTTCATAGCTCAAGGGACATAAAGGAAAAGACTGGGGTTTGGGTGCTTGGTGCTTTGCAACTGAGTTGCAAGCCAGGGGGTAAGGAGCAGGGAAGATCAGGAGCCAGAGGCAGGTGTCCAGATTAGAGACACAAACAAGTGGCATGAGAGACCCAGCACCAAGGCACAGATACATTTTTTAATGGATATCTACATTTTTTATGGATTTCACAGAGAGGCATTTTTAGCTTGGTGTTTTATTGCCTGTCCATAAATTTATGGACAGTTGATGACCTGAGGCTTGTTATTCTGCCTACTTCCCTGAACCCTGACATGATCCATGATATAGATCTGCTTTCTCACCTCCTTAGCTAGTACCAAGTGAATAACATCTGCACTGAATCACAGGGTATAGCTATGGAGCAAAATGAAAATGTAGTTATAGTAGGTGCCAGCATACCTGTACTAGCTTAACTTAGTTGCATGGGTAACAAGAGCAGTGACAGTACAGAAAATTCCACAATTTTTTCAGCATCCATTTTTAGCATGCATCTAATGACCATCACAATCAACAGAAAGGCCCACACATAAGGATTGGACCAAGTTCTTTTGTGCCCCAACTGGGCAGGCATGTCTTCAGCCCACATATCCCCTTCCTTACAAAATCAGAGTAAATTAAAGCTGAAAGAGACCCTCTGAGGTCATCTAGTCCAACCTTCTGCCTGACGCAGGGTCATCCCTATCCAGACCATCCTATCCAAATCCACTGTCTAGCTTAGTAGACAAACTACCGAGTCAACCCTGACACATATAAAGTAGGAAGACTGCAGCAAGGGTGCTTAAAATAATACAAGAGATCCAAGGAAGAAGGCATGCCTCCTACTACAGAGAGGAAGGCAAACACAGTCTGTACTAATCTGATCATGGGGTAAAATTCCTTCTTGACCACAATATAGTGATCAGTTTGGCTTTAAAAAGATGGGTAAGACCCACTAGCCAGGAACTCTATGTTTAAGCTCCAGCAGGACCACTGGCATACCCCAGTCAAAATCCCCAGCCTTGGCTGCAGCCAATATCCGAATATTTCAGAGGCAGACTTAAAAAGAAAAAGAAAGAGAAAACAAAACAAAAAAAGGCAGACCGTCTCACTGTTCTAACAGTTAGGAAGTTTTTCGTGTTATCCAATCTAAACCTACTTTACTGCAACTTCAACCAATTTGTTCATGTCCTGCTCTCTGCAGCAAGAGAGATAAGGGGTTCTCCTTTTTCTTTATGGCAGCCCTTCAGATATTTGAAAACTGCTATCATGTCCTCTCTTAAGCACCTCTTCCAGAAGTTCACCATGCCTATTTCCTTCAACTTTTCCTGATATGAATTGCCTTCCTAGCTCCTTATCATTTTTGTCACACACCTGTGGACTGTCTCCAATTTCTGTGTCCCTTTTAAAACATTGAGCCCAAAACTACACAGAATACTCTAGGTGAGGGCTAACCAGTGCTGAGAAAAGAGGTGCTATCATTTTCCATATTTTGCACCTAATGCTTCTATTCAGGTATTACAAAACTGTATTTGCCTTTTGTGCAGCTACATTATACTCAAGAACCATACTGAGTCTGCAGAACTCTCTCTTCTCTTTCAAATAATTTCAAGTAATATTTGAAAATACATTATATCTATGTCTAATGCCAAACCTTACAGTAAAAAAATGAGGAAGTACCATCAACATAGGATTTAAGACATCATAAACATCAGCTGACAACCTGTAATTTACTCCTGCCTACCATTACTTTCTTACTGTCTGATCTTTTGCTATTTTACATAACTAGAGAACATTGGTGGCATGGAAAAAAAATATTTTAGGACACCGTTGTATAACCAAAACACGTCAAAATCAGCTCAGCTTGTAATTAAATATATGCCTCCTATGTATAATGAGTAACATTTTGCTAAAAATTACTTCTAGGAGCCTCCTAGCCAACATCATTTTACATCATATATTAATGAACACAGTGCCAAAACGCCTGGGATGTCAGGCATTGGTTTTTAATCAGTATTGTATATTTCCATGAAGGGTGTCCCATGTCATCTCATGCTGCATTTTCATTTCTAGAAACTTTTGCCAAGGCAGAATTTTTCAGCATTTTATTAGAAGGTTAGTTTGTGATTGCCAAGAATAGCTGAACATTAAAAATGCTACTATTATTGCTTAATAGGCTAAGCATGTGGGCCTAGTCTCCAACAATACAAATACATCTGTATACCTTTGTTTGTAAAGTAGTCAAGTATGTGCAAATAGCCAATACACTGTGCCTGTCCGCATAACTACACAATGCACATCTAGTCAGTTTTGTACTTAAGGCACACATTTTTACATATTTGGATATTAGAAGGGTGTCTTTGAATACCTGTCCTGTGTATGAAAGTCATTCCCATGCAGAGGATAGATGCAATTTATGTTTTTAAGCAGCTTAACTCCTAATGAAGCCCTCAATACTGGGACTAATTTTATTGTGTATGCATGTGTGTTACTTTTTACCTGTATAGACAACTTCAAGGGCCAGAGTGGTATGAGCACCAAGATGCATGGCTGACACTCTGGATGTCACAAGTTAGAGGCAGAAGCGCTCATAGCGTGGCCCGATCAGATTCCAATGAATCTGCAAATTCTGCTAAATACCCTGTCACAAGGACACAACAAGGAAGGAAGGACAACTTCAGATGCATTAGGAGAGTTGTCAAAATAAGCAGTCAGCTTGTTTGACTTTTTTTTAATCACAATCCATTCATTAAAATGTTGCTATCCTGAATATTTATTTTTAGTAGCAATTACATTGTTTCAATTGGTAATGAATGCAAATAAAATAAGTTATAATACTACAGGACCAAAAAAAAAAAAGTCCCCCAAACAGCCCACCAATTAGTAAAGCTTTATGTGATTAATAAAAAAGGGTTGTTTTCTCTCTACATGTCTCATTTAAAATGAAATGCTGTACGGAAGCTTAGTCCTCCCTGTGCAATTCTCTCTCTACAGGGAGTTCCTGTTTGACCCAGCTGTCTTTATATGAAAAATTTATTAAGTATCATGATTTGCTTTGCTTAGAATAAAACGCAGTATCTGCTCACCATCATTACTGCAGGGAACAGAAGACAATGCCAGTTCAGATCAGCACATTACTTAAAGGGGTTTTTCTGTCCTTCTTTTGACCTTCTATGGATTAAAAACTATTAACTAAACCACCCATTAAGAAATCTAAATGAACCAAAAGTAGGACAATACCAAGAACAGTATCAATATTTAAAAAAAAGGTTTATCCTAGCATTTCTAATTCCAGCTGACACGAACATAGTGTTTCAGCTGCCAAAGCATACAGAACAGATACATTAGAAGATGAATTTAAATGTCTAGCCATGGAATCCAAAACCAATTAATATTTCTAGGAAACACAGTTCAATATTGATAGCCTATTCAGAGGTCTAACATTACCTAAAAATAAACCATAACATTTACTTAGCATTTGGAAAATATTTTGATCTTGAATTTAAGTTCTTTATTGCCAAACATTCTGTAACCAACTTACAAACAGAAATAAATGTGCTTAGATGGGGACAGACACTGATAAATGATGAATGAATGATGAATTATAGCGTAAGACAGTCTTTGTATTTATTTGTATGATCTGATGATATGTGATATGATATGATAATTTGTTTCTTCCCTTTTTCCATATGGAGAGAGGAAAATGACTCATTTTGATTCTGTGGTTGAAATTTGGGTTGCAATCAAGTGATACAAAAAGCTGAATTGCGAGATTCTCTTGTCTACTGCAACACAATGCTGTCCATATTGGCATATAAAAAACAGTGCTTCTTTCTTTGATAAAAGGAAAATTATGATACAACACATTGAATTCAATAGATGCCATGCCTACTGTAAAAGGTGACATCTATGCAACAAGAACTGCCTACAGAGCTTGAACATCTTGTGCCAGGCAACATTTTTAGCAGAACAAGGATCATCCTCTGATTCTTCAAATGTCAGAAAAAGGGCAACTGATTTCTAATGTCATCTTAAAACTGATGATTGAGCTATGCACTTAAGCACAGTTCACTTTGAGTCCCTCAGTAATATTTACCATGATCAGACTAATTTAGCAAATGCTAATCTAGGAAATGCTATTTCTTTAAAATGAAATGTGAGGCCCTATTAAACCTACTGGAAGCTGACATCAGTGGGTCATGATTTCACACCATATCCTTACTACACAATTTTAAAAATGCTCTCTAATTCTGGAAATTCTAGTTTTCAGCATACTGGGCTGAAAACTACTAGACTACTGGGCTAGATTTTTAAAGGTATTTAGGGGTATATTTATACAGCACAAGCCACCATTTTGCAGACCTCGCCAGCTAGCTCTGCATGTACTTTTTCTGGAGCTGAAACTCATATAGCTGTATTAGGGTGGCACTGTGCCTGTACTAATTAGTTCTGCTGAGAAGCAGGGCTCCCTATAGCTCAGGTGCAGTGCCATGCCAATGCAAAATGGTGTATTGCACTATAGACTCCAATACTGTGTCATGCAAATATACCAGGTGCCTAACTCCCATTGATTTCAATGGCAATCTAAATGACAGTAAAGACTTCCTAGCACATTCTGAAAGGTGGATAGCTTCTATTTCTTGGCCATACTTCCTTCTATTATGAAAGATACCAGAACAATAGCAGAGAACATAAGGTAGAAATGTGAGTGCCCTGCACTGCCCTGCCAATTTGCATCAACCCTGACTTCAGTGCATCACCTGTGAAAACAAGAAAAGTTCAGTGTTATTGCTTGTTCAGCTCATTTTCTCTGTACTGCCAGCCGTCAAAAAGGGTGTCAGTTAAGGCCGATAGAAAATAGTGGTTTTGTGATACAAACACATGCCCACTGGGAAATGAACAGAAATTTCCAGCTCATACAAATAAAGCTATATGATGGAAAAATAAGAGGTAAAGACAGAAAACATGATGGTGACATATTATGGGTAGCTTGTATTCAACATAAGCAAAAAGCTCATGAAATACTTTGCCCTTGATAGAAAAAAAAGTCTACTCCTCACATCAGTGAGACTAAAGGTGCTGATCTTAATATCTACCAGCCATACTAAGTTAGACAAGCCTGTAAATGAACAGGTGAGAGAGGTTTGTAGTCTGAATACAGAACTAGAAGCAACAAACTCATCTTCAGTATTCTGAACCCCATTCTGCTTCTGATTCCCTCCATGGCCTTAGGGTATATTCAATATACTTTGTTTAGTATCTTCAGCTCTGTAATGGGAACAATAATTACCCAGCAAACTTTATAAAATATTGTAAAATGCTATAATATTTTAAAATTCAGAAAGATTTAGAGTAGCCAATATATTTCACATATTTCTTTTTTTTTTGTTTTTCCCCTGAGCCCCGCTTACAGATCACCCTTACTCTTTCTATTTACATTCTTCAGCAACCTCTACAAATTCCCTGCAACCTCCCTAATTTCATAGCAAAGAGCTACATAATACCACTATAAATTTTTTATTTATCAGATTTGTAGTTTGAATAATAGGTCTGTTGAACCACAAATTACATGACTTCTCAATAAATACTTACATACAAAGAATGAAAACTTCGCATGGTACAAAAGTCAGGAGCACTACTGTATTTGTATATCCCTGGGGATACCTAGAATTTCTCTAGGGTTACTGTAATCTGAAATGACTCCCAGTTTGCTCAGACACAGTAGCAAATAAGATTACATAAAACAAGGAGACTAACACAGGTGAATTAACCAATACAACATCCAAACCTTCCTGAAGGAACAAATGAGAGGTATGGGATATACAAAAGAAAGGGCAAAAATATCATATTTTTTCCTGATCCAGGATGAAGGTGAGCCCCTGAACACCTAAATTCTGGGACAATATTTTCACAAGCCTGTTTGATACACTTGCAAACACTTCCTAAGTGTTTTTACTTTTAATAAAATATACTTCCGAGGGGCCTCCAGACCATGTAGGTCATTGCTGATTGACATCTTAGACTGTAACTAAAAGAATGGTAACCAGCATATTCTGTGTTCTGCCCATGTGTCATATATTAGAAGCCTGGCAGAAAAGGGCCAAGCTTTCAGCTCAATTGGCCATTGTTTTCTTCCCAACTCAGAAGAGACTTGTGGGACAGGCACTAGGACTGCCCAATCTTTCCTACCCCTGATTCCAACCTTCACAGGCAGGGGATAAGAAATGCTAAAAGTGGCCTATCACATTAGCATGGGTAAGACACCAGTTTCTGTAGCTACACAAAGGTGCAAATATGGATAGTATCTTATACGGCTACCTTTGACTCCTTGGCCCAAATGACTAGAAATCACTTGCAGGGCTGCTGACTCAAGTTGGTTATTAACATGCAGAGCAGGTCTTGAATTTGCATCTATGGAGCCACAGCAAAATAACCTAAATTCTGTCATGGATAAGGAATATTTAATTATTCATTTCTTAATTCTTTATACAGGAGGAGAGAAAGGAGATATTACTGCTGTTGGAACTGCATGTCCCTTTAGAAAAAATAAAATGTGTTATTGTCACACACAGGGTGTGAAGATAAAGAAGACTTATGTCTCCTCTACATGTTCAGGTAAAGGTACAATGGGATCTAATGGGCAATTCACATAATCATATCTCCTGCCATGCTACAGCTGGGAGCCCACAGCTGATGGGGCCTGCTATGCAATTAAAACTGGATAGCCACAGAAGACGGCCTGCTACACTTGCAAATTAAAACTGTATAGCAATCAACCATAAAGTGAACACACATTTTTGAGGTCTAATATTATAGCTGGTTGGAGCTTTTTATCATATGATTGTTACTTTGCACATGTAGCTACTCTCAAGGTAGTTGCATAATTAAACAGTTAATTGCATGATACCTGTAATGTGTAAAGGGTGGCCTGGAAAGGGTGACCTATTGATTTTTCTGTATCTTCCAAGTATGCCAAAAACAGTTTTTGACCTGCCACCAGGACTAATCTTAATTGTCATGGGAATGTTGCATCTTGAATCCTAAATGTGGGGTCTATGCTTAGCTCTGAATATTAAAAACTAGGGATATGCAAAGCTTTGGCCCCTGATTGATTCAATGGAGATTTGGCCTGATTTGGTGACTCAATCTCCAAGTCTGAATCAAATCAGGAGACCCTTTAATCTCTTTGAATTGAATCAGAACCCTCTGAATCGATTTGGAGAGATTAAAAATGATTCAGCGATATGGATACAGACACACCTTTAAATGTTCCTTTTACATTCCTCAAGATACCAGGCGGCTCGTGAAAACTGAGATGGTGGGGCAGATGCAGCATCCCACAGGAGCGCGGGGGATGGGGGGGTGGTCCCCAGGGTGCTTGGCAGCAAACCAGGAAGTGGACCAGAAGCTCTTCTGGTCCACTTCTGGGTCCGGTGGGGTGTGCACTGCCCCCACATCCACATACCCCTGCAGCTCAGTAACTGGTGCCTCCTGGGTCTGGGGTCACCTGGGATCCCCCAGTTGCCGAGCCATGGGGGACATGGAGCATGCACACCCCTTCCATGCTCCATGGCAGACCCGGAAGTCAACCAGAAGTACAAGTCCCGGCATCAGTGTTCACGAGCTGCGCCTGGTACCTCAAGGTAGTGGAAAAAACATTTAAAGCTGTGTCTATGGCTCAATTGCTGATTCTCCAACTCAGCATTGAATCTTTAGATTCAGATTCAGCCAAATCAAATCAGGGACAGTGATCTGAATCAATTAATCAAATCATTGTCCCTGATTCAGGCTGAATCCAAATCCAAATCGAATATGGCCCATTTCGCACACCCCTATTAAAAACCCTGCTTTCCACAATCAAAATCCAAGGACAAATATATTTATACCCTCATTATTTTGCATTTTTAATTCTAGTTTTATGTAAAACTATGATATCCATTTTTCACACTTTACAATGTTTTGAGCATTTAATTCACTTCCCATTATATTCCCTCTGGCAGTTTACCAGGGCAAGAGCAAAAGACATTATCTCAATTAATAAGATGTCAAAAATGATATCTGCAATTTCAACTGATGAAATCAAAGCTTTGCTCAAGGCCTGAATTTGTGTTCTTATCCATATACTGACTCATTAAAGTAAGAGATGAAACATGCTGCCCATTACAAAAATACAATGCCTGTAAGTTGTTCTTTTCGTGTAAAAATACTTATTTAAATACTAGTCAGAAACACTAGGGTATGTAGGGATATGTAGATATGCAAGATATGTAGAGATTTTGGCTGTTCAAGCACAACTGAAATGTGATCAGATTTTTTTTCTACTTTATCTTCTTAGGTTCTTGTGAAAGATCTAAAGTGTTCCAGTTCCACTAGTCCCTGTTTACATTCTAGGATAATGTAAGATAAGCTGCAAAAATTGTCTGCTTAAAATGTAGCTTCTTAAGGGTATGTAAATCTCTAGAAAAATATAGAAGCATAAGAATTACTTTATCTTGTCTAATATCCTGTCTCAGTGGAAAGCAACTAACTTGTTTAACAAATGTAATACATGTTACAGTATGTGATACAAATAGGAAATACCAGCTTACATAAGGGATATTGCCATTGCTTTGTGTGTTAAGATAGTAATTGGTAAATCATGTGCATTAGACATTAATATAGTCTTGGGAAATGAGGCAGAAGCACTCTACCTTAAAACCATTCATTTTTCCATTAAAATTCCTGGATCACAATACTCTCACGCACAAAGCACTAGAAAGGGGTAAGTCATCTATGATGCACATGATCAATCATACAATATACCCCTGGGAAGACACTCTTTTTAGACTCTCTAGAGATCACCAGATCTCACAGAATGACAACTTGATAGACCTTGACAATTTTAATTTAGCTAGTCAAACGGAAAATATCGGACCAAATTATTAGTTAATGGGATCTAGATTCAAGTGTATTCAACAGAGCCGCATCAGGTTAAAGCACTTGAAGATATGACCACTCTGCAAAGGTATTTTTTAAACACTAAACTATTAACCACAAAAATATCCAGTGACAATGAATTGCAGAAGTCAGGTACACTCTTAAACAAAGTATATTCATTCAATCTCCTGAACTCACATTGATATTTCTGGCTTGGTCTTGCAAGCAAATATTTATAAGCACATGGTGTTTTTGTCAGTGGGATTCTGTGTCATCTCCACAGTGTGACCCTTATAACTTCAATGAGATTCTTACAATCAATCACTGCAAGTCATAGACTTTGACCTCTTTCTTCTATACAAAGTAATGTCCCTAGTGTGGGTCTGAATGTAATAAACAATGCACGTAACTGTCATCAATATCTTAAGTATTATATTCTGTGACCTAGCCTAAGTCTGAAAGTGAAATGCACTTTTACCCAATTTGGTTTGAAACCAATGATTTTGCTCTCCATTAGACTAGCACCTTTGGGCAATCTACCGAGGAAAAGAAAAAAGACCCATTGTATTTTCTCAGGAAAGTCCTCTGATAATTACAAGAATGTCTCAAATATTTCTATTGAAGTGCTTATTTTTGTTTCTCAACCTATTTGTTTTAAAGCTAAAGTGATAGTTATGACATTTTAAATTAACACTGTCATTACACTTAACATCCTTGAGCTACATCTAATGAAGTTAAAGTTAAGATTTTTGCAATATCAAAGGGTGATATTACATGTTACACTGAGGCCATGCCAATACTGTGGGATATGAAGCTCTTTTAATGGTAGAACATGTTGCAAGCAGTTTCATGTTAAGGATTAATACCATTGCTTACCTACACAGCTTCTACTTACCATTAGAGGACTGGCAAGCAGGAGTGTGACTAGGAGCGAGGACACCTTGGCTCTACTCATGCTTTGAATGATGCAGAGTGAGGGGGCAGGAAAGAGATATACTTGGATGCTGGAGGACTGCAAATTGCTCATTTTATCCCCATGGAGTAGACAGAAGTTATACTCATGGGCAACTGGTGCCTGCCAAGTCTGGGGGGTGACCACATTGCCGATGGGGGTGGGGGTCCCCCGCAGCCGATCACAGACCGAGGGATGGGTGGGGTGGTACCCCAGCGGCCAAGCACAAAAAACCACCACTGGTGGAAATGGAAGTACACTTCCTCTGGCACTTGCAGTTTTGCAGCTGACTCTTCCAGGGGGTGCACGGCAAATCTCAGAGGGTGAACATGCACCAAGATACATACACACATTTAAGTCATCCAAGACAACTCTCCCAGGTGTGTTTTGTTGAGAGAAAAGTTTACCTGTACAGAAGTTCAAGCAGAGAACTCAAGAGCATGCATCATAACAAGTTTTTCAAGCTTGTTTTTCTGCCTGGCAACAGTGACGTAAGTAAGGGGACAAGTCGGCACTGGTTGATTTGCTGCCTCAGGGGACCACACCCCTGAGGAGCTCTGGCTCAAAATCCCCCCTCCCCTCCCTCTCCAAAGAGGCTTTGACAGAGGAGATTCAGAGCTCTTCTCCTCTCTTGTGAGGGAGCTGTGCTTCCCAGAAAAGTGCTGCAGTCCCACCAGGGGGTGGGGGGTCTGCTAGGTCAGGAAAGGGGAGTGGGGAGTTGCCTCATGGGGGAAGGGAAGGGGTAGGTCAGTGCCTGTCCTGTGCACAGAGCTCTCTACCCTGAACTCCTGGCACCACGTTTTATCCCAGCTACAGCTAGGCAGCACCTAAGTGCTACAGTTGGGGCTGGGGTTACCTGGGTAGAGGTGTGGGTTGGCTGAGTCTGGTCTTTTCTGAGTGGATTCCCAAGCCACTGAAAAAGCCAGGAGCAGAACACAGCCCCTAGGTGCTTCAGCTCCGGACTTTTCCAGAGCAAAGCACTAAGGGAGTGTGATCTGCTCCCAACTTGGCTAGGAACTGCTCTCCTTGGCGCTAAGGGATGGAAAGAAAAAGAGAGGATAGCTCCCTGGGATTTGGGAGGTCAGCTCTGTGGTTGCTGCTTGTTCAGGTGCTCAGTCTCTTGATAGATATTCTCTCAGAAGCTGATGGCTTAAGAATGGTATTTAAAGGTTTGTTTTCTGGGAATGGTTAAGGTTGGGAAGCAGGGGTTAGTTGATTTGTAGGAGCCTGGGTGTCACATATACAAGTTTCTCAGCCTTCAGAAGTAGACGGGCTGTCTAACAAAGGAGGACACACAGTCTAAGAAACTGGGGGCTTGTACCACACTGTTCCATAATATGAAATAAGGTGGCACCAGCTCACAAGGCCAAAGAGGGAGACCTGAAATTATGTTCTGGGAAGGGTGTGAATGTGATGGGCTTGGATTATGCTGACAGGACAGAACACAGTGTGACCAATACAGAGAGAGACCAATCAGTGACAGCCATGGATGAAGAGTCACCAGGAGTTATCAGGTGGGAAAGAGAATACAAAAGCAGAAACATGAGAGTAACAAAGAGTCCTCTGTCTTGGTCCTCCTACTCTCTGTCCTCCTCCTTGAGAGGGATCTCTGTCCCCATCTCCTGGGAGGGGTCCCTGAAGCCACCATGGACAGATGGCATACCACCAATCCATCTCATCCACCCCACGGGACAGGGAGTGTGGGCCTTGGCATTTGACCTCCAGGCTGCTGAAATGTGATACTTGAGAGAGAGAGCCTTCAAGTGAAGTCTGAGTCCTGGCCAGATATTTCTTGACTCTGATGACAGCCCTAGAATTGGTAGATATATAGAATTGCTTGATTGTTTGTATTGTTTCTTTTCTGTTACCACTGTGTATCAATAAATTTGCCTATTATTGAATGGAAAGGTTGTGATTGGTCTGAGAGTTGGTCCTGTGGGTCCCCCTTCCCCGCTCCCCTCAGAACAAGGCACCCTGGTCCTAAACCTAGAGCCAACAAAGCCACTTCAATTGTTCCCAAGTAATTTTTCACCTAGAGTGGCTATCTTACTCTGAAAGAAAAATTATGAAAGTCTCTATACTTGTGGTTTCTCCTAAGAAAGCAGGGACTCTCCCTGGAGAAACTGAATATCTAAATAGTTTCTGAGGGTATATAGCATGAAGTAGTGAGCATTAACATGTGAATGCTCATGTTTTAAGTGTGCTTTATATGGACGTGTATAACATACAACTTGACTGTAATCCTGAGATAACTGGCTGTATTGTGTACTTTGCCTGCTGTGAAGAAGTTCCATTTAATCTTGTGCCTGATGCCTGATAGCCTATTTCAGCAGTGCCTGAGGGATGCTCCATCCCATGCTTCTAGACCTGAAACAGGTGCAGACTGAAAATGGTGGAGCATGTTTCAGGAACAGGTAAACACAACAGATTATTTCCATCATGTTCATACTAGATAAGATTTAAAAATATAATAGTAAGGAACTCAACTCCTGTGTTCAGGAACACGACTCCCTCTGAAGTGATCTGGATAGAAAAATGTGGACAGAACACACAAACCACAAAACAAAGAAAAAAATTGTGAAAGGAAAGTGAAAGTAGCATAAGAGTTAAAAGCAGAGAATGAGAAGAGTAGTGAAAAGAGAGAAAAGAAAGACAAAAAGAATAAAAAAGAAAAAAGCCAACATTTGGGAGTAGAAGGGGCATATGATGAAAACTAAGGAAGATATAATAGAGAAATGTTGGGTTCTCAAGTGAGGCTAGTCTTTTTTTTCCTGATTTTTCCTCTTCTATTGCAGGTCAGTTACAAAGACATTATGACAGATAGTCACTGACCCCAATGTCTTGCTTTCCTGTTAATGCTACTTAACAAGAACCACCACAAATTGAGAGAGAGACTTAATTTGCACACCTGTGATGGTGATGTCTAGGACAGATGTCATGGTAGATGATCCTGACAGATAAAGTATGATTCTGCCTTTTATTTGACACCTATCAGTAAAGTGTCACACTATAGTAAATTGTCATGGGGCTTCTTGTGCAGACTGAAGTCAAGGGATGGAAAAGGGAAGAAGAATGGGTGAACAAATGGAGAAAAGAGGAGAGAAAGAAGAGAACAAATAAATGAAAGGATGCAATGGAGAAGACTGGGTTTTCAATGGGAAGAAAAGAGAATGAGAGATATAGTGCAGCAACTAGATTCTGCTCTCATTTGTGGGGGAATGAATAGGTTTTGACTGATTTATGCTTGTATAACTGACAGCCCAATTTGGCCCCACAGTCCTTATCAGTGACAAGCAGAAATGAACCATAAACTAATAGATGGAAAAGACTTATTTGGCCATCCCGTTATCTTCCTGACATTGCAGGACTGCTCCCTATATAGTACAAGTATTTTGTCAGGTCTAATTCAAAAGTCACAAGGAATGGAGCTTTCCACTTTTCTTTTGAGGAACTTTCTACAGCCTAGTGTCATCATCAGGATCCTCCTTCATGCCTTCCTGCATTGCTATTCATCTGAAGTATTTTATTCTTAGGTTTCTATTGTTACAGGTTCCTAATATCACTATCTAAATGTTGAAATGATATTGCTATATGCAATTTTTAAATGTTTAACTCTTGTGTCATAAGTCATTTTTTTAACTTACATGCCTTGCTTATTCTCTAAACTCACTCTTATCTTACACCAAAAGCAATGAAGCAAACAGATGTAGTCACAATATTTTGAAAACAAATGGATACCACAGAGGGATGACCATTATCTCCATTGTCCACTGTGTTTTTCTCTGAATATCAAACCTAAAAGTATACTAATCTATTTCTTCCCATTCAGCCCTAGATTGAAAATTCACATTTTCCAAGACTAAATCTGATGTCCACTGTTACTTCTGCAGCTGTTAAAAGTGCTCTGTATGTGAACCACATGCTCAGGTACTGCATGCTAGCATCTGAGATGCAGGTGACATCACAGTGTATTCAGTCTCAGTAAAAATTGATGTTTTAATAACAACAGTGCAAGTTTCAATAATATTGTTTCACAATTTTTCCCCCACCTACTGAAGATCTGCACTCTGGATTATTTCCCCTGAGATGCATCATTTTTGTATTTTTCCAAGCTAAAATACCTTTGTTATTCCCTAACCATATTTTTCTAGCCTTGCATTTCTTAGTCAACTGCTGATTATCACCTCTTCCAATTTAATATCATCCAGACAATATTCTTTTTCTGAGGGGCTGTTAATACTGTGAGCTAAATCATTAATGAAGTTAAGATCAAACTGAACCTAAAATAGAAAGCTACTGTACTTCATTAGATACTTTCTTGCCAAGATGATATTTTGTCATTTGTCATTTCATTTACCGTCTTTCTGTCAGTTTTCAAGCCACACAACAATGTTGAAGCTGAATATCCAAACTGGCTCAAATTAATTTTGTGAGTATTTGAAAGATGGAGGAAAAGGAAGAGCAAGACTTAAATGTGGCTCTCATGCCTTCTTTGAGTGTAAATCAGACTTCCACGGTTATGTTAATTAGCATAATTTAGATTTTTTGAATGCTAATTAAAAAAATTCACATGCTAAGTTCATAATTATCTTAAGCAGAAAACATGAGATGGCATAATTTTCTATTTTCACTTAGTGCTGAAAATAGTCCAGGTAAAGTGTAAAGTTTTAAATTTAAGTAAGCAGTGCAAAATATTACTTAGCTACTGCATGGTAAAAAATATTAATAATAAAATCAAATGATCATTTATGCAGTACAAAATTAAGGCTAAATTATAGTACAAAGTAACAGTCCCTGTCGTACTACATTTACTTGGTTCCAAGACAAGTTTCCCCCATCCCTTTTACAATAAGGGGGTACCCCTCATCTTGGAATTGAGTATAAGACACCTAGGGGGCAGGCAGCTACTGTCAAGACAGGAGCCAGAGCTGCAGCCACAGCCTACTCCCACCTGCCTCCCCACCCCGCCATCTCAGGACCCTAAACCCCCTTCCCACCATTTTCCCCTACCCTCTACCTTCACAGCTTTTGCCCCGTGCTTCCCTTCCCCCACTTACCTTTGCTCTGACACTGTCAGGGTCCATCTCCACTGCAGCCTGGAGAATGACCTCAGCCACACACTACTGCTACAGAGTCAGGCTGGATCCTTGCTTTGTGCTAAAAGTTGGAGACGGGACAGTTCCTGCCAGCACTGGAGCAAGGGTAAACAGAGTGGGGGAGGGGGGGAGAAAGGAAGGCTGGAGGCAAAGGCTGTGGGCAGGGTTGGGGACAGGCACAAGGTGGGGACAGGATAGAAGGTAGGGGGCAAACTATCTGCCCCTCCACTGTCTTCTCCCCACTGTCTGCCATCCAACATCTCCACACTGTCTACCACTATCACCCATCTCCTTCCCTGCCTTCCCTGCCACTGCTTCCCTACTGCAGGAGTGTTTGGGATTCCTTTAAAAAGCCCCTCCAATAATCAGATTTGATACGTGGGGAATTATAACAAATTTATAAATTGTTCATATATAGACTCTAATTATTGGGGGATCATCTTAAACTCAGGGTTGCCTTAGATTCAGGTAAATATAGTATCTAGTCTTACTACTATTTTGTTACTTAAACAGTGTTACTGTTCAAGTTAACTTGTCAAATACTTGCTAGCTCTGGAGATTTTTGCAGTTCTACATTGTTGTTTTTTTTAAAAAAACAACACGGCCTCTCCATATTTGATACATTACTTGTAATATAAAAATAAATATTAGGTATAAAGCATATATTTGCCAATTCAGATACGCGAAATGGAATTTAACATATGTATTTGTAAAGCATATATGATTTATTTTGGGTTCAATTTAACCGACCTTATGTTTTGGATTCTAAAACAATTCCCCCCCCCCACCAATACAACAGTTAAAGTGAAACACAAGCAAAAGCCAAACTTGATATCAAGTGGAATAAAACTCATGTTACTAGGTTGTGGATGATTAACATACCTTAAATATTAAATTATCACAATCAACATATGTCCAGGCACATACAGTACAGCATTTTTCTGGTGTAATTCTTGTCCTTTAGTGTACTGATAATACATAGCCAGCTAGCACCTCTTCTATAGGAAATAGTGGGTTTATTAACAATACGAAGTCCATTGCTGTAAAATATGGGCCTTTCATATTGCACTTAAAAAGAGGTCACTTGCCTACTCACCCTTTTTGACAAGAAGGCAGTACAGAAAAATTACTGTAACTTGTTCTCTCACTGGGTGTGCACAAAAAGCTTTTAAGGAAAGTCGTTCTAATATAAAACCTATATAGAAAGAACCATATGGAACACACTGATGATTTGGAGCTAGATGACTCAATACAATAATCTTTCACCTATAAAGAATCAGATTCTAATCTAGGGCCACGAACAAGCACTCATTTCTGGAAAACTAAGCCTTGCAGCAGGAGCGTACATGTGCTCCAACCCACTGGCTGGAGAGCTACACAAGTGAATTCTCCATCCAGGGGTTACTAGAGGGCTGACTCCCTGGGCCATTCTTACCCTTAGAGAAGTTCATTATTTGGCAGCATTCTCTTTTCCCTGCCTGGGAAAAGGGAAGCTCCCCACCAAATTTCAAATGGCCTCTTGTGTGGCCCAGATGGTCTGCAGGGCTGTGAGGGTAGCATTTAAAGCCCAAGAGTCCCAGAACTAGGGCAGGATAGCCTTTCTGGAGCTTTGTAATCCCTGCTTTTGCCACCTGGCTGGAGCTGGGGGCAGCACTTAAAGCTTGGAGGCCAGAAACCAGGGTGCAGAGAAGCAGGGTTGGGAAGCGTCTCAGACCTCTGAGAGGGCTCCAGCCCCAGGTACGCCTGTCTCTCCTTGCCTGCCCTGCCTGCCCTCTCTTCAGGTTGAACTGGAGGAGTGCGCAGGGAGAGGGGTTCTTCTCCCATTGTGGGAACCCTCCCAGGGCTTTGGGAGGGTTCTGGCTACCGAAACAAAGGCCCTTCTGTCCCATCAATCAGCTGATTGGCAGAACAGAGGGCAGGGGTTCCCACAAGGCTCCCTGACAACTCCCAACTCCCATCGTTGGATGGCTGCATCAAGTGAAAGCCTCTTCTCCTGGCACAAATGTAATACCTGTATGCAGCCTAGGTCACTGGAGATTAGGAAATTACTGAATTTCTGATTCTTGTATCACCTGAACACATCACAAAATTCCAGCACCACCTGGCACAATTCACAGGAACAGGAAGTCTCTGCTTAAGAAAGGTCTAAATTTGGAGTAAAAAGATTCTGATAAAACTGCTGCAAAATCTTAAAGAGAATCTTAAGATTCATATTCATGCATAGCATGACTTGCTCAAATCATGTCAATTAATACCACATTTTCTGATGTTAAAAAAAAAAAAAATCACTCAAACTTCGTTATGAAAAAAAAAGGAAAAAATAGATTTAATGTAATAGAAGGATAAACAGCAGGACAGCAATATGGAAAGACTAGATATAATTTGCATCCTAAAAATTCTTGCAGGAAAATGGATAATTAGTTTTTAAAATAAATTTAATTCAATTACTTTATTTTACTTTTTAGAAGAAAAAGCACCCTTCAAATAGTATGTACAGATTTATTTTTCTTAAATCCACACAGGAAAATAATTCTCTCCTCTGTTGTTGTGTTGATAAGAGCATTTTTAGAATAAATTAGATTGTAAATTGACAAAACAAACATGGGAATGGTCCACTTTCCCCCCTCTCTCTGAACATACTGCTACCGGTCGCCTCTTCTGCTACTGTTACTGGTAATTTGTCTCTTTCTGGTCATGAGGATGAGGATGTGTATGACCTTCCCCCAGGGCGGTATGTGGGAGCAATGCACTTATGATGGTGAATGAAGGATACAAATGATAAACTATGTAGTAAAAATGACTCTACATCAACTACCCTCTAATGCACAAAATAAGTATACTAGAAAAGGAAAAACAGAAAAAAATACATATTTCTCTTTCTAGTATTCTTATGGGTTATTTTTAAAAATAGAGAGGACCTGATTATCATTTACAGCAAAACCATTTTACGCTACTCTAGTAATATAAAGGAGCCTTAAAATAACTGTAAATGCCATAAATCTCTTTTACAAAGCCAGACTCATATAAAGCAGCTTCAAGGATTCCTATTAGACTAATTTGGGATCCAACTAAGAAGATAAACAAAAGCATTTGGATAGAAATGCTACTTTCAAGCTTATTAAGTTCTTTTAGGAATAGTTTTTAAGTGTAAACTACTGTATTAGTCAATTCACAGGGTGCCTATACACATGCATCGAGGCTGTTCTGATGCGCTGTAATTACAGTGCATTGGAGAAGACTCCATTAATCAAGTCTGCTGGAGCGTGGTAATTACCGCACTCCAGCAGACTCTAGTGTCATGTGTATCAGTGTGCCTGAGCTGAAAAATGGCAGCAGGTGCACTTTAACTAAAAGCTCATTCGATGAGCTTTAGTTAAAGCACCCGCACTGCCATTTTTCAGTAAGCAGACATGTAATGCTCTGGGCTTCTTAATTACAGCAGCTCTCAGAGATTCTTTACTATTCAATTGCCCAGGGTCTGGAATAGACATCCCGCCCCCCCCACGAGGTGGTACACCTACTCCGGAAATCTTCAAAAAACATCTGGATGCTTACCTTGCTGTGGTCATCTGACCCCAGCAGTCTTCCCTGCCCATGCAGGTGGTTTGGACCTCATGATCTTGTGAGGTTCCTTCCAGCTCCTAACTTCTATGAATCTATGAATTAAAGTGCCTCTCACCCACCTCCTGGAACACACGTATAAAAGCCCGCAGATATTTACCCAAAATCGAAGCACACAGTGTTCAGTATTTAGTCAGTATTTAGAAGCAATAGATATTTGGAAGTTCCCCAATATTAATTATAGGTGAGGGATAATCTTCTTGCCTGTATCTTTCTAAGAAGAGAAGAGGAGGACATACAGAATCCAGAGGTGTAGCAACACAGCCAGGTGCCAGGGACAGCTTTCACACACAAAGGGAGTGAAAACTTTTGGTTGCCCCCATGCCACTGGCACAATTCCGTGGCTGTGACAGTAATTGGTTCCCCCACCTCAAGTCAGCACTTGGGGCAGCTGCCCTGGTCACCCTGCCCTAGTTACACCACTGACAGAACTTCAACACGTTTGCAAAAAGTATGTGAGGCTTGGCACAACAGGGTGCTTGACCACAAGTTCTTCCTGCCAGTACTACACTTGCCAAAGAGAAGGGGGTCTTCCAAATGAAAGGGACCATAAGAGAGGATAACTCATGGTTAACTTCAAGGATTCCTATTAGACTATCTCTGGCTTAGTCTTTGAAAAGTGCTGTAAAGGGTTGTACCCTATGGACACAATGGAATTCTGTATGTTCCATGGTACTCATGCGATTGCTGGAATGAGTGTGTGCTCCTGCGCATGCATCATACTTCTACTCGAGCCATGAATTTAGTCATTTAAAAAGTGCATTCACTGCTCTGATGGTGATATATTGGCTCTTGCACACCTGCATGTGATACTTTGAATATTCATCACAACCACTGGTAGATTCAGTAAGACTGGCATTCAATCCATTTATTCTTTCAAGAGTCTCAGCTGTTATTTTTATGTCAAGCAGTCACTTCAAGCATAGTTTACTCTACAATTCTCTAACATGCATCACTTCAGCAGGGAAGTTAAACTGTCCATTTCTCACTTCAAGGGTAAGTTTCCAAATCTGAAACCCTTTTCTTTTTAGCCAGAATTTGTTACATGCTGATAAGCAACTACATACTTGCTACCCTGTTATATATATCAGGCTTGAGATCCCGTGGATTTGTGGTCTCCTTCTATCTATACAAAATAAAAATATCCAAAAGCTAGCCCATATCCAGTTCAGGTAAAAGATTATCCAGCTCCCCCCAGTGTTATTTAAGATATTTGATATTTTTTCCAGATCCCTTACCCAAAGAAGCACTGTGTGCTATACTTCCGTAACACATCCTCATTTTTGTTGAATATGGACAGCCTGTATACAGCACAATTGGTTTTGGAAAGAAGTAGCACACTTTTCACTCCAATATTGAGCTAACCCATAATAACTTATCTTCAGGTTTTTGGAACTTTTCTAATGGGATGCAATTTCTGTCCTATATTGTTGTCTGAGTACCATTTAGGGAAACTATCATTCCAAATGAAAACCACACTTATGTCCACAGAAGTGATTTTCCAGAACCAAGTACTACTGAGTATGAAGTTGGTTTCATACTACACTGTGACGGAACAGATCTTTTCTCCTGCTTAAATGTATAGCTAAAAATTTTGAATTTGAATGGAAAAGATGAACTTTGTGAAACAAAATATAAAACTGTAGTTATTTGCAATATATTCTTTTAGCCCGTAATATGAACTTGGTAAATTCAGTGTCATGCACTTTATTTTGGTTGCCTGCAATCTGTTTTCTGGTGTATTGCCCACAAAAATGCTTTACAAATGCTCCTTACTGTTGCTGCATGCTATATAATAAGGCAGATTAGAATTCAAATACTACATTAAAAGAGTTGAAAGCTAGTGCAGATGAAAACACTATGGTAATTTATGGTAAATGTCCTTGTGGGCTTTGGAATGCTTCACAGTATACTGAACCCCATAGATCCAAATAGTTTGAACCTATTATATTGAGTTAAAAATTGTCAACTGGTAAATATTTTAAAGGTCATTAGTTACTTTTTATATATAGTGCATGTACTCACTCGGTTACTAAAAATCTAATACAATGTTGTTATCCACAAAGGGAAAAAGAAAACTAAAGAAGGGATCAAAGACTGGGACAGATCCTCAATTGCAGTCAAAAGAATTATAGCAATTTACATCAGCAGAGGAATTTTATAGATCTCAAAGGTCCTGTACTACTGTAACAGTTGATGGCTGTGCCACTGTTTTGGTGCCTGAATTATCAATTTTGCTTGACCAGAGTGCTGGAGAACTCATTTTAACAGGAACAATAAACAAATGACCTATGAAGAGTTGTTTTCAAGCAACATCTTATTCTGTCACACAAGAAAACCCTAGATCTCTCCTTTGGGGAAAGAAAACAGAAACTGGAATAATAATGGATACCCTGACAGCAATAGAGATCCAGCTTCTACCTTTAATACTAGTCTATATATCCACACAACTAACTTTTCCCAAAGGCATAAGTAAAGTGTTGCATGCTAGAATACAGTAATACATGGTCTTTGTCTATTTGTTTTGTGTAATTTCTAGGACATGAAGGTAGAATATGAGATAACCTTACAAGGTGACTTGATTTTTTTCTCCCTGAAAATGAGGGGCAGTGGGAAACAGGGGAGAACGAAGAGGAAAACAAAACTTTTAAGCACAGTACAGGCAGTCCTCGACTTACAATGTTTCGCAATTACAATGTGTATAAACTGACACTCTGTTTCAAATTTCTGAGGTCACTTTCAGCTTTACAATGCTTGATCCGACATAACTCCACACCAGTGAACAAGTTTGCTGTGTCACCCATCTCCCTGGAGAACATCTGTCCAAACTTCCCTGGACACCTTCTTTAAGAAAGCAGATAAAACTCCAGAAAAACCTGCATCAAGACTCCTAAGGAGACTCCAGACAAGAGCCCTTCAAAAAGTCCAGCAAAGTCACCTCAAAGAAGTCCTTCCAAATCAATGATTGCTATTTACAATATAAATATATTAATGTAGCTACATTACTCATCTATAATTGATTGAGTACAAAATTCTGGGTTATTTTTGGTGAAAATAGTGTATCAAGCCTTCGTTCAGAAACCAATCCTGCAATTATAACATTGTTTCCTATAGGAAAATTGGTTCCGAGTTACAACATTTAGACTTAAGATGTGGTTTTCAGGAACCAATTGTGTCATAAGTCTGAGGACTGCCTGTATTTTGGAAGGTAATAGCTATAAAGGGAAAGATGTTTTTGTTTGGTTTCTTATAGTGAAAACATTTCAGCTTGCTTTTATTACTAATTGATAATACCTGGTTGTTACATACTTATTTTACATTGATTAGTTAGTTAGAAATAAGTGTATGTTTAAGCAATAATGTTCAAGTGTTGTGGGGAAGCAAACAAAAGACCTCCAGGATTTAAGTCACCAGAAGAAAAGGATTAAAGAAATTGCCCAGAGCTGCAGGAAACTGAAAAAGTCTGATCAATTTTTACAGTGTGGAATTCTTGTGAGTTAGTTTTTGTTTCAAATAAGCCAACAGAAATATACAGATAATTCTGTTCTGATCTGGTCAGGTCATAAGTGCAGGACCAAACAACAGAGGACTAAGAGGGAGAGAGGGAAGAAGAATAAAGAGGAAATGGAGACAAATTATCAAAGAGAAAAAAGGCTAATATAAAAAGAAATAAAATGGTCTTCATGGATTAAGCCTTACTTATCTGGAATGCTGAACAATCAAAATTAATATAGGAAATGTTTGCTGAACTGTATTTGCACTTTTTTATTAAAAAGGTCAAGATGCCTTTAATGTCTTTGCAAGAAAAAATAAAAATGGGTGGAAGAAGGTCTATTACTTACTATAGTGTACAGTAACTCTCAACCAAAGATCAATGAACTGTACCTTAGGAAGCTCCAAGGAATTGCCTTTTATAGCAGAAAGGTCAAAACAGAATTTGGAATTGGTCCTTATGGATTGGTCTCAGTTTGCTAGTGAACCTGTAAAAATGTCTACCTTGAGTAATACAAAGAGGATTTTATAGTTTTTAGTGCTTAACTGGTAAAATCCTTGGTTCTTTTTTCAACTTTTACTTTTGTATTTCCATGATTAATTATAATTGGGCCTATTTGGAATTAATTTAAACCTATTTTATATCTGCCTTCTCATTGATAATTGTGTGCCCTCTAGAGTGCATGGCACAAAGGTGAGCACAAGTGTAGGTATCCAGCAGAACAGAATTGAGAACAGCTTACATAACTTTCTTATCCAATTATATGGGCCAAGACACTGTCTGCATTACATGCACAGTGAACTTGGGTCAGGGGATAGGTAAGAATGGCATTATTTCATTATGGCACTCAGCTACCTCAGTGGTGCAGTGACAGTAGTAGTAACATTCAAATATTACAAAAATATCAAGCAATATTAATGCATTGTTCTATGACCTCTACCAATATTGCCAAAGTGTTCTTCTACACCGCTGCTCACAAAGAGTACTGCAGAAACTATGGCAGCCCCACTGCAAGAGCTAAGAGGTCAAGGAGAAAGAAATTTACATCTGTCTAGAAGGCTTCTCTGCTTGTGGTCAGAGTTCTGTGGGGTATCTAATGTTGTGCCATGTAGATCACTACCCAGTGCATAATTGGACACCACACATCTGATCTGTATGATCTCTTCTTTTACAGTGTTCCCCCCAGCAGAACAGCATACATTAGATATCATTAACAAATACACCAAACCGTTTTTTTTAATGTTATTCTTCTTCTCATATTCAAGGCAGAACCCACCAAATCTTAAATTCAGTAAAGTTAGCAGGAAATTTCCCCTTAGTTTGAATTTACTAATATGCTGGCTATGGTCTCTAAAGGATTAATTAACTATTTCAGTTCTTTTTTTTTCTTTTTTTTTTTTTTTTAACAGTTATTAGTTCGGTGAATCAGCAAACTGCCATAGCACAGTTTATCATAACCTTGTTTAATAATTGAAATCCTAATTTTAACTTTTTGTCCCATAATTTTTAAATGCCTTTCTACTAGTTCTCAAACAGTGGACCAGGACTCATAAAACAATCAAGGAGAAATGCCTTTGATACATAACCAAAGGATGTGGTTTGAGTCAACCACAAGATAAGAACAGGTAGAAGCCTGGCTTCTGATTTAAGACAATATAAGGTTTAGATTATGATTCCATAATACCAAAATAATGTCTCTAACATGAGCTATTAAAGGTACCAAAATCTTAAACCCCTAAGATCAGTATTTTTGAGGACATCAACTAGGGTCAAAGTTTCAAGAAAATATGGTTGGAACATTTTAGTGCACCTACACTGGGGATTCAAGAATACATGTATTTCATTATTGTGAAGACTTATGCAGTTACAGGCCTCACTCTGAACCAAAACTTCAAGGAAAGGTACAGATTCAAGATTGCAGTTTTGGATCATCTATAGTTATGTATCACTTTATAGGGAAAGCACCATTATTATAAGGTCAATATATTACAACAGTGATCTTAGGCTGCTATATGTACATCAGAAAACAAAAAACTTTGTTAACTGCTGACATTTTAATATAAAGCAGTGTTTCTGTCAAACCTGCCAACTAGGAATGTTCATCCATCTGTCCATCAGAAAGCTGTACTTCAGACAACTCAGGTCAAAGCTGTTTTAATTTTCTAAAACAAATTATTTTCTATGGCCTTGTAATGGCTTGCTGAATCAAGCAAAAAGCCACACAGAACTGAAGCACAAGCATTGTGGTTTTCCAATACTGAAAGAGAAAGGCATCCTTCTGCAATAAATACAGTTATACCATTTGGCCCTCAAAGTCAAATTGACAACGTTCTAATGCTTTCATAAGTCTCATTAGCCCCCAGATTCCTTCCACTCATCAGGTCACAGACATCTTTGCCACATCCCTTATGGAAATCAATAGGTTTACTTGGTGAAGTAAAGGTTTCAGAATTTAGTTGTGATAAACAATTGAAAACTTACATCTTAAAGATACAAACTGTGGAAAATTAACAAAGAATAAATTCCATGAATGATTGTTCTACTGGATGTAATAGGACTAGAGGACACTTCTGGGGGTTAAATTAGAAAAAATTCTATAGAATGATCTCTTTTCCAAATTAAATAATATCAGAAGCATATTCTCCAAAGAACAAACATGACTATTTGTACTGATACAATTGTATTCTCTCTCATCAATGAAGTAAATGGTTGTGTTTTGAATACCTATTGCGGTCTTCAGCATTGTAGCAACATGGTTGTAGATATTTGGGCTGCAATTAGCTATGCTTCTGATACTAAAAAACAACAACAAAAAAGGCAAGTTCCAGTAGGTATATAGGAAAGTATGGCTGGAAGGGACCTCACAAGGCCATCTAGTCCAGTTCCTTGTAGATTTTTATATATCATCTGTACAAGTCATCAGTTTTATGGCTAGGGACAGACATTACACATAAACTGGTTTAACTGATAAGAAATTGGTTTAAATCTGTAACAGAACAGATGTTCAGTGCACATGAACCAGTTTGAAAATGGCTGAAACCAATTTGAGATAAACCTGCTTGAATGTAGTATCAGCATTAACTGATTTGGCTCAAGCTGGTTTATGCGCATCTGTCCCAGACCCCTTGCTGGTTTAAGATAAAATCAGACACCGCCGGCACACTTGTTGGGCTGGGCTGGGCTGGGTGGGGCTTTCTGCTCCACAGCATGGCTGGTCCCTCTGGTCCCTGGCCAGAGCTCCAGAAACTGCAGGCTGCTCCCCACTCTCCCCTCACCACTCCTAGTTAAGCAGGAATTCCCACCTCCCCTCTGCCTTGCTGAGGAGATGGCTCTGTATTAGCTAGCAGGCCACATGCTGGCTACAGTGGGTACAGTCAAATCAACAGGCAGAATCAACAAGTAGCTGGTAATGTCCCTCTGATGTTTTCTTAATTGGGTAATAAACATTGTTTTCAATTCCCTGCTGGGTTAATCAGAGCATCCTGCTGGAGCCTGGACATCCCCCCTCAGCTCAATGCTGTGGAAGGAAGAGAGGGCTGCTCTAGTGCCCCCAGCTTCTAGCCTGAGCCACTGCAGGCATGTGCCTGCATTTTTTTCAGTCCAGAGGAGGTATCTATGCAGTTACAAAGTGATTCAGTCTAGCCAGGTTAGACTAACTTCCAAAGATTGAATCAATTCAAGACCAGGCTTTTTGAATATCTGTCCCTAGCCTATAAAGTCATCTGTAGATATTTATAAATCCTCACATGCACACTCATACAAACCGTTCTGGACTCAAGTTTATAGTTTTACAGTCTGGAAAAAATGTCCAAATGGCTACAGAGAGCATTAAGATTGGTTTGGGAATACTTTTATTGGACTACTATATTGTTGGGAGAGAGGTTAAGCAAGACTTTGGGTACAAAATACCCTTCCTCAGATCTGGGCTGAACTCTAACAGTATTTGTTCCTCAGGTCTAATATTTGTCCTCACTATATAGTTGATATGGCAAATGATACTACCAAACAAATCATGGTAGTCATCTATTTCCTGAACTATGACACTCTAATCATGACGCAATAATACAAGAAAGACTACAAACATATGACACTTTCAGAAAATGTGCAACAAAGATGCTTCACCATACCAACAATATATCTACTGCCTGTAAGTTTCTTCTTAGGGCTTCTGTTCATCATTGCTCTATCTGAGTATTTTGCAGAAATTAATGGATTTATTGTCACAATACCTCTGAGGTAAGAAAGCACTGCAATTTAGAAAGAGAGAGAGAGAGAGAGAGGGGCGAAGTGAGACCCACCAACACAGAAAAAGCTTGTGCCCACTCAAGCATCACTTGTCTAATGCCACTTTAACAGATCTGGAAACTGACCAGAGGTATCTGCTTCAGCCTCTTTAAGTATGTGGCATGTTCATATAATTAGGAAAAAGTATGTTCCAGATGCTAAAAATGTACTAAAAACAAATATTTACTTGGAGTGATATTTATTAACTTTGGGGAATATATACATTTTATAAAATAGATACAACCAGTCAAGTTTCATGATAGAAAGCTAAGAAAAAGCTTTTAAAAATCATTAATATTGTATCTAACATTAAAAATATTATGAAATACGTTTTGCATTAAATATAAATCCAGTAGTGAGTTTCTGAACTTTTCACATCATATTGTTATACAGAAGCTATTGCTCTGTTCATTTTAACATCATTAATATATATATGTACTTTTTCCTTTTCATAGTACAGCCTCAAATGACAAGAGAAGAAATGACATTCCTTTTATTCTTTTTTATTTGTAAGGGAAGAAATGTTTTTCAAGCAGTACATTTTATGGTCTCTGCTCACCTTTTTACAGCAGTTTCTGGAAGTTAAGTCATCGTTATAGTACTTTTTGCTTATATAATCATTATAAACTGCTGTCTATTTTACACACAATATATATTTGTTCTTCACCATCTCTGTAAAGCATGTATTATTTCTGTTATAAGGAACAAGAAACTTAAGCAAAAAGGTTAAGGACACAGCAACTTGCTCTTACTACCTGGATTTCAATCCAAGAGATGGTGATTCTCAGTAATACGATTCAAAAACTTTGTGCATCAGACTCATGCTCTTTCCTAATGCTCAGGAAAGACATGCTGTTTCCAGGACATTAAGTCAAGCAGAAATGTTATAGATGCACATAGCACAAGTGCTTCAAAAGTGGCTGAACACCTTTAAAGAATGACCCTTAAAAAATTGAGTAACATTTTTGAAGCACTTCCTGAAATGTCTGTGCATTCCAGGCATCCTCTAGCATCCCAGAGTGTTTATATAGAAGAAAGTTTGATTAAATACATATAGGAGAAGCAAAGGGAAAAAGATTTGGGAAGCGGGTTTTATCTGAAACAAATTTGCCTGATTTGAAAACACTGGGAATTCTGTAGCCCTCAAGTTAAAGAGTGGGATGAACAATCCTTAGACTTCTCCCAAATTTGCCAAAAGGATAACAAGCCTATTTTTCTTAGTACAGACATCAAAATGCAAGAATGCATATTCCTAAGGGACATAGGGATATAAGGGTATAAGAGTAAGGGATTATAGGTAGCAATATCCATGACAAAAACAAAACAATGCATAAGATGTGATATCATGGATACTAGATAAATAAAATGTATACCACTAACAAATTACCTATTTGTTAATTGATGACTGAAGTCCAGGAAGGTACATCTTGACAAGGTAAGTGATGGCAGAAGCCACCATGGTTGGTTCAGTAATAACCTAACTATGAAGAAAGGGTCAGGACAGAGACAGTGGGACTTGAACGGCTCATGCTGCCAGTGGCTGGGAGGGGGCACGCCTGCACTGGCAGGAGCATGGTGGTGGTGGCAGGAGCAGGGCAGCGGTGAGTGGGGAGCTCCTGCATACGGTGCCAGCACTGTCAGCAGCAGAGAGGGAAAGGAGGGAGGTTGGCAAGCACCGACCAGGGGTTGGTGACCACCCGCAGGTGCCCCTGGCAGAGTCAGTAGTGGCCAACAGGGACTGTGGCCAGTAGTGGCACCTTTTTGCAGGGAGTGCACCACCATGCTCAGGGGGTGCACATGAATCTATGTGCACCCTCTACATGTTGCCCCTGCAGTGGCATGCATGCACTGGTGCTTTTGCAGAATATATTAGACACTAACCACACTTTTACCTTTCCTAGGCATACATTTCAGTCTGCCACAGAAGGGAAAAAAACAAAAACAAAACTTGTTTCTGAGATTACATAAATAAATATTTCAATATTTCATGGAGAAAGTATACAAGCAACTGAGTTATTGCAAGTGAAGCAGATACCAGACCACAACAGGCTCCTTAAATAGGAAAAGATTATTGCACATTAGAGAAGGAAAATTGTTATCCATACAGCCATCACCAGGACCTGCACTTGGAATGTTCTCCAGGGTATAGCTAACATAAAACTCGTCTCTGATGCCAGCAACTGCTGAGGGGGAAAAAAAGTCTTCCCTCTTTTGGGCATGTAATAGTGTTAGACAAAATACTTGGTTCAAATTTCAGCAGAAAATTTAGCTCCCTTGCTTAAAGGAACTGAGAGACTTTGCTCTAAGTTCCATGTACAGGGCAGAGGGAAGCGCTCAGAACAGTACAGGCAAAGATTTGGGAGAACTTTCAAGAAGGTAATAACTTACTTTAAATCTATTCCTGCAATTCCAAAACATCTCATACAAGCTCATCTGTGGGTCAATGAAACGGAGAGGGCATTCTCTTCCCCACTGATTCACAAAACCTGCTGCTTTCTACTTCCCCCTCTTATACCTGTTTTAGCCTGTCACTTCTGCAGAACAACAAGAGTGGTTTTTGTTATTAAAACAAGCTGCTTTATTTTTTTTGGAAGTATATAAACCTACTCTTTAACCCTAAGCATGAGGTGATGTTTGCATAGGAGGTGAGCCCAAAGGCATAAGTCAGCAGGGGCCATGCTAGTACTCCAGTCATCAAGAAAATATATGTTAATTTCTGCCAGCATCATCCTTAAACCAATTAAATCTTACTTTGGCAGGAACTTGATATGGAGGATCTCAGCACCAGACATCCAGTAGAATTCTAACTGTTCCCATCTCAAAAAGTAGCTGTCATCAGACTTCATTTTAATTATGTCTCATAAAAAAGTAACGTTCTGGTGGAATATCAGTTGTTTTGCTTAAGTTGTTATAATTTGTCTCTTTCAACCATAATAATCACTTTATTACACAATAATTACTATCCTATAAAAGATATCTTTATGCATGAAGTTGACCTTGGTGCCACAAATAATTTACAATTACATTTTAAATTACACTTTTATTACAGTTCAATTCAACTGTGCAGCAGTATAATATACAATTTTCCCACAAACTGCATCTCCACGTGCTGTATCATACAGGTAATAATGATTAAAATTTATACATATGTACCCTTGATTCTTCCTATGCATGCATTTAAAGTATGCTGTAATTAAACATCTTAAGGTATTGTTTTATGGTTGTTTACTTATTGTCACTTACTCATGGAAAAAAGAGAATAGGTATAACTGCTAAATCTCTCTTGCTATTGTAATACTAGGCCAGAGAGAATTGCCACTACCCATTGCAGACAGGAGTCACTGGTGGGGTGGGCACCCAAGTTACTGTCCATTTGTAGTGGGAAAAACAATGGCACAATAGCGAAAGCATCTGAGAAAAAAGGCCCATCAGCCAGAAGAGTGCCAGATGTCCCAGGAAGAGAAATTTAAGGAGAATTCAGAAGACCTATGAGGAATTAAGCAATGCTAATGTAGGGGAGAGAGGGAAGATGGCTTTGAGGTATTATAAGGGCTGTCTGTAAGGTCCAACTGCAAAGACGTTAGTTTCATTAAAGATAGTCAGACAAAAAAGTCATTTCCATGAGAAGTCATGACAGACTGAAAGCAAAAGATGGAAAAATGGGTAGAATGCTAATCTTGAACTCTGCTCAGAGGGAAGTGATGTCACTGACACAGTCCTTAACTCTATTGAGAATCAGTCTGTCCTTGAAGAGCTTGATGATATTCCAACTGAGTTCATAAGTAAGGCCATAGATAATCTGGCCAGCAGCAAGACCCAAGGGAAAATTGACTTACCTACATAAGCAATCAATTGTGGGAAGTCTGTGCTTCCTCTTCATCTATATGAGCTTCTAACTCACTGCAGGACAGCAAGGGCAGTGCCATAATACATGCAAGGTGTTAAAATAGTCACTTTGTACAAGAATAAAAGGTGACCACAGTGATTACAACAACTATTGCAGTATTTCACTATTAGGCATTATTGGAAAGATCATTGCTAAGGTGGTCCTTAGAAGACTTCATAGCCTTGTTGGCCAAGTTTACCCAGAGTCACACTGTGGCCTTAAAGGTAGTCAGTCCACCATAGAGATGATCTTTTCACTCTGAGAAACATAAGAAAAATGTGGGAATAAAGGAGACCCAGCCACATCACCTTCATTGACCTGACCTAAGCAGAAAAGACCTCTTCAAATTATTGATAAAGATTGGCTGTCTACCAGAACTCCTGAGCATAATCCAGTCTTTCCTTGATGGAATGCAGGGAACAATCAGATATCACGGATGAACATCTGAGGCTTTTGATATTTAACATAGAGTCAAGCAGGGCTGTACCCTTGCCCTACTTGCAATTTTCTCTTCTCTTCTTCCAACGTATGCTTTTGGGACTGCCACCAAAATAATTTATTTAAATACATACTCAGATGAAAAATTATTCAATCACACGTATTTAAAACCAATACAAAAGTGTGGGCAGTTTTGAACTGTAAGCTGCTCTTTGCTGATGAATGTATTAGGAATCTACACAGAAAGTGACTTGCAAAGTCTCAGTCACTTCACTCATACCTGCCAGGAGCTTGGTCTTACAAATCAGCATCAACTACCAACATGATGGGCCAGAACACTGACTCACCACCACTTATCCTTTCCTTTCTGATGTCCTTGTGTGACAAAGGTATTTAGCAGAATTCACAGATTCACAATCTGCATGCGGGGTTTCAGCAGGCTGCCACTGAAACTGCAGCAGCAGCCTGCCAAAACCCAGCATGCAGATCTGGGGGCTCATGACCCATGGGAAGAGCCTGTGGCTCATGAGGAAATGATCAGAGAGCTGGGGAAATGTTCAGGTTCCTGAACATGCCCCCAGTTCCCTGTCGGATTCCCCAGCTCCCCGACCTTTCCCCCAGATCTTTGATCACTTTCCCTGGATCTTCCTGGGGAGCACGGACCCCCAGATGATGTGGGATGACAGCAGGCTGCCCCTGCTGGCTGGGGCCAGTACTGGGTGCAGGCCATGCCAAGTGCCAGGAAGACTGGTGCTGCTGCTGGCCCCAGCCAGCAGCAGCAGCATGCTGTCATCCTGCGTCCAGATCCAGGGGCCTGCGCCTCCCAGGCAGAGTCTGGTACATCCCCACAGCCCTCCTGGGTGTCACGGGCCCCCGGATCTGTGTGCAGGATGAGAGCATGCTGCTGCTGCCAGCTGGGGCCAGTGGCAGCGCACAAGTCTGCCCGGCACAGCACGCGTCAAGCATCAGGAAGAACCCAGTGCTGGCACTGCCTCAGCCAGCAGTAGCAGCATGCTGTCATCCCACACACAGATCCAGCATCCTGCACACCCCCCGGAAGAGTCCAGCATAGCCCCACAGCCTGCCTTGGGGGCGCAGATGCCCAGGTCTGCAGCCAGCAGGCTGCCACTGGAGGCAAGTGATATGAGCTTTGCTTCAAACAGTTTGAGGGTCAGTTTTCTAGAAACCCCTGCACCTACCTCACTGAAAATTGCCATGGTTTATGCCCTTAGAAGAGGCTACCATGCCTGCAATTTTTATCCAAATCAGGCAAGAAATGACAAAATTACAGGCATTTTCATGATTCCCCATTATAGCCTATGGGCGAAAGGTTGTAATGTGTCAAAACAGCAAACAGTTTCAATGAAACAAAACAGAACAGTGCTTTGAAATGAAATGAAACAACAAAATGAAACACTGTCCCTTCAAAACAGCAAAATGGAAAATGAAACGAGACAGTGCTGTTTTGCACAGCCCTACAAACTGACTTCTAAGACCAAGGTCAAAGTATTATGCTTGCATCATCAATTCCCTTTTGTATGGCAGTGAATCCTAGACCACTCTACAAAGAAAAGCATCTTAACAGCTTTCACTAACACTGCCTTTGCCTCATTCTAAGAAGTTCCTGGTGTGAGAAAGTTGCTTATGTTAAGGTCTTGGAACATGCCTTACTCCAAGCACCCATTCTCCTCTTGCATCAACGTCACTGGCCTTAAAGAATGGATGATGGTTGTATACCCAAGAACAAATGCAAGATGCTCTGCCTCGGGAGGAATCATCATCAAAAACAAAAACACAAAATGGGGGACACCTGGCTGGATTGCAGCTCTATGGAAAAGAGGTTGGAAGTCCTGGTAGATCACAGACTCAAAGGGCACATCCAGATGCGCGCAATCATGCAGTATGGGGTGCTGCAAGGGCTGAGGGAAGACTTACGTAGAGTTGAGATTATGGTTGCATGAAATGTTTTGGATAGGGATGATTTTGCTTCTGGCAGGACACTGCACTAGATGCACTCTGGAAGTCCTACTTTTCCATGACTGGCTCCAGTTCTCTCCTTAATTCAATTGCCTGCATACAGAACCACACACCTGCCAGGCCACAGCACAGTCTACCGAGCAGTCTCAGTAAACATGCCGATACTTGCATGCCCAAACTGTGCATGAAATAGAATAGCTAACTGGGCATAAGTGCCAAAAAATGGCAGTTACAGAGCTGGATGTCATTAGGGCAAAAAGTGAAATAGGATTTTGGCCACACGTTTGTATAGACCTCTTTAAACATTCTAGTCTATTGCCATTTTTCTATTAAATGTACGTGATTAGTCAAAACAACTTGCAGTAAAGACTTGTGATGATCTATTCCATTTATAATATTATCTAATAGAGAAACATTTTTGCAAAATTATTTATTTACCATTAGGAAATTATGAGTTTCACTCAATTTCATTCCAAGCAGCTTTTAAAAAAAAGAGTGGAAACATGCAGAACAGAACACTTAAACTTTGGTCTCCCACATGAAGGCTTTATAAAATACTTTCATGCTCTTTATTATTCTAGTGTTGATGACCCTGAACCAGAGACCTCCCTGAGAAAAGATCTTCTGAAGGTTCACATTTTTTCAAAGTTTTGATTTCAAAAACTGAGCTTTTTTCTGACCAAAAATAAATTTAAGGAAAAAGTTCTGGATCAGCTCTACCTGAAGTACTGAAGGATGAAGCTTCTTTGACTTCTCACTCAAACATTCCAACAACAGTTGATGAGGAAGTCAAGTGACAGGGGAAAAAATGGTGTCAAATTCATGAAAAAAAGATGTTCCTTTTTCCTAAACCCAGTAAAATACATCAAAATGCCTTGGTTTCCTAACAATCTTGGTCTAATGTGAAGAAAGCAGAGGATAAATTGGAAGTCTGCCATGAAGAAAACATAAGAAACTGGCACTTGGATTAATATGGGTGTGCACATTTTTCCTGTATAGGTTCACCAAAAAAAGGGGGGGATGGGAATCCATTCCAGCAGTTTCAGTTCAATGGAGGCTTGTATCCTCTGATTTTTTTTTCTCTTTATTGGGGGAGTTATAGTAAAACTTTTGTTAACTCTTCAAACAGCATAGTGAATTCAGGACTATCCTACCCCAGAGCAGTACAGTTTTTTGATGGATGTTTTCCTTAGATGTTGAAAACTTTTGGGTTCATTGCTGACTTTTTGAATCTCAGCCATCTCCACATTTGTGTTCAGCTACCTGGGTTATTGTCATGTGAAATTTTTTTGGGGTAAAGAAAGCAAGCCATCTGTCCTTTTAAGATTAATAAAGCTTATCTTCTCTTATTTATGCTGTTTTTTAAAAGTAAACTGTGTTCCAAACTTCTTGAATTAATGGGGTCTTTCATTCTTTCTAAGTCTTAGAATTTACTTATTTTCTTTTTTTAAAGGAAAAACAACAACAAAAAAGGTGGGAGGAGATGTATTTTAACTAGATTTGCATTTGTTAGTATTTAAGGATGAACTACACGACAAATGGTGGCTAAAATTTAAGAAAACAAGCCAGACAACATTTGCTGGTAAGGGGTTTGTGTCAGAGACTGAGTGCCAGGGGTTCTGTTCCTATATGCAGCTATAACTTTAGTCATTTGAAAGAAGTTTCATCCATTTACTCCCATTTGAACCTAGCTATATATTAGGTTAGTTACAAGTGCTGTTATAAACAAAATGTCAACAGTTACACTATAAAACTGACAGTAATCGCAACAATAAAACAACGCTATTGTCATAGTTAATAAAAGACTGCGTTTATTATAACTTATATCCTCACTCCAGCTTTCAGACATGAACTTTATTTCAAAAAATAAATAAATTCAAGAAGGCCTTTTCCTAAAAAAACTATTTTTTGTGGGTTTTTTAATTACTATGATAACACACATGGTCAACAAGAATATCAAAGCATGTGGGTGGAAAGGGACAAAGACCCTATTTTTAGGTATATTCTTGGTTGAGTGCTAGTTAGGTCAAAAGATCCAATAGGTCTTGGTGTAGAAATGTTCTCACGTAAAACTAGTGCTTAGCTGGAACCAATACGGCATTCTTGTCCCCCTCCCCCACTGCAGCCTACGACCTTCACAAGAAAACACTCCTGCTTTGATAACAGAATGCAAGTCTCCAAGGACTACAGCAGTGTTTTCTGGGAAAGAAAACTGTTGCCTTGTTCAGAATCCAATCAAAACCTGAATGTACTGAGGAAAAAATAAACCAAGGTCATCATTATTCCTTCTTATTGTGATTTGGCTTGCCTTCAAATTGCATACCCTGTATATCTGAAATAACAGCAACGCCTCCATTAACTGAGCTTTCCAACACTTTAATCAAAGTTTCTTTCAGAATAAGAGGCAGAAAATGCCAAATTACAAAACCATCCTTAAATTCTTTCAATTCCCTAAACTGCAAGGAAGCTAAAGAGCATCTTGTGTGGATAGGATCTTTAAACAAATAAATAAACCATAAAAATGCATATGTATAAACAACTATTTTAGAATGTGGTATACAACCACGCACGCAGACTTTGCGGCACCTCACTAGCTTGCTCTGCACTCAAGGTCAACTACATGAAATCTAGCATTGATTTTATTTGCAAATAATATTTTCTTCATTGAATAAAGGAAAAGTAATTGATCCTTAATGTGGGGAGGGAGACAAACTATATATTGAAAGTGACATTTTTTTCCCCCTTTTCCAACACAAAGGGGAATAAAATAGCTGTAAACAAAACAAACATAAGTAAAGAGTAAAGTAGTTTTACTAAAACTCTTTGTTTCCCTTTTGCTCACATTGCAGTCTTTTGTCTCATGATATTCATAGTTCAATCTGCTCTCTAGTCATCCTTGAGTCTTTCAGGCAGAGCAGAATAATCAAGATTGAATATGTAAAAGCAGGCATACAGGGCATCCTATACAACAGGACAGGTAAACATGACCATGGACATCCTTTTTATTTTCAAATTTTTCTTCTTTGAAACATCCAACTAAGCAATTCTATCAATAATAGTACAAGAGAAAGTGTTAATGACTTCAAATTCTTTTGCAAATTATTCTTTCAGTAAATCTATATGTCAATGGAATTATGTTTGTTTAAATCAGCTAATGGTATCCTTTTAAAAGGGAAAAAGATTAAATGAAACATTTCTCTTCTAAAGCACAAATTAAGCTTGTGCATATGCCCCTATTTCTGTCTGTCCATCTCATGGATATAAATAACAAATCATACACACATTTACTCAAACAATACAAAACTGTATGAATTTTTTCTACATTAACATACACTTGCATAGCATTTTGCAATAATGTTGAAATATGTTTGACATTCAGGTAGAAAAAGTTGGACACCAGTAAAATAAGGACTGTAGGAGGACTGATCATTTCTATAGCAAACAGAAATGGGACTGAAAAAATTATACAGTTGTATACATATGAATCTCTAATGATTACAATGTACTTGTATTAAAAATGTGCAGCTAATGCTTCATTGCACTCCTGTAAATCTTTCCTTCTAAACACATGGTTAAGATTTTTGCAAGTTGTTACACATATGGCAAGTAATTTGGAACACTAGGCTTTAAAAGATTTGCAACTAATACTTTAGGGCAGAATGAAGCCATAATTCTTTTTTCATCTCCCCTGTTCCATGTGCTTTTTCCTAGAAGGTTTTAATGAATATGTTCTCTAGGAGAGCCCAGCTGGCAAGCATTCCTTAAAAATCAGTCTGCTAACCATTATGTTTCCTTTCCACTAAGCGTAGTCTACAATCAGGTGAAGTTGTTCAAAATTTGTGGTGCTGTTTGGCTTACCCTGACACTAACATTCACAAGTGCATTCTTGATGACATTATGATATTATAAAGTTTTGCTAAATTTATTGAGAAAAGTTTTTGCAGTGGTTAAGCACAACAGAGTACAACACTTATCCTTCTAAATGATGATTAAGCTTGGGGTAACATTTAATTGAAAATGCGTTTTAAAAAGCAACAAACCATCCTTTTAAACATTTAAACTGAACAGAACAGAGCAGGAGAGAATTAGGCTTATATATATATTGTTCATGAGCCAATTCAACATGACTTTCTCTATCTAGAAATCATGGTATATATATATCTAGAGATGTATATATCATGATTCCTAGATGGACAAAATCATGTTGAATTGGCTCATGAACAATATATATATAAGCCTAATTCTCTCCTGCTCTGTTCTGTTCTTTCCTCCTGCCCCCTACCCACTACGATCATTTAAAAATGCTAAACCCTTTGGATGATTAATTTCTGAATCTCAAATAGCTTCACTCATTGTCTGGGGCAAAAGTTCCTGCTTAATATTATACCTTTTGAGTTTTATCATATAAAGTAATGTTAATCATTCCTCCCAAACAGTAATTTAATCATAGCCTTCAAAAAGAAAGGGTTAGATTTTTAATACCTTTCCTTTTGTGTTGCTTGAGCTTGCTCCCCTATAGAAATCTTTTGCTGGTTGATGGTCCTTTAGGAACTAGAGCCAATTATCATTACTTAGAGCAAGGATGACTATCCTGCAGTACAGATGCCACAAGTGGCATAGGAAGGAGACAGGTAGCACAGGCCACGTGTACACAAGATGCTGACTGCACCGTTGTTACTGCACAGTCATTTAGTACTTGCATACACAAGTACTAAATGACTGCAGTAACCAACATTACCACACAGTAACATCCCTGCATGGCTTCCTGGTGACGCTGATTGCACAGTAGCTCATTACTACTGCACAGCAGCATCATGTCAGTTTGTGCCCAACATCACTGTGCAGTAGTAATGAACTACTGCGCAATAGTAACAAACTATTGCTCAGTAAGTGTCTCGTGTATACATGGCCACAGTGGCAGATAGGGAGGGGAGCAGGCAGCAGAGCATCAGTTCAGGCAGAAAGTACAGGGAAGGAAGCAGAAAGCAGAGAAGCAGCTTGGTCAAAGAGCACCAGATGAGAAGCAAAATGCTGAGAGCAGGTTCAGGAAGATAAAAGGATCAGAGCTGCATTCAGGGAGGATGGACAGCTAATTTGCAGTACCACTGCAAAAAAGGTTGACCACACTGCATTAGGGTAACTCCCTGCCTGCTCCAACGTTCATAGGGACTAATGCAGCCTAAGAATTAGAAAACTATTACTACCTTACTTTGTTTATTTAGGAATATAGTTCTAAGCTTGAATATTTAGGTCAGGAACTGGACAGATGAAAAGGCATTCTCTATCAGAGGAGCAGAGTAGTGATGGCAGAATTGTCTGGATAAAGAGAGACCAAGAAAAAGGATCCTTTGTTCTTTTCTAAAACTCATCATAGCTTGCTGCTACCTGCCTCCTACCATGCCAAATCCTTTTCATACAGAAGAACCACATTAATTCCCTTTCTAGGGGACCCCCTTGTGACCAGGATTAGTTCCTCATTGCACATGAACAAGATCAAATGCTGTAGTGAAGCTAATTTTGTAATGAATTCTATCTTCAGTCACACTTGGGCAAATCCATAAAGTGAAGAGGCTGCACGAGTGTAACTGTAGATAGCATTTGGCTCCAATTGCTGGTTTCAGTGCGACTGCATGTATATAACCAAAAAAGAATTGGGTCTTTTCTATTAGAGGAAGAAATATAACAAATGATATTAAAAACTCCAGAGAGATGGTGGACTCTAAGCTGAAGGTTACAGCAATTTAAGTTTCACCTTTTAAAAATGAAGCCTATGTTATTTCATTTTCCCCATCACTTTATTATTATATATAGATCATTGAAGAAGAGCTTAACATTATAGATTTATTCAAAGTGTCACAGTCCCTGATCCATGGACTTTTCAACATAGATCAGACACAGACAGGATAGAGTGAAAACAAGTGAGAGAATAAACGGAGACTTTGCAAAGGTCATTCTTGAAAAAGCTCACAGAAATGTTCTTAAAGGAGGTTTTGGAAGAAAGAAGTGAAAAAATGAAGAAGGAAAGAAAGTTCGAAGTGGAAAGAGTAGGAAAGAGAGGAAAAAAAGATATGACTAGCAAGGATCCACAAACACATGGAAAAGGAAGGGGGTAGAGGGAAGAAAGATTAATAGAAAGAACAGAGAGGTGATATAAACAGTGTTGGTCATAGCCCTGTGGGTGAGAGGGAAAAAAGAGAGGAAAGAAAGAGTGTAGAAGCTAGTGAAACAAAAGCAACATGTCTAGAGCAGTCAAAGAAGCTAACAAAGTTAAGGGACTATTTTTGGACAAATTATGAAACCATAATATGCTATGGATATGATTTTTTTGCAAGTGTTGTTTTCCCTTTTCACTGGATGGTACTAAAGAAGGACCTAAACAAAACAGAATATAAAGTGCAGAAAAATATCTAACCCTGCTAAAAAGGCAAAAATCATGTAAAGCAATCAGTTACACAAAAATCAGCAATTACCAAAAGTAATCACACAGCAAAGTCTATCATAGTATGAGAAACTACCAGTTTTCCCTTACAGAATGTGTGACAAGTTGGCTAATGGCTTCTGCCACTAATGTTATTAGTCTACCTGATAAAATGTTAATCTATTATTCATATATTCTTAAAAGCTTCAAAACCTTCATATTTATGTTCCTTGCTTACTCAGGATGCAATCTACCCCCAACTCCACAGAGGTGGGACTAGCCACAATGATCTCCCACTTCTGTTCCATGGTGGATCACTCTGATTTCCTCCCCAGACTGCAGGAAAATCTTGCATTGGTCAAGAGTCCACATTGTTGAGATATTGGAAACTGAGAAGGGTAGGTGAAAAAATGAGTGGAATGGTGAGGATACCTCCAACAGAGCACAGGCAGAAAAGGTTGATACTGCGCAGAGTTTCACTACTTTTTTCACACAGCCACTCTCTTGGCCTACTTCCCTTTGAAAGTGTGACACTGAATGCAGATACTCCCCATTCTTCCAGAGCCATTTTATACATTGTTCCATTAAAGGGCAATGGACCTCATTGTTTTTTGATACAGAGGTGGTGATGCAGGCCATTATTTTATTTCTTATAGAATTGTCAGAGAGCTCTTGAATGCTCTACAGAGAGGGATTATTGGAAGAAAACAACAAATCAGTACCCACAGAAACCTGCAGTTCAGTTCAGCCCATGTCAATTCAGGGTTCTCTCTACAGTAGCAGTTGTAATCCAGCCTTGTTCAAGGCCAAGTGCAGACATTACACTTTTACCAGTGTAAGTGATCGGAAACCAGTCTATATCTGTAACAGAACAGGAGCTCGGCACACAGACTGGGTTTAAAATGGTAGAACCTGATCTAAGATTTGCCCCCCACCCCAAGAGGTGAAGGAGTGCTCTGCTTGCTAACCCAAATTAAGCTGCTTATAAAAAAACACCTAATTTAGACTGATTCCACCTCAAGCTTTTTGAATGTCTGAACTGAGTCCAAGCGTCTCAAAAAAATGTAGCTAAGGAAGTTTATTTGTTGCTCAAGAGGCAGAACTAGAATTAGCCTAAAATAAAACAACACTTGTCATAAATGTCAAAAAACAAAATGCACTTTTAAACTACCATTCCTGTCAAATATGATCAAAACCTAATACCAGATGTACGAGCCTTCAGACTTCAGCACCTGCACAGTCCAAAAAAAATGCCAGTATGTATTCCTCTGGCATCAGAATCGAAATAGGCAGGAGTAAAGCAGAAGAGCTCTTGTAATGCTTCAGGCCTGAGTTGAGAGGGAGATAGGATATACAGCAGAAAAGTAGAAACTGTACAATAGGTATAGTCGGATTTTTAATTATGGTATTCCCGTCCGCCCATTTTTTTTTGCACTGTTATAGTCCATCTTTGGTTTCTACTTTTTATTACACTTTCTTGTTTGAAACAGAGAAAGAGGTTTTAAAAAATAAACTAGAAAATGTTCTGGGACTCTTTTGCCTTCTGGAAAAGGCATGGGAGAGCTCAGCTGCTGCTTATTTTAAGCAAAGTTGGCACCTCCATCCCCTCGGTCAGTTGTTACCGACTACTTCAATAATAATGCGGGGAGATCCCACACCGTATATGTTAATACCAGGCAGTGAAAAAGCTTATGCTGCTGCAGTTCAAAGCAACCAATTAGTTCTTTGATGTGTTGCCAGATGATTAAAACAATAATGAACCCCCCTACACACTTTTATTTTTCTTTTTTAATACTGGTCTGTTTTCTCTAAAAAAAAATCCTATGCAAGTAGTGAACCTTAGGGAAGAAATGTGTTTTCTTCATTCAAATGTGAGCACTTTGGAGTATTTATGGAATGCTTCCTTACATGCAAAGGATTTACAATAATCAACCTAAAGGATACTATATCTTAGCTTCTATTGCTTTGCTTCCTCATATATGGGAAGTAAACATTTAAAAATACATGCTGTTACTGGGCTTACAGCACTATAATACTACGTCAAACTGAGTAGAGTAATAAAGTATTTCAGTCTGTTCATACTTACAATAATCTTCCACTTCCTCATACCAAAGCATGTGAGCAGAAATAAAATCTCTTCACCAAGAGAGAAAAGAACCCAACAAAATTTCTTGGCAATTTATGTTCCAACTTTACTGTTCCACTACTTTTTGTAGAATAATGCCTGCCCCTGGATAATGATAATTATGACCCACAACAACTTTAAAAAAAAGGAAAAGCCCTCCTCAGTATTCTCTTTAGTTTCAGTGTACAGTTAAATGCTTCTAAGATCTGGATCCCGTAGGGGCAAAATGAGTGATCCTGACTTCCAATGAGCCGACATAGTAACTAATGCCAGGGTTCTGTGGAGGCCCCTAGATGTTTCAAATTCCAGGAACTGCGCAGAAGCAATACACTGTGCTTCCCTCAAAACAAAGTTGGTTTCCCATAATAGGGCAGCCCACATACTCTACATATAAGGCTCTGCTGCCAGGATGGCATGTGTGATGGATTTAAATGATGTGCAACAGCTTTCCAAGTCACATCCAAAACAATTCAGTCCAGTGAATACAGTACTGCTCTCCAGCCAACTGCAATGCACGCCCTGCAGAACAGATTTGTTTCGCCAGAGAATACAAATGTGCTATATGTCCTTATATAGAAGATGACTAGGCAAAAGTTTATGAAGTGTATAAAGTTTAGGTTTGCATGTTTAAAATCTGGTTTATCAATTCAGATTATATCCCCCCTTTAGTGTTTTCATAAGATTTTGTTCTCTTTTTCTTTTTTCCTCCACTATTTCAAACTTGATTAGATAGTTAATAAAACTGCAGTTTTATTTAGTATCAAACTTACCTTTTAACAGCATGCTTCTAGATACACAACAAAGAAATGGCCCACAGAAAGCACAAAAAAGATTAAAGAGATGATTACTGCTGATCATTATGGGTCATGGATGCCATTGTAAATCCCCACAAAATGAAACCTGCTTTGGTTTCAAATTTTACTTTTTTATTTTTTGGTAAATTGCAAAAAGCATTTTAATGTTTGCTTTGGTTTAAAATAAAAACTGGAATTTCTAAACTGACCTAAAAATCTTACAAGCTTATCTACATAAAACAAACAACAGAAAAAGACAAGGACAACAATACTTCCATACAAAACTTTGTTTTCAATTTAAGCCGTATCTCTTCTTTATAGCTACTGGCACTTTCTATGCTGATATTTAAATGAATGCCCAAGAGAGCCTGGATGTTCAGTGCTAAGACAGACACCAGAGGATTAATTTGCACCCTACAGAAACCAAAAGTCATGAATTGATACTGAACATAATCTGAAGCACTGCATCGGGGGCAGACCGTGACAAGAGCAGCACTTAGAGGATTTGAGGAGGAAATGAGACTGAGGAAACTAGCACTGTAAATAAAGGAATTGCCTGATTTGATAGGAAAAGTTTCATTTGATTATACTTTTTACCAGTAACGAAATCCAGATCCAAAAGGTGTCTTAGGTATTTGATGTGGGAAGCTGAAGCTGGATCCTTAAAATCTCGACATGGTCTAATTTGTGGAAGTACCTTAACTGGGGGGGTTTGGGAGGCGGGGGGAGGTGTTTTGTTTTTGTTTTTGTTTTTGAACAGTAGACACATTAATGCCAAAAGGTTTTCTACTTTCCATACACAGAAACACTGTATTCTTGATGGATCTGAGCAGTTCAGTGTCTAGGTCAGGGTTTGCAAAATATGGCCCTCAGGCCAGACCCAGCCTGCCATCTACCTGGCCCATGGCAAATTCTTCAGCCCCACCCAGCCCATGTGCGGCACACGCGGCTGGTCCCACCACCCCTTCGAACGGAGGTGCAGCCTGGCACAGAGTGCAGCCCACCCTATCCCCATGTGTGGCTCTTGGGCATGCCAGGAGCTATAGCCCATGGGGTTGTGTGGTGCAGTGCAGCAGCTGGACTCAGCTTCCCAGAAGCCCTGCAGCAGCGGAAGCTTGTTCTCACCCTCACATTCTATCTGCCGCTACCAGCATCTCTGCCACAGCTGCCAGACCCACCTCTGCTGCCCAGGCTCCCCAGCCCATCCACCCATGCCCACCAATGGAAAACACCAGATGAAGTAGACAGGCAGAATTTCCATGGAGACCAGCCGGGTATGCTTGGCCAGGTGGTTGGGATGGGGCTGTGGGTGGGCAAGGAGTGGCATCTGGGAGCAGGATGGGCAGGGCCAGGGCCAGGATTGTGGGGTGGTGACAGCATGGGCTAGGCCCTGGGACATAGCCACGATCCACTTCCCACATATTTCTATCTACAGATCTGGCACTCAATGTGTGGGAGCAGTTTGTGGCTCTGCCACAGGCCCTGGCCCCATGCTCTCACTGTCCTGTAATCTCATCCCTAGCCCATTTCATTCCCAGGTGCCACCTCCCCTGTGCATAGCCCCATCCCATCCATCCCGCTAAGTGCCTCCTGAGGTCCCAAGCTGGTCTCCATAGAGATAGCAGTCATGTGGCACCCCCAATGGTAGATATGGAGTGGACGGGGCCAGATAGGATCAACTGGCATCTCCCCAGCATGCCGTGAGGTGAAAACATCCATGACAGAGGGCCTAGGCTGGGTCAGCACCCCCTCCCCCAGCCCTCAATAGCTCACCAAAACTCCTTAAGTGGCCCTCCATCCCAAATAATTGCCCAACCTTGGCCTAGGTCTTGCTAAAGCCAATTGTGAACTATAAACTAGGCATTACTTTACTTGTCTCTGTGGCTGTTCTCAAGGTCATTTGTGTATTTACATGCTTCAACAATGACTCACAGTGGTTTGTAGTGAGAGGACAGAATAATTTATAAAACAAGAGAATGATAAGAGAACAAAACAGTTATCTATGTAAAACAGAGATCCCTAAATACTATTTCAGCTTAGCTTTGCTTGCTAAGTGTCTTCCCAAATAGGAAGGATCTTACAAAGCTTTTGTAAGGCTCAGTCTCTGGCAGACTTCAAGTGTTTCAGAGTTAAGAAGCAACTGCCCAAAACAACCTCCCATACATTTTTGCCAAGCAGACTTGGTATACTTACGGTACTTGCAGAAGGTTGCTCTCAGCTGACCTTAATCGTACAGATCATGCTAGAGTGTAAGGGAGAAGGGGGTCCCCTTGGTACATAGAGCCCAGACTTTTTAGGGTCTTATTCATAAACACTAGCACTTTGGATTGTGCCTGGAAAAATACTGGAGGCCAGTGCAGAGTCTGGAGTCCTCAAGTTAGGTGCTCCTGGTGACCCATACCCATCAGGAACAGGCTGCTGGATTCTATACCAACAGAAGCTTCTGGCTTCATTTTCAGGCCAGCCTGACCTAGGGGCAAGGGAAAGAAGAAGATGCAAGGGGGAACTAATCCCTCAGGTTTTCCTATTGGTCTGCTCCCAATCTGAGGAGAGAGTTTCCAGAAGGAATAAAAAACCAGTGTGCCCAGCACATGGGCAGTGGGGATTGGGGCCCCTGAGGGCTTGTAGTAAAGTTCCCCCACACAGCGCAGGGCAGTGGGGATCACCCCCCACCTGGCACCCATGCAGCAGCTGTCGCATTGCACGGGTGCAGCGTAGCTTGGCAGGGTGCTGCGCAGTGTCTAGGAGTTGGAGCAACTCCACATCACCTGGAGCCTTGCAGCACTCAGCCCCAGTGGCCCCAGCTCCCAGGCAGTTCGTGGTGTCCTGCTGAGCCGCACTCCACTCGAGCAATGCAATAACTGTCATGTGGGTGCCAGGTGGTGGGAGGGGGAGCAATCCCCATTGCCTCCCACTGCCCTGCACTGCATGGGAAGGCTCTGCCATGAGCCCTTAGAGGCCCTGATTGCCAGTGCCAGAGCCGATGAGTGCAGGGCTTTACTTTCCTTACCTAGGGAGAGGCAGGCACAAGAAAACCTGCCACTCCCCAGCTGTGCCTCCCTTTCCCCAGCTGATTCAAATCTGCGCTGAATGTTCCAAAGCTGATTCAGCTGAATCCATTCAAGACAGTGATCTGAATCTCTGAATCGAATCACTGTCCTCCAAATCAGCCGAATCTGAATCGAATATTTCCCTAATCACACAGGCCTAATATGTGTGTGCGCGTGTGTGTATATACAGAGAGAGCAATATTTGTGTATGTAAGTTATGGTTATAATTTTATGTTATGTTGTGTCATTGAACCTGTAAATAGTTAAGTATCACTGAGTGTTCTGGTCTTGGCTTGGTTCTGTAGGGAAAGGAGGCGAGCTGGCCTGTAGCTAAGCCAACCATGCTCCTGCAGCATTTCCACACCCACTGACATCCCTTCAACTGGAGAGGGGGTACCTTCCAGTACACCGAAGTTAAATCTAACTGCTAGGCTACAGACAATTCTTTACTTTAGCGCTCTAATTCCCTCCTGTTGAAGCTGTTCCACTATGCAGAAAAAGACTTCAAGATTAATTGAGCTTAAAAGTAGAAACAAGAGTGAGAATAATTCTCTCATCATCAGCACTGCCATTACCATCTTTTGCTCCAACTATGTTTTAAAAGAAAGGCAAGACTCATTTTTGTGTTTTTTCCCCCCAAGGACAAGGATGAGACACATCATGGTCCACTGGATAAGGTATAAAACTAAGACTTTGGAGACTTGGATTCAGTTCCCTGCTTTGCCACATTCTTCTGGCTGGAATGATCTACCTGGGGACTGTCTTGTTTTGAGCAGTGGGTTGGACCTTCTGAGGTCCCTTCTAACCCTAACTTTCTATGATTCTATATTCTTGGGTGTTTCAGGATGTGAAAAGTTGAAATTAAAGTGGAAAGAAGTAAAGACAAGTATTTTCCTTTTAAAGGAGCAGGATTTAAGCTCAGGGCTGTCCAAGTTCTGAGAGACCAGGGGCCATAGACCCCAAAACCATACCTCATATAGTCCCACCAGGGCTGCATAAAGCACCACATCAGCTCCTTAATCTCACCATGTAGGCCTCCACAATGCTGCTTCTCCATCCCTCACTAAAGGTACTCCTCCTCCCCCACAAGGTCTCAAGCCACAGGTTCTTAGCTCTGCAGGCCATGCCACTTTACTGCTGGGACAGGGGTAGTCAATGGAAGTTGGGAGAGGGAAGGGGAGCCTAGAGACTCCAGTAGCAGCAACAGAAGAACAATCAGGGGAGTGGCAAGTATTTTGGAAGCTAGGAGACCACAGTTTAACTTGTCAGGAGCTGCCAGCAGCCAATAGGCCTTCAGGTGGACAGCTCTGTGCTAGCTTAAATGGTTCCCCACTCATTTGTCATGGTGGGATCTCTGGATCCAATTTTATGTCATCCTATGCATCTATGGGCTTCTAAGTTCAAGTGCATTCCTCAGTTCAAGTATCAAGCTCATAACAAGTTCTTTCTGTGCTCTTGCCAGTATTTGCAACTCTGTCACATCTATCTGGGTAGGAAGAGGTGGTTAGAGCTTTAGGGATCATGGAATTCAAGTGAAGAGAGAATTGGGATATGAATCTTTGAAGCATGTGGGCTCTCATTTGCTTTGGCCGTATATTGGCTCATATTCTTTGAATTATTTACCTCAAGAATAACAATTCCTCAATATCTTTATCACAGCAAAAGGGATCTTCTTAGCTTTTTTTTTTAAATAAAATGAGAACTTTCTTAACATACAGCCATAGAAACAGAATGAGATTTTATTTTCCTGAATCTATATGTTTTTCTTTTAAAGACTAGTATACTGTATAAGTTTTGACTTTGGCACGCACAATTGATTTTCATATTCCAGTATCTTGATTTGGTACTATGAGGAACTAAACAATGTGAGGAACACACTCTAAGTTATTAACAACAAGGTCAATTAAGGCATCCTGAATATTGCAGTTACTTTATGAATTAAAAGTTACCATACAAGTTGTTATTTCTATAATAAGTTGCTAATAACTCAATTCCTAGCTGAGAAATATCAAAACCCTATTACTGAAATTAAAAACTACTATGTATGTGGGAATCGTGAGCTATACTGTATTTTATTGCATTTAACACTACCAGATGTAACATACCCTAGTTCTGGAAGGCTCCAAAAAGGGAGAAAATAAATCGTACCATGAAAGTACAGGTACTTACTCTTAAGTAAGTGTCAGAGGTCTGAAGCTGCATACCAGGTCCTCCCCTACACATTGGCTCTGGAGATGTGCCCTGAGCTCGGGACAATGTTCTGGCTCTGGAGGCATGTGCTGTGCCTGGGACCATGTGCTAGGTTGGAGCCAGTACATTGGGTCCAGCTGTGGACCAACCCTATGCACTGTCCTGATCTGATATGCAGTTGGGGATGTGGAAAATCCCCACTGAGACAGAAATTTTCAGGGGAGGGATGCGGTGGTGAGGGAATTCAAGGAAGGCAGGGGTCAAGCTGATGCAGCATTAATTGCTGTGGCCTCGTTGAGCCTACAGACCTATGGGAAGAACTTTTCTTCACATATAATACATACCCCAATATTCTCCAGCTAGTTTTGGAAGAAAAAGTGTAGGTTGTATCTTTTTATCTGGGTTTTTTGTTTGTTTGTGTAGATTGTAAACTCTTTGAGACAAGAACTGTGGTCTGTTCTGTGGATGAACAATATCTAACTGAGGCTTTGGTCTATGACTGAAGCACTTATGAGCTACTCTAATGCAACTAAATGACAACACCATTCACATGGATTAGTATCTTTGGTGGAAATCTCAATATGGTGTCATGAAGGATGACCTGTGCTTCTGTCCCAGAGGTATTTCTTCAGGGAGGGTCCGGTGTACATTTACAAATGTTTGTTAACAGTACCCATGATAAATGGATCTTTATTTTTTGGAAACATCAATCCTGCACCTTGGGAGAAAAGGAGTCAGTCTTTTAAGAGAGAGGCTGGCTAGACTAGATTATTCAGACTACTAACAATACAATGGGAGAGTGAAAACACGGGCCCATAAAAAGTCAGGATGACAAGAACAACATGAATTAAGACACTAAATGTAAAGGAGAGAAAGAATCAATTAACTGCCAACGTTAGGACCTTGGGTAATAATCAAACACAATTCAAATAATGAAGTTATGAACATAAAAACCAAAGGCATTCAGGTATTTAGGAAGAACACACTGCCCAAAAATGGTGGACTCACTCTCATAAATGGTATAACGTATTTTGGAGATCGCTGAAAGCAAATAAGTTTGAATCCTTATCGAATGCTTACCCACAAAATAGTTGGTATCTGCTAGAGACCATCAAACCACACTCTAACACAGGGGTGGGCAATTATTTCAGCTGGAGGGCCACTTAATGAGTTTTGGTGAGCTTTCAAAGGCCACAAAGGTAGCCCCACCCTTGACAGGTGCCCTTCCCCCCAATCACCATCTTGGGACCAGACATCCTGACCTTAAACCCTGACGTTTGCAACCAGATGTCCCTCCCCTTGCCCCAGAAGTACTCCTTTTAGAAGAGGGAGGAGGTGCCATCTTGAAATTGGATAAAAAACCAAATCATATACTAAAAGAATCAAACATCTACTATAATGCATTTGAATTTTACTGTTTAAAATATGTGTGTCTTGATGTACGTGTGTTTGCATAGTGTAGTTAGTGGTGATTGCATAATAGTTCAAAATACAGTCTTACTCTCATATGTTGTATGTGGGGGTGGTTGGGGAGTGTGTGTGTGTGTGTGTGTGTGTGTGTGTGTGATGTGGGTAGAGTATGTAGGGGAGGGTGAGAATGTGAGTTTGGAGGGGTGTGGTTGTGGGGTATGTGGTTAGGGTGGAGGGTGTGTGAAAGGGTGTGTGGCTAGATGTGTGAGTATGGTCAGGAGTGGGGGCTGTAGGAGGGTGTGGGTATGCTTGGGAGTATGGTGGAGGGAAGAGGTCCAAAATACCTAAGTATGATGCTTAGGGCATACAAATGCATTTTCTTTGGGCACTTTTATTTAGGTAATGAAGATCTTGAGCTGTTAGTAAAACAGTCTTAGAATTTCTAAAATTTATGGATGGTAAAATACCAACACCAAGCGCTGCTTCCTACATAGGTAAATTCTGTAGTAGACTTCATTCTGGCTTCCAAAAAAGAACTGACCTAAAAATCAGTGGTTGCTTAATGCAGGTGATCATGACTTGATTACATTTGTTATGGGCAAATAAAATGAAGTCTTAACTAGCAATAGATATAGTTGCTACTATAAGAGAGCTAATTTCACAAACCTGAAAACAATTATAAGTCTAATCATCTGAGAGAAATAATTTAAACAATGAAATGTAAATGATAATTGGTAACTGTTTATGAATTTATGTTACTGGATGCCCAAATCTGAATGCTACAATCAAGAAAGAAGACTACACTGGCTGAAAACACAGTCTGATACCTAGTTCAGATGGAATGGGTTTCAGAGGTTAAGTGAAAGAATCCTAAAAAATTGAGGTGTAAGCAGGTAACTCACCCAACTTCTTTATCTAGGCCAGTAAGTTCTGAGTTCAGGTTAGTTTATTTTTATATAGACAACCTTGTCCCCACAGCAAACAACCACAATAAACAGGTGTGCAAAGAACAAACAAAACCAAAACCTTTAGTCCTTCTTCAAACCTGGAGAGGGGCACACCAGCCCCCTCTCCCCTTTATTGACTTCTGCTATTGGTGCTCTCAACTCACTCTACAGCTCCACTCTCATTTACTGCTCATCAGCTGCAGCTGCTCTCAGCCTTCCAGCCAAGCAGACTCTTAGCAGCTGACTACCTGCAGCTGGGTCTCAGACTATACAAGCAAAGCACTTCCTTACAGGAGGAGAGGGGAAGTAAAGTTAATAAACAGGTAAATTGATCTAAAATCCTAAAATCTTTCATGCAGTTATGGATATTAGCCCCTGAACTTCCGTGTAGATTTTCCCTATTTATTAACATCAACTCCAGTATGGCACTATGCTCTTTAAATTCACTTCTTGGTTTGCATACTAAATACTCTAGCTGGCAGTGTCAACTTAAATCCAACTGTCTTTAAAGGTATAGAACTTATAGGGTGTGTCCAGACAAGCATACATGTGTGGTACGCAGTGCCACCAACCCATCTGCGGTACCACACACGCTGCACATGAAGGCATTCCCCATGCTGCTGGTGTAAAAAAAAGGCACAGTAGAAAAAGGTGGGATGGTGCACATGGCAGCAACACACATCACTCTAAGCTGCAGCCTGGCCAGCTGGAGCCTGCTGCCAGATTACTGCCACTAGGAGGCCCACAGGGCCCCAGGTAAAGTTGCTGGAGCCAGCCCAGGTGCTGGCCTCAGCTTCCCCTACCCCAATCAGGGAACATACTGTGCACCAGAGCACACGTGCATGGATGTTCCCCAGGGAAAAGTAGCAGAAGCATATATTGTACTGCTGCTGTTTGTCCCCAGGAAAATGCATATGCCTCCATATATGGATCTAGGCATAGTGGTTTTTATTATTATTATTATTATTCTATCCCAGTCACCCTATCGGGTGTGTACACTCTTAGTTTTACTGTAGTGCAGGAGCAGGCAAAATATGACCCATGGGCCAGATCCAGCCTCCTAGGCCATTGTATCTGGGCTATCGGGCACCTAAAAGTTTAGAAAATTAATATTTATTTGCTCTTGGCTGCCTTTCAAAGATGACAGGAGCCAGGGGCAGTAGGATCCAGTGGAGAACTGGCAGCACGACCCTGCAGCCCAGCAGCAAGGCTGGCCTGGTTATGCTACCACAATCCCCAGCCAGAAGCCAGTTCCTAGCAGAGCTTTCTGGCCTGGGACTCTGGGGCTGTTCTTGCCTCCCTCAGATGGAGAGGGAAACTCAGATAAAGTAGGCTTGGGGAGGCAGGGGAAGACTGTGGTCATCATCCCAGTCCATGGATTCCTGCTGAGTCCTGTGGCTGTGGCCATGAAGCTGGGAACCACGTGGTGTCATAGCAACCAGTAAGCAGGTGGCAGCAGGCAGAAAAGTGAGGAACTGGCAGCTATGGGGTGGGAGGGGGAGGGAAGCATAGCAACACTGTATGGGAGCATGGGGCTTGCAATGGTGTCTGGAGCCAGGGCCTGAATGGGGTGGCAGGAACATGGGGCTGGGATGGCAGGAGCTCTATGGAGCTGGGCCAGACTGCACCAGAAGGGAGAGGGGAAAGCCAGTCTGGCTCCACAGAGTCCCTGCCAGCCCTGGGCCCATGTTCCTGCCACTCCACTCTGGGGGCCCCTGGCCCCGGGGCACCAGTGTGGGCCCTGTGCTCCCACCCAGCTGTTGCTGTGCTTCTGCATGCCCACTCACTGCCACTCCCCTGCCTGTAGCTGCCATTTCCCTACTTTTCTGGCCACCAGCCACTGCAGCACCATGTGGCTCCTGGCTCTGTTGCTAGACCATGGGAGCAAGAGACCTGCACTGGTACTCCAGGTCCAGGAGTGGGAAGAGGGGTGTGTGTGTGTGTGTGTGTGTGTGTGTGTTCATAGCACAAGTCCAACATGCACACCCTACCATACATATGCACCTATACGCCCCTCGCATTGCCATACATGCAGACGCCCACACTTATACCCCCTCACACACCTCCCACAAACCCCATACCCATGCACACCCAGCATATCCACACAAACACCCACATGCTCCCTCACCTCAACCCCACAACTATCCACCACACCCCACATACTCACCCACCCCCAACAATATACAAGAGTAAGACTTCATTTTAATCTATTGTGCAATCACCTCTATGTACACTACACAAACACATGTAAATCAGGACAAAAATATATATTTTAAAATCAAATTAATGAATGTTGTAGCTATTTGATTTGTAGAATATAATTTGATATTTTTCTGGTTACAAGATAGCAAAACCCCTTGCTGAAAGGAGTACTTCTGGGGAAAGGGGAGGGACTTCTGGTGGGAAAGGTCAGGGGTTAGGGTGTGGGACTACTGGCCACAAGATGGTTACCAGGAGTTGGGGCACCTGTCAAGGGGTGGGACTAACTATGAGGCCCTCAATAGCTTGCCCAAACTCATTAAGCACTGCTCCAGCTGAAATAATGGCCCGCTCCTGATCTAGTGTCTGAAACATCCAGTTTGGGTCCCAGATTTGAAAAAAGATGTAGACAAATTGGAGAACCCACAGTAAACAAGACTTATGAGGAAAGGATGAAAGAACTGGTTTTGTTAAGTTTGGAAAAGAGAAGACGAATAGAGGAATACATGATAAAAGATGATTGTTATGAAAAAAGATGGTGATCAATTGTTCACCATTTTCATAGGAAATAGGACAAGATGAAAGCCATCTTAAATTTCCAGCAAAAATCATTGGAATGTATTTCCTAATATCTGGCCATTTAGATGATGAAACACTGGAATAGGATTCATTAGCAGACTGTGGAATCACCTTAGAATAATAGGAAAACAAGTTTGGAAGAGACGCCAGGGATCATTTAGTTTCATCTCCTGCTTAAGGCAGGATCATCCCAGTCTAAACCATTACAGACACTTGCTTGTCTAATTTGCTCTTAAAAACTCAAAGGATGGAGATTCCTTAGCCTCTCTAGGTAACTTTTTTCAATGCTTGAGCACTCTTGTAGTTAGGATTTCTGCCTAAAAGTTGCACCTAAACTACCCTGTTTGCAATTCTTCTCCTGTCCCAACAGCCACAAAGAATACTCTACCATCATCTTTATAACCATTCTTCAAATATCTGAAGAATGGTTATCAAATATGTCTTTAGTTTTCTCTTTGTTACACTAAATAATCCCAGTTTTCAATCTTTAAGTCATTTTTTCTATATCTCCAATCATTTTTGTTACTACCCTCTGGATGATTTCAAGTTTGGCCATGTTTGTCTTGAAGTATAGGGCCCAAAACTGCACAGGGTATTCCAAGTGAGACCTCGCTACTGCTGGATAGAAAGAAAAAGTCACTTGCCTTGGCTTGCAATCAACAGTCCTTTGAATACAGCAAAATATACTACCAGCTTTTTTGTCTAGCCAGTTATTCCCCATTTTGGATTTGTATATTTTAAAAGCCTTGACTGGAGGCTTTTAAAAGTAGATTAAACAAGCTTAGTCAGGGATGTTTGAGCTATAGTTGGAAAAATTCTTCTTTGCAAGCTTTCAGGTAGAAACACCCTTTGTCAGCATGAGGAAGCGTGTTTCTACCAGAAAGCTTGCAAAGAAGAATTTTTCCAACTACTTTAGTCGGTCTAATAAGAGATATTGGATTTACCCTGAGAACCTTGCCATAATTCAAGTCCGTTAAGCCACAGGTATGGACTAGAATGCTGCCATGTGAGCCAGCACTGACTGTATTTTGAACATAATGTAAAACTAAGAGTTAAGTTGCCATTGGCAGACTCAACAAACAAAAAGTTAGGCTTAAATTCCCACATGCACATTCAAATATCTTACATGTATCCCCATGCTTCCGTGATTCTGTGAAATATGTATTATTAAATAGAGATCTGTCACATATGCTACCAGTCCATTTGACATAAATGGAGAAGTAATTGAATCATCAAGCGGACTTCTGTCAAGAGACTCCTTTATGTAATGCATACCTACCTATGTAATATGCTTTGAAATGTACAGGTAACAAGGAATATAAGAGCTAAGTTGTAGTGTAATTAGTTGTTATTTTAGACACGCAGTTAAACCACTTTAAGTATTGGACTGTTTAAGGTCTGTCTTTTAATTACATTGACTTCACTTAAACTCCCCCTGGACAACAATTGTTCAAACCTTTAGTTACAGTGGCAAAAGACTGTCACATTAAATCTGTAAAGACCTGGTTATTATGATGGCAAATTATGATGACAAAATTCTGTTAGTTCAAGTCTAATGAGACATTACTGCACACACCAGGATGAATGCTAAATTATTTCTGTGCAGGTCTATATAGAGGTGGATGCATCAAGAAGATGGCAAAATGAGGTTAATGTGAGTTTGCAAAGTTGACATTACAAATGTCAAGATGATTGCAAAACGATGTCGCTGCAAGTGTACTATGATTAAAAATAGGCAACTAAATACACAAAAATATGTTAAGTGAATGTTAAAAGTAAATGGAACCCTACATAAAATAGCTATCTAAAAGCAAGGAAAATCATAGTTAAGGCAAAAGAAATATAATTTATCATTGCTACATAATGCTAAATTCCAACTGCACTGTTCAATACTGATCACTATGACACAAAAGAAGGATACAGCTGCACTGCAATGATTGTCTGTAATTTAATATCAGGAGTACCATTAGAAGAAAATTTTCTACTAACTATTAACTGACTAGGTATAAAGGTATAACATTACTGAAAACTCCATTTTAAAAAAATAGGTTGTAACAAATCACCAGCAATGCTTGTTACACAAGGTTTCCATTATTGATTGTTCTGTGGCAAAGTGTTTATAGGTGATATGTTCCAGATATATTCCTCACTTTACATTATATGCATCATGAACAAACCTTTAAAAAATCCACTAATGAGGTCCAAACTAAGTTAGCTGTACACATGAAACGTTTCTATTCAACTATATAGGACTGGTGGCATGAAAAGAATACAACATAATGGCTGTTTAAAGTAAATATTGCTCAGGATTCCAATTTTGTGATTACACCGCCAAGATAAACATCTGGAGGTAAAAGTGCTATCTTCAATGCATAACTAAAATCCTAATGGCTTGGAATGATCAGTCACTAATCAACTAAAAAAAGGGTCACCATCTTCCTGTGATTATAGTCTTTCCTCAATCCTGTATTTTTTAACTGCTGTCTATAAGATGTCATCTTTATTTTCAGTTTGGCAACAACTGGTAATCACGTATCTTTTTGAAAGAGTGACATGTATATAATCTTCCCCATAAAATAATAGTGGGAGTTAAATTGTGTAGTCTATCTTCTTATCACCCTACACATGTGATACTCAATTCCCAGTCAATTACTCTGGTGAACAAAGGCACTTTTTGTATAAAATAACCTATTTTTTCAAATAGTGTAGGTAGTACCTGACCTTTAGGTAAGAAATATAAATGATTTACCTCTATTTGGTATACAGGGAAAAATGAAAAATGCACTCTTGCTGTGAGTTTATTATTCTTTATTGGACAGGTTGCTCATGTTTAAAAATTCAGAATGGCAAACTCTTGTTTTATAAAAATTAAAGAGGGTTTCTTTTTCTTGGAAGTATCAATTTATGCAAAAAAAAATGTTAATAGCAGGAAAACAGAATATTACAGGTGTTTTGTTTTCTTTAGCAGGGTGCTTATTTATCTTACTAAATCAGTCTATATTACATTTTAAAAGCAATGTTTGATTTGCTGCATCTTATATTATGAATCCTATGCACCGGTATTTTTAGAATGCAGATGATGCAGTGTATGTTAAGTGATCAATTATGAGATGAATCAGGGGTGCTCAACTCCCAATCTGCATTACCACATCATCCTGCCCACAGGTTTCCCCAGGGGTCCCAAAATTTGGCGGCAGAGGAGTGGTCGCACTACTCATGGAATATTGTTCTGGAACAGTGGCATCCATTTCATACCAAGAGGGAAGAAACTGTTTTTTTTCAGGATGGCTGACATTCTGGAGAGGGCTTTAAACTAGGTGCATCAATGGATGGGTGTGCAGATGTGAAAGCAAACCAGGAGACAGCTAAGTGGAAAGGACATGTAAAGGATGGTCAAGGAGTTGTTGAGAGGCTGAAATGACACTGAGGCAGTGGGGATCTGGGGGTTACCACTGGGGGATGTAAGTGTCTATAGACAAATGCTATGGGTATAAAGAATAATCAGAAGGAACTGGCACTCCTACTAGAAAATACGGAATATGATATTGTCAGAATGATGGAGACCTGGTGGGACTCGCACACAACTGGGCTGTATGCATAGAGGGCTACAGGCTGCACAGAAGGGATCAGGTAGGGAAGAAGGGAATAGATGTAGTTCTTTATATAAATAAGTGATATGCCTCCTCGGAGACCCAACTTGGTTTGAGAGAAGGGTGGCTTGAGACCCTGTGGGTCAAAATATGGGGGGGGATAAGGAGAAGGGAACTTGATGGTAGGCATCTACTACAGACCACCACACCAGGAGGAGAAGCTGGATCTGAAATTTTCCAGAGAATTGATGGAGGCTGCACATTCAAGGGACTTGGTTGCCATAGGTGACCTCAATTACCCTGACATCTGCTGGGAGAAGCACTCAGCCATATCTGGCTGCTCACAGGTTTTTGACCTGCATGGAATAACTGTATTTAGTACAGGAGATGAACAGGCTGACAAGGGGGAAGACTTTGTTGGATTTAGTTGTAGCCAAAGGGAAAAACCTGGTGGGAGATCTGAGGATTGAGGGTTATGTGGGACCTAGTGATCATGAGATGACAGAACTCACTATGGGAAGAGGGAGTAGAGGGAAAGGGAGTTCAGGGAAGGGTGGTTGTTCCTCAAAGAATCAATCCTTAGAGCACAGAAAAGGTGCATTCCTGTATGCAGGGAAGGTGGTAAAGGGGCTGGGAAGCCCTCTTGGCTTACCAGAGTCATCAAGGAGTGCTTAAAAAAGAAAAAGGAGGCTTACCCCCCCTGGAAAAAAAAGGGTAGTTACCAAGGAGCAATACACTTATAGCCTGTATTTGTACGGAGAGGATAAGACAGGCAAGGGCAATGACTGACATCAGGTTGTCAACTGAAATCAAGGACAATAAGAAGCCCTTCTTTAGGTATATAGGGAGCACGAGGAAGACCAGGGGAAATGCGGGGCCCTTGCAGAGCGTGATGGGACAGCTGATAACAGAGAGTCAGGAGAAAATTGAACTCTTTAATGAATACTTTGTGTCAGTGTTCCTGTGTACAAATGGTGGTTGCCTACACTGTCAGATACTGAATGGATGTTGTGGGGATGGGGGACAACTGCCACCCAATGGTCAGTGTCAAACTGGTGAGGGTGCACTTAGAGAAGCTGAATGCCTTCAAGTCGACAAGACCAGATGGACTATACCCAAGAATGCTGAGGGAATTGGCTAGAGTCATTGCAGGACCATTGGCAAAGGTATTTGAAGACTCTTGGTACTTGGGAGAGGTCCTAGAAGACTCAAAAAGGCCAATGTGGTGCCAATCTTAAAGAAGGGGAGGAGGGCGAATCTGGAAAACTATAGGCCAGTCAGTTTGACCTTGATACCGGACAAAATTTTGGAAAACATTATCAAGAAGTCTATTTGTGAGAGAGTGGTAGAAGACATGATGCTGAAGGATATCCAACATGGTTTCATTGTGGACAGGTTATGGCTGACCCACCTCATTTCCTTCTATGATCAAGTAACAAACTGGTTAGATGTGGGAGACATGGTTGATGTCATATACTTGGATTTTAAAAAGGCCTTTGATATGGTCTCCCATGATTCTTTTATAAACAAAATTGTGGAGATTGTGGGTTAGCAGAGTCTATGGTTAGATGGGTTGGGAACTGGTTAAGGGGTCAAACCCAGAGAGTGTTAGTGGATGTGTCTGTATCATCTTGGCGGGAGGTGGCCAGTGGTGTCCCACAGAGTTAAATTCCTGGCCCCGTGCTGTTCAACATCTTTATTGATGATTTAAATGAGGATGTGGAGAGCACACTGGTCAGATTTGTGGACAATACCAAGTTATGGGGAAAAGTAGTCACATTAGGGGATAGGATGAGGATCCAAGTGGGAAGATCTGGGACTGTTCAGTCTGGGGAAGAGAAGACTGAGTGGGGAACTTGGTGGCCATCAATAAGTATGTAAACCGGTGAGTATCAGGAGCTGGGAGAAAAATTGTTCACTAGTGTGCCACCCCAGGAAAGGACAAGGAGCAATGGTCATAGACTGTTAAAGGATGGTTTCAGGTTGGATGTAAGGAAGAACTTCTTTACAGCAAGGGTGACCAGAATCTGGAATAAACTTCCCAAGAAGGTGGTGCAGTCCCTAATCTTGGAAGTCTTCAAGAGGAGACCGGACAGATACCTTGCTGGGATCATTTGATCTTGGACATATTCCTGCCCAGAGCAGAGGGGTTGGACTTGATGATCTTTCAAGGTCCCTGCCAGCCCTTAATTTCTATGATTTCTACGTGCCCAAGGGGTGCTAGACAGAGGCCTTTTGGGATAATCTAGCAATTCTCTTGGAATCAATTAAAACAGATTTAAATATTTTAAACCACTGTCAACAGGTAGTTTTGATTAATCAAACCATTTTTTTATAGGAACATTTCAGATAAGTCAATTCTACTGTATACTCTGTCAAGTATTTCTCCTGAGGGTATTGCAGCATTGGATGGAAATATCTTCTTCAGCTTTATTTTGGCAATGCGATAAAAAGCATTTAAAGTTTTAAAATGACCTTTGTATTGCTTTTGCCTAGATCTAGCATCCATTTAGATCAACAAGCATGAGAACCAAATCTTTCATTTTCAAGTTTATGTATATTTCTCTTTGGCAAAGGTTTTCAGCAAGATACTGAAGGATCTGATGGTCCTAATATACCAGTCAAGTCAATAAGACCTAATGGTAGTAAGCACCTTATACTGTAATCTGATCTGAATGCAGTGTCAACAGAGACTGACAGTGTTAACTTTTTCTGAAGCCACAGATCACACAGTAATTAACTGGAGTACTACTGATTGTGTTTTGCAAGGTAACTAAATGCACTGCATTAAAAGTTGAAGTATCATATCTACCTATACTCTGTATTTTCAAATGTTATATATTTACAGTATATCATACATTTACAATAATATATCAAATCATGGGTGGCCAACCTGCAGGACAGGAGCCACAAGTGGCATAGCCAACTTCTATGTGTGGCACAAGGCAGACTGAGGAGCAGACAGGCAGCAGCAGATAATGTTGGAAGCAGAAAATGGAGCAACAGATCAGGCAGGGACTACAGGGTTGTGAGCAGAAAGCAAAGCAGCAGATGAGGCAGGAGAAAGGGATCCAAATGGCACTTGGAGAGGGTCTGGGGCTTATTTGTGGCACACCAGCCAAATAGGTTGTCCCCTACTTGGTTAGATTTTTTTTTTCCTAGGGACTATGTGTATTCATATACAGAAGTAAGAAAAATATTCTTTGGATAAATAAGGCAACAGAAATATAAAGCCAACAGGGTATAAAATATTGAAATATCAGCAGAAAAGATAGGGTAGAGAAGTTTCCTACACCATAAAGGACAAATGATGGATATTATTCACAGCATTTGTAGTTACAAATACCTCTGATTCTAATAGCAATCTTGTATTTTATTATAACAATGTTTATATGACGAGAATTAAAGATCTTTCAGCATTTCCATTATAAACCCTATTTTCAAGGGTTTATAATTTAGCTGTAAAAAATTGCTCACAGCTGAAACTTGGCATTCAGGGTCTAAGTGCTAAAGCAGTTTTGAGGGAAAAATATAATTATGCCATATTTAATACTGTGAACAAAAAAATATATAGCTCCTTCCTGGCATGGGAGATTTTTCTGAATGTGTAACTCAGTTTCCATTTAAGAAACTGAATTTGTAAAGGCATAATGTGACTTAATCACTTAGGAGATGTTGAGCAAGAAATCATAATTGTCCTCAAAATGCTAGTTTCAAAGTAAGCTGCTACACATATGGAATATATTTGTTACAATGTAAGTGTGATAGGCATTTCTAGTGAGAGGACTTGGCTACAGAAAGAGCAGAACCCTGGTCTACTAAGATAACGGTCAGCTCAAAGTTGTTTACACAAAAAAGTCAAAATATAGTTCTTACATTCAGATTTATATTTGTATGTGTATATCAAGTGACCAATTCCAAAATTAGCACCCAGACCAAATCCTTTATTCTTATAATAGTGAGGTGTGGTGGTTGCTTGATATCAATGGAGGTACAGGAGGGGTGTATGTGCACCCCCTGAGAGCACAGGTGCACCCCCCAACTGGCTGCGCTCACCACTTAGGTGATAGGTAGGGGGGGCTGGCGGGAGCACCAGCCATGGAGTAGCGCACCCAGAAGCAGCCACAGCCACTTCCATTAGTGGCCACAGTGATTGGCCACCTCACGATTAGCCACAGGGGGGCTTCCCTCAGTCACCGAGATTGGCTTCAGAGGGACCCCCTTCCCCCTGTCATTGACTGGTCACTGGGGGGGGTCACTGACTGGTCACTGGGGGGGGTCACATGCCCCCCTGACTAAAGAGGCACGAGTCACCCATGCTTAATGTAAACAATATATAAAGAACACATGTTGAAAAAGTAAAATTGAAAAAAGATAGAAACAGATTCACACAAATAACATACGTATTCCTAAAACACATAGTTAAGCAGGGATTTGTTAGCGCACCACAAAAAATAAATAATCATGTTACATAAACCAAAGTATATAGCCAAAGTTAGCTCTGGGTTATTGGGAATAAAAATATAGAGAGAGATAAAGAGAAAAAGAAAGGAAAACCCTTTATTAGACCACACAGATGCAACAGAACCTTCCAAATACATTTTAGAGCTTCCTAAAGCTGTTTGCTCTTCCCTTCCCTAAAGCTTACAACAAATCTTAAATTATTTTTAAAGCAAACTGTAATTTAGGATAGGGAAATTGTATTTTTTTTTTTTTTTGCTTTAGTGGCTTCATAGATTAAGGAAAGGATGTCAGCCTTAACTTCCAAGCTCTCAGTTTCTATTGGTTGCTTGTATTCTCTCTATTTTAAAAATGTGTGTTATGCTTATACCATTATATAAACATTCTAATCTATTAATTCACACAATTTAAACCGCTTTCCTTTTCTTGTAATAAGGCTTCAATCAGCATGCATACAGAGAAATGGAAACATTTCAAATTTAAAACACATGTAGCATACAGACACATCTCCTCTGTGGAATTCATATTGTAAAAGAATAACAAGAGGTTAATTGCATTTCCAAAATCTATCAACAGGGAATTGAACGTATTCGATTTTTGTTTTGTTTAAAGCTGTGTACCTTTCTTTTCTCTAAAGAACCTAATTAGAAGGTGGAAAAATAAGGGACCATGAGAAATATAACTACCTTTTGAAATAAGATTAGTGGTTTGAGTGCAATTAAAACAAAAGAAAAAAGATATAAGCTGTAGTATTGTGTTATGGTACAGTCTTAGCTTTATAGTCTGTTCTTCTCAAAGAAATCATTTTTCAAGAAGAAATACTGACCTAAATTGGTAACAATTCACATTCCAAACTAAAAATATATAGCTTAATGCTTTGAATGTCCCACTACCTACCATGACATAGGCAACACAAGGACATCTAAAACCATTTTAGCAAAGTTTGTGACTCCAAACTTTCCTCAGCAGAGAGAAATATATTAGAGCTGCTGCACCGCAGCACAAAAACCAAATATAGTCTTCTTTCTGTTTGACAACACGGAGAAAACAATTAGAGATTCTAGATGCACAGCATGGGCCCACTTAATCTTGTGATGTGGGATGAAAGCCACTAAGGGTTGTTAATGTCCTTTGTTGAAGACAAATGTTAAATGTTTCTTTCAAGGAAACCATTTAACAACCAAAAAATTCAACTTGTTTGTGGTTTAATCCCTGCTCAGGGAACCATCCCTTGACATTATCTCTGTTATCAATTACTGTTCAATCGTTATTTTCTTTTTAGAAAAGAATAATTGGAGCATATGAAGGGATTATTCCAGGTGTATCTGCTTATGTCCAATATGTGATTCACAAGTAAATAGACTTTAGATCTGTATATCTCATTAAAACTTTAGTCTCTGTAGCAGTTAGTACTTCAGAGCACACAATAAAAGGTTGTCTTTCCGTTATTATTACTATCATACATCATTTACCTTTGGCAAGCTGATCATGAGAATGAACACAGAAGGAGGCACTGTGGGACAGACCTGCTTGAAAGATACTGTTCAAATCTAATTCCTTTCACAGGACTTTATTCTTGGCAATTACTAACACAAGTTAAACACTTTCAACTACACACATGAATTTTGTAAAATCACCACAGATTCTGTCACAAACTCTATGGCTAAATTCTTTAAGTCCACAATGAATCATTTCCCTGTTTTCCCAAACAGCGCCAACGTTATTCCATATAAAATGATGACAATTAGTAGATGAAGCATTTTCATTGTTTAGTAGAGGCCATAGCTGCTTCCTCAGGTATGGGTGTCTGTTGACCTATTGCATGAATAGTTCTCAATTTCAGTCTCCTACTAAATTTGTGGATGCTTCTAGGTACCCAGCAGTAAAAGTAACAAGAAATATCTTTTATCTTCATCTGATCCAAAGAAAAGATGTAGATTTTGCTGCATTTATCCATACCTTCTCTCTTATTTGACAAAACAGGCTGTTACTAATGAAAAGTCATGCTTTAGCCTGTTGGTCTCTACCTCAGTTGCTTCTCTAGATTCCTTCAGTTCAGTCTTCCTAGAAATACCCTTGAAGGTCACTCAAGAATTTCAGCTAGTGGGACAAACAGTCACCAGGAGTATATTACACTTGTGTACTGTACTTCGTACTGGCTTCTACTAGATCTTTCAAGAAAGCTGAATCATCAGTGCTCCAGTTATCCTAGAGTTTTGCTACTCAAGGAAGCTAATATGATGTAGACTCAGGTATGAATATTCAGTACGCTAATTACTTCGCAGTGACTTCCTGTTTGCACAAAGTCTAAAGTTATTTACACCATTATCACATATAAAGAAACTGTTAAGGACCAGCTAAAGAGTTGATATAGCCATTATGTGTAAAATAAGTAATGGATTGTGAACTCACAACCTAGCTTATTCCACACTAACTTCCATGTACAGGTTTGGTCTAAAAAATGCCACTTGTTTGGGTCTTTGTCTCTTCTCAATCCTTCCCCCAGAGCAAATATATTTATGTGTATATAATGGTACCATGGTGAGGAAAAGATTGAGATTTGTATGCTTCTTAGAGCATGTAGTAGAGTAAGAACTGACTAAAAAAAGGGCAAAATTGTGGTCATCAGGACTAGTTCAATCAGTATGATCTAGTAAAATAAATTCATCTAAAAAGATGTATAAACCTGAAATAACTCCTCAAAACAAGAATATCTTAAAAAGTAGCAATCTCAAATGATGAATATTTACCAAAAATATGATCTCAGCATTCTGTTAACCACCACAACAAATGCCAACTAACTGCATACTTTCACTAAAAGATGGAGTATGAAGGCAGCCAAGATGACATTCTAAGAAACAGGCCCATTCTTATGAAATTCACTCCCAGTGGAAATATACTTCACCAATTTCAGTATGATATAAGATATATCGCTTTGTTCAGACTTTATCCTAAGTGAAGGATTCAAAATCTCTGGGAATTTAATCTTCTGCCTGGCACTGTCATATCAGGAGGATAGAGCTAAAGCTGAAGGTTGGGTGACCACAAAAACCCCCCTCACAAATCTTATTTCTGCTCTGACATACAAGTTAATATTTTTAGATCTGTATATAATACAGATGAAGATTAATGTTTAAAATTCTAAATATATTGATCCTGTATTTTGGAAAACAATCCAAGCATGTTTCAGGATCAGGTCTTTTATTAAGACAATTAACATACAAAAGCCTGGCCATCAAGCCCAGCATCAACAATAGTATACCACAGAAACAAGAAGACATGAACAAGTGGAAGACAAAAACTGGAAACAAAATTATTGCATTCCAGCAATGAATGACTGTATATAGAGACAAACAATGGGGAATACCTTAACAATGATTCTGAAAAAGGTAAGTCAGAGCCAACAGGAAGAAAAAAAACAAACACATATGGCTTGTAAGCAAAGCAGTTCTGAGAAGCTGGTGTACCCAGAGGTTTGGAGGGTAGCAAAGAGAAAGAATGGTTCTTTAGATATACTCAGAGAGACTGCTAGCTATGTTAGTCTAACATCAGACCAGGCAGGATGACACTTTAGAGACCAACTCATTCAGAAAGGCATAAGTATTTGCTGCCTACAAAAACGTATGGCTTCCTGAACAAGTTGGTTTCTAAGGTGCCAGCCTACCTTGCTTCTGACAAGAAATTTAAGATGATGGTAATGATGATGAACAAGTTTGATATTTTTAAGTGATTAGTTTTATTAACTATGAACCAATTCACAAATATGAGTTTCAAAACAGGCTTACTAGAGCATTTTTGTTGACTTGTTGCTGTTGATATTGTATCATCATATTTTTGCCCTCCCTTTTCATTTCAGTAAGATAATTTAAGTTGTCCAACATTTTACGAGTAAAGTGAACAGAAAAAATACCTACAAAGGTAAAGCAGACTTTTTTACGTGTTATAAGAGACAATAAGAGGAAACGATAATATTCTAAAGCAAGTAGTATGCCAACACTTTAAGATATGACACTTAGCACAGGTTGTGTTAGGGGTGAAAGAAAAGCTGGAGTACAGCAAAAGCTTTGTTATCTGGCATCCATCGGGGGTGCCAGATAACCAAATATGCCAGTTAGCTGAGAGGCATATTTCTGCCATGTCTGGTGTGCCACTGCCCCTCCCTGGCATCAGTATGCTGGGGGACTGGGAGGGCGGGGCCCTTGCAGGCTACTTTGCCCTGGGCCATGGGGGCTTGGTAAAGCCAGAAGTGTCACGGTGGGCACTTCCGGTTTCGCTTTTGCTGCATCGACTGGCATGCCGGTTAATGGAGCATGCTGGTTACTAAAATGCCAGATAACACACTATACCATAAGAAATATCAGTCTTGGGGAACCAAATATTATGTGGTAAACCATCCAAAGACATGGATGATTCAATTAATAAGAAATTAAATTTAGGGGAATTAATTTAAGAGTAGAACCTCAAAAGAGAATTTTGAGTGAAACCGCATCCTTTCTTTTCCATGTAAAATCACAGAAAATAGGACTGGAAGGAACTTAGGAGGGTCATCTAGTCTAACCCTTTGCTCAAGGTAAGCCCGTAACTGTTTAAAGCAAACAAATGTTTATTTAATCTACTCTTAAAAACTTCCAGTGGTTCAGATTCTACCACCTCTCTAAGATAACTGCCCATTGCTTAATATTTAAATAATTCTTCCTCATCTCCAGATTAATCTCCATCCCACTGCTTGTCTGCGAAAACAGAGAACAACTGAATGACATTATTATAATAAACCAATTTGTATTTGAAATCTCTCGTCAGTCTTATGCCTTAAGTCCCTGTCCTTCAACCTTTCTTCAGATGTCATGTATTCTAGCCCTCTAATCACTTGTTTCCTCCTGGACTTCCTCCACTATGTTCACAACTTCCATCTGATTCATTTCAAACCAGTGTCCAACTTATAAAGGTCATTACAAATTCTACTTCTGTTCTTTCAAGTGCCTATTACTCCACCTAGTTTAGTGTCATCTGCAATTTTTACTAACTGCACACAGTTCCATTCTCCAAGTCCTTAATGAAGATATTAAACAATGCTGGGTCCACCAGTTACCTCCTTTCAGTTTAAAGAGCCATCATGACTTGTTAGGTTTTATTATATCCTAGAAGAAGACTATGCACATGTCAACTTCTGCAAACCAATCATAATCAATTAAAGCAATGGCAGCAGCTAAATTACAAAAGAAAAGAGAGCGAGATTTTTGCATAATTAGAAAGAAATCTAGGCTGTGTACATATGTTTAAATCATCTAGAAGAATTCTCCCAGGTTTGAAGAAAATCTTAAAAACTTACACAGAAAGTCTTGTACAGATAGTTGAGCTGATCATCAGTGACAAGGCTGGGAGGAAGGTTTCTGAGTCAGTGAGAGGGCCAGGGGTATTTCCAGGTCAGTTGGGGGTTGGGACTGTTCCTTGCTTGGATGGGATTGCCACACTGTCTCCTAGACTTGTGTGTGGGAGGATAGGTGGCAGGAAACAAAGATTGCTGGGATTCTGGAGAACTGTTCTGCAACTTCTCTTAGATGGGTACCTCTACAGATGCTCAGACTCCTGAGAGAGATTCTCCTGGAAGCCATTTCACTCATGTTATTTTCCACTTATTTTTCTTCCAGAGTGGACATTTTTGCTTTGGGAGAAAAATCATGAATGTCTATGTACTTGTTATTCCTTCTGGGAGAGCAGCATGCCCTTAAATGTTTAACACAACATTAACTTAGGAAGAATCAATTCTACGGAGGGAGCATAAAAAAAAATCTATAAAAGAGCCTAGGGATGTATGACATTTATTGTTCTAGGTGTTCCCTCCCTTTTGTTCTCACTTGGTGACTGATCAGGCAATGCGGCTATTTATCTCAAGGGGGAGGAAAATGAGAGTTGTAGGGAGTAGGGTTTTTACACATGGGAAGAGGGTGAAACAGCATCTCCAGTTGTCCAGGAATGAGAACTATTCATTAGGGATACAGGAGGACTTAAAACTACAGAGATTATCATATTAAAATTATGCAAATCCTGTATAAAGCAAGCATATATATCTATTTACATGAGTGTTTGCCTTATACATATACATACGCCCAAAACAAAGATGGCATTTTTATTTACTTGTATGTTAGTTATGACGGTTAGATTACATCTTTGATTTAATTCACTAAAGGAGTATTTCAAAGTTTTCTAAGGACATCGACAGGTGAAACATTTACAACATTGTAATCAGCATAAAAAATGGGGCAACAAACAATGCAAACCTCTAAATCAAGGTAACTTTACCCAATTCTACAGAGAATTATCCCTGAAAGTATTAAGGCATAATTTTGAGAGGGTCCAGAGGAGGGCCACTTGTATGGTTAGAGGCCTGCAGGGAAGACCCTATGATGAAAGGCTGAGCGACCAGGACCTTTTCAGCCTCCACAAGAGAAGGCTAAAGGGGGATCTTCTGGCAGTATACAAATTCACCCTGAGGGGGGAGGGGGCAGCAGCGAATAAGAGATGTTCTGTTTACCAGAGCACTCCTTGAAATAACTAGGAACGATGGCCATAAGCTGATAGAGAGCAGATTTATGTTGGACATCAGAAAGAACTTCTTCACATTTAGGGTTACCAGAATCTGGAATGGGCTTCCAAGGGAGGTGGTGCTCTCCCCCACCTTGGGGGCCTTCAAGAAGAGACTGGGCAAGCACCTGGCTGGGGTCACATGACCCCAGCACTTTTTCCTGCCACTGGAAGGGGGGGTTGAACTTGATGATCCATTGAGCTCCATTCCGACCCTAGCATCTATGAATCTATGATTAATTTTACACTTGCTTATTATGCCAGTTTAGCTTTCATTTGTACAATTACATCCCAGAGTAGCCATTTACTAAATACAAATAGTCCATTTACTTCCTCCCATCCTACCTGGGATCAGCTACATACCTGTCCACTCCTGATCCCAGTGTATTTTACACCAGTATACCAGTGAACATCTGTCCACATCCTACTTTAATGCATATTGGAAAATAATAGTAACAAAAAAATATCCTATTTCTTCAGAACTATTGACAACCATACATATTAAGTTTCCTCTCTCTTCTTCCAATGATATTTGTTGTTATAAAACTGGAGGTTGTGCTTGTTTTTACATCTCTACTTTTAAATATTGTAATGAATCAAGGGCTACATACACACATTTGTATCATCCAGGACAACTCTCCTAGGTTTGCTTTCCTAAGAGAAAAACTGACCTGTACAGAAATTCAGACAGAGAAGCAAAGAGCCTAAAGGGTGGACCCTAGGCTGCCAGGGGCCTCTAGAGCATGCAACTCAGAGAGCTTTGCAGGTTTGTTTGTTTGTTTTTAAGTGAAAGCAGGCAAGATCAGGAAACGTGGGGGCAGGGTCTGTGCTATGCACAGAAGAGTCCTCCAGGATTTCCCCTTCTCTGTGTTGTGCTTGGCTGAGACTCCCCACCTTGACTGTGGAGGTAAAGAGGCAAAGTACACAAGGATTGTGGAGCTCAGTTCTGCACCTGCTGTCTGTACAGAAGTTCTGTCTCCTGAGAGAGATTCTCCAGGGAGCCACTTCACTCTGGTTGTTCCCAAGTTATTTTCTTCAGAACTGGCCACTTTTACTCTGGGAGAAAAATAATGAAGTTCTGTACACTCATGGTTTCTCCTGAGAGAGCAGGGACTTTCCCTGGAGAAACTGTCCGTGCCCACTGGCTAATTATTATTTCAGTACCTGTGAAATTGATCAATGATAGAATGGGGCAAATAACTTGCAATGCATAATTTGACAAATTCTGCCTCTTTCTATTCATGAAAACGCTACAATTACCTGACAGTTCCTTCTGAAATAATTCAAGTATTTAAATGTTGCTTTTTTATATATAGCTCTCGCACACTCCAAGTGTTCTAAATACGTCAGTTACTTTTGAATGTACATGGAGATCACACGGTTTTATTCATTTCCTGATTAAATGACCCTGAGAATAATACTCAAGTTACCAGAGCAAATATCTTCAGTTGAACATTCTCCCAGATTTCCTCAAGTATGCTTTACTCTTAACATCATGACAAACCTTCCTGTCACCCAACTTTTCTCCTTGCGGAAAAGTGACACAAAGCATTGCAACTGTACATGAAAGAAGCTGGTATGCAAAATCTTTTTTGTTTGTTTGGATTTTTTTGTATTATTTGCAAATTCCCAAAAGCAAAGTAGTAAATTGCTGAAGTGTCAAATTGGAAAAGTAGCATCCTTTCACTTGATAATATGCCCGCTTCTCTGAGTATAAATTCGAAATGAAAGTATATATTTTAAAGACAGACATAAAAGATGGTAAAGGGTCTAACTTGTAAGGGTTTACCAGCCTGGTCTACTTAGCTTCTACAAAGGACTGAACAAAAGTATTGCTTCACTTCAGCCCTGAAGAACAGTAAATTGTGGCTTCTCCTACTTCACCTTCCTTTCCTATTATCTTTCTTCTTCCATGTTTCCTTTTCACCATAGCAGCTACAAGTTTCCTATGCAAAGCAGTCACAGACTAAGTGTAAGGAGAGAATTTTACTCTAGTCCCTTCCAACGCCACACTAACTTGGCTACATTTCATCGTTTTCTGGAATCTGTGCCCAGAGATGGTGTATCATGTATTCTGGGGTGCCCTGCATTTTGTTCTGAGAGAGTGATTCCCTGATGGGTGCCCAACCATGTACTAAGTGGTCAATGTTACATCAGTTTAGGAGGTAGCATACATGGAACAACTGCAGTGTACTTCACCGTGGTACTCCCTACTCCAGTCCTGAGTAGCAGAGATGTATCCAATGTGATTAATTGTATGAAACTACTGTGATTGGAGAAAATGAATGGGGGCATGGACTAGATTCTATGGATATCTCAGTGATGGAGAGATACGTTAATAAGTAGTGACAAAAGCAGGGGAGCATGCATTGTGTTGAATAAGACAGAGCTCTCCTGTTTCTCTCTCCCATTTCACCCTGTGTTGTATTATATGAGGGGGGTGCAAAATTTATTTGATGATACCCTGAGAAAATAGTAAAATACAGTATAGATTCTCTCCCTGAGATGACGAATGGAGTAACTTCAGTATAAGGCCTTCTCTTACACAAGTATTTGCAGGAATTCTTTCATACTTCCATGCTGTGTATTTGCACATTTTTGTATTTGCTATTTATAAACTTTTGTTCTAGCTCAGCTCTAATTGATGGAAACAATGGACCTGAAAACAGATTTACTCTATTTGGAAATTAAAACACATTTTACAACAGCACGTACAAATGTTGGCACACTGTGTTTTAAAAAAGCAAGGTTACAAGCACAGCATGTAACCAACATCTATAAAAAATTATTCAGAAATACAAATGCCTTCCTGCTTGTCAAGCTTTCCTCCCTCTTATACCCAAACAAAATACAAGGCTATATTTGGGCAACAAGAGCTGTCTCTGCTGTGAAAGGCTCAATCTAAAAGGATCAATTCCTTTTAGAATTGTGGTCTAGTGGATAAGGATACTGCAGCTCTGGAGACTTGGGTTATATTACCTTCTCTGTTACTGACCTGACATACAAACTTGAGCAGGAACTATAATTTAATAAGTCATTGTATTTAAAGTGCCTCTAAACACTAATGTGTTTAGCTGTGATACAAGTATTAGTTCTGATAAGTCCCCAGAAAGTCTGAATGTCTTCCCTATATATAATGCATAGTAATAACAATGTCAGTATTTTTATCACATTAATTACATGTCACAATTATTGCTCAGCAAGATTGGCATACAAACATGCAGACAGAGAGAGAGATTTTAGTGAGCACTAAGGTATGGGGCAGACAGCAGAAGCCAAAGACAGCATCTATGTAAGCACATTCCATAAGCTGTTTTCCATGCAATCTACCTTTATTTCTGATGTGAAATTCCTAAATTACTATATCCAAATTTATCATTATAACACTAACTGTTCCTTCTACTTCATATGATAATGTGAGATGGCTGCTCATTTGCTGGCATAAAATGATCTGGTGATTATAATCTCATAATTTCATAATGGACAGTGACCACAATATGTTTTACTAATTGGCTTGCTTTATTGGGAGACTTAGTAGGGAAGATGAATGGGAATAAAAATGAATTAACCTGAATTTCATTTAAGCAGGGAACACAAGGAGGGCAGTAAGGGGAAGCTTAAAATTAAAAAAAGGGGAAAGAGTGAACTGTAGACAAATAACGTACAGACATCTCTGCAGAGATCTTCTGAATAATTTAACATGCAAAATTAAAACATATTTCACGTCTGTCAAACTAAAAGATAAAGATGTTTAGTCACTTTAAAAGGTGCAGCTTATGAGTGAACGTATCTTATTCACATTCAAGTCTACTCTGAGTACCATCACAGTGATTTGCACAGACAAACTCACCACATAAATACCTTCGAGTTGAATGAGCTCTAGCTGCAAAGAGCTCAATTAAAGTCAATACAGGAAATTAAATTTTAAACTGTCACCTGCTATCCATGAATCTCTGTGGTCACCAAGTAAGCAGTTATGATTTAAGCTTGCAGTGGTCCACCTTGAACATACTAATATTTAGTAAAGCTGTATGGTTGTTGCCTATCTTTTCCCAATGCTAAGTGTGTGGACCAGCCTTGCCCAGTGACACTGTTTATCTTAAATGTAATTAGCCCCAGATACCAGGTACAAGAAATATGCCCTCATTTTTTAATCCGAGGTACCTGTTCAAAGGTCAAAGCCTCACACATGGTCTGGTCCCTGTGCATGACATTGCAATAACACACAATCTCAAATTGCATTGAATTTGTCTTTTTCAAAGTAGGGGTTACATGATATCCTGAATACTGATCAGTGATACCCACAGGATTTGGTAACTCTGCTCCGTTTGGAGATTGCCCCTAAATAACAAGTAAGAGAATAAAATCCATAGCCAAGCATATGTTCTAAGACCAGAAAATCCTTTCCAACCTTACGCTTGATGATCAATATGATATAACATGCTGGCTTACAAACTTATTGTAGCTGCGCTATCTAGTTTGAAACAATTTGCTCCCTACCTTAGATTGCACCATTCAGCCAACCACTTTGCCCCTTCTAGTAAGCAAACCAGAAAGAGATGGCTGCAGCTGCTACTAAAAAACAGTTGTTTCATTACTGTTCTAATAGAAGTAGCCTTTTATCCTCATTCTTGATCTGTGCCAGCCACTCTATGAAATGGCTTCCACCTGTCATGGGCCTGTACCACCCAGATAACCACCCAGAAACCAGCTGTAACATGGGTGGGAGAAATGATTCACTGTCATTCTTTTGGTGATCAAAGCAACTGTGCTTTCTGAAAATGTGAGAATCAGCACTTCTCATAATGAAACCACATGGGATAATACACCCTGCCCTGGTATGTTAAAATTCAACACTAGCTACAACCACATTCAGAAATGAGCTTTTGTCAAAATGCACCAGAAACTAGATCTGCTTCCCTTAACTGGAAAAATGGTGCCTCCACCTAGTTTTTCGATCAGTAAATCCTCTCTTTGGGCAACAGGAAAATGAATCAGATGCCTTCAAATATATTGTTTCAAAATTACAGCAGTAACTTCTAGCTCCAAACAGCTAATTACTTATAATTTGATATAAAATTTATTTTAAGTATGTTTTGAAAGAATTAGTTTTATTTAATGAAATTATGGAACTTTCATCACTGAACCACCAAATCATTTTATACTTTAGAGTATTCACAAGTGGTTATAGCCCTCAGCTACTTTAAACTACCATATGCTACAGAAAGCAAAATTAATAAACTAATGGAGTACAGTATTCTAGTTTATTGTGCTCGCATTTCATTTTAATTTTCTCCCAATTGTTTTTATTACTAAAAAGTTGTGTGGATGATTTTCAGCTTTAATCTTAGTAGTTTCCATATTAAAATGCATCTGAAAACCTCTGTTTGAGCATCTTATCATGTAACTAGCAGGAGTACAATTATATTGTATACTATGTTTTTAGTGCATTCATTTGCAGTCTCAGAGATTTTTATTACAAAAAAAGTTACCTGATCTGCTCCGAATACACAATTAACTTTTCCATTGTTAAAATATTTAACAACTTTCTTCTACTATATGACCAAATTAATCCATATTAAAGTGTATCCTGAATCCATCCAACTGAACAAATCCAATTGTCATTAAATACTAATCAGCCAATCTTCTAACTCACTCCACACTTGACACCTTTAATGATTCATTCTTATTTTTTTCACTCTTTACACTCAAAGTGTTACATTGTTGACTGGAAATTAAAATCATTGATGTGAAACCCATGTGTGTGTGGAGGCCACAAAACATTTCTGAACATAGAGGAAGTGAGCTCAGGTGCTTTGAAATATAAATAGGCAACATCAGGCTAACCTTCCACTGAACATCAGTGTCAGCTACAAAGCTAAAAATACTGGCAAGCTCTACTGAACATGTACCATCCAAAACCAGAAGAGAAACACCTTCAACAATGTAGTACACTTGCATGATAATTATTAGGACTGTGTGAAGCTTCAGGTGCCGATTCAATTTGGAGGAGACTCAGCCTAATTCAGCAGACACATATCCAAATCCGAATCGAATCAGGAGACCATTAAAACGGTCTGAATCAATTCAGAAAACATTTGGAGAGCTTTGGAGATTTGGGAAGTCCCTGTTCACTGCTGCAGGGAGCTGGACCCAGACTCCATGCTGGTAAGTAAGGGATGGGGGAGTGGGTGCTGGAGAAGGGGGTAGAGGACCATGGGGGGACCCCCCACCAGCCCCATCCCCTGCCTGCTCCCCCAGTCCCTCTGAGCACCTCCCAACCCCTGCCTGCTCTCCCAGCCATCCCCCATGGCTGCTCCACCTGGCCCCATGTTCCAGTACTTTAAAAACAAAAACAAACACAAAACCCACTTGGGGCCTCTGGGGGCTTGTAGCAGAGCCCCCCATGCAGCACAGGGCAGTGGGTGGCAGCAGGGGCTACCTGGCAGGGGCTTTTTAATTTATTTTTTAAAGAACTGGTAGCTGGGGCTTGGTGGGACAGCCATGGAAGGTGGGGCTGAGAGAGCAGGTGGAGGTCAGGGGGCTCGTGGCAGAGGCCCCCCCCCCACAGCGTGGAGCAGCATGGATTGCCACCTACCTGGCAGAAACTGGTAAGCCTGGGGCTTTTTTTTTTTTTTTTTTTTTTTAAATTAGCTGGGAGCTGGGTCCAGGTGGGGCAGCCACTGACGCGGCTGGGAAAGTAGGCGGGGGATGGGGTCTGTCCAGTTCAGAAGTGGCCAAATCTCCAAATCACATCCAACCAAATTGATTTGGGGCAATGATTCAAATCACTGAATCAATCGCTGTCCCCCCAGTCGGGTGAATCTGAAGTGAATACTAGCCGCTTTGTGCAGGCCTAATAATTATGGACCTGACTTTGTAACCATTACTCATGTGAATAGTCCCAGTCCCACTGACTTCTCTGGGACTACGTATAAAGCTTAAAGATAGCAATATCTTGTCCTGAGTTGCTAATGTACCTCTGAAATAGCCAGGATGATAGGATTTATGTTCCAAGAAAAGAGTTAGTGTTCTTCAACAAGTGAAATGTGGAAGCTACACAGGAATGGGTGGAGTAGTAACCTGAATGGTCTGATCCAAAATCAAATTCCAAAAGAACAACCTGAGGGTCAGAAGCCATAGTCAAGAACAACTGACTATACCATAGTCAGGTAACTAAAATAAAGTCAGAGGGTGAGGCAGGACAAGGCGGCAAGTTTGAAGCAGCAGAAGTATAAACAGACAGGTTCCAAGACAAGAAAACAAAGCAAGGCAGCACCCAACACAGATTAGGGCCTAGCCTCATGACACTGCATTGATGCCTGCTACCTGGCATTTATTCATTCCTGTGATCCCCTTGCTCTCTCATTCTTATTTTACAGCAAAACAACCCTTTTACAAGTGAGTTTAGCTCAGCTGCTTAAGTGATCATCAGTAGTATTTTCAAGGAGTTCTCTAACCAGCCTATGTATTTTTGCTTATCAACCTGTATTTATATAGTCTCACTTAATCAGGTGTGGAGGATGAAGGGCAGAAGTTGCCATGTACAGTAACTTGCTGAGGGGACATAAATGGGTTTAGAAATGAGGCAGGAGTAGCAGGCCAGTAGGATCAGCAATAAAATTATGGAATAAAATATTGTAGTTCACCCTTTTTCCTTTTTTTAGACTTTCATTTCCCCAGTCACTTAAACACCCCCTCACTCAACCATGCTGTCTCTGGACTTCTTTGTTCCAACCTCTTATTACTCAAAAACTTCCACGTCATTTTCCTTCTCCCCTCTCCTGGATCAGGAGATGACAAGCAGGTTCTTGGACCCTTAGCGTGAGATTAGTTAGCAAGAAAGTTAGCAAGCACTTATTCTAAGGAAGTCTATGTTACAGTTTACTAGTGCTAGTGATCACTTACATTTGGGGTTAATATCCTCTCTAATATGTACTGCTCAGACCTGCCACTAGGGGGCTGGAGAGAAGGCGTGTGGCTAGCTGCTGAAAGTCTCCTTTCTGCCTGCCCATTGGCTATCCAGCCACAGTATAGCCTGGGGATGAGACAGGGAAGCCTTCTCTCCCTACCCTGCTGTGATGCTTGGATGCCCCCCCCCGTCCCCCAAATCACCCTTCACCCTGATCATGATCAGTCTGAGTAAGAGAAGGCTGAGAGGTGACTTGATAGGCACCTACAAGTATGTTAGGGGTGAGCATCAAGATCTAAGGGAGCAACTTTTTAGAAAGGCACCTCGACGATGTATGAGGACCAATGGCCATAAGCTAATAGAGGGTAAATTCAGGCTGGACATAAGAAAAAAAAATCTTTTTCTCTGTAAGAGTCACCAGAATCTGGAACATGCTTCTAGCACAGGTCATGTAGTCACCCTCCTTGGAGGTGTACAAGATGAGGCTGAACAAGCACCTTGTTGAGCTTGCCTGAGCCCAGTAACTTCCTGCTCATGGCAGGGGACCAGACTTGATGATCTAACAGATCATTTCTGGTTCTATGATTCTATGATCAGTCCCTCCACCCCTAGATCACTGGACTGTCACACCAATCAAGCCTGAGGGCAGCAGCAGAAATGGGGGGGTTCCACATCCCTCCCTGCTTCCAGGCTTCCTGCAGTATGTACCACCCCCACACACCTAGATCCAGCACCAAATAGGCCCTGAAGATCCTTGCCTCCCCTGGCAGACCTCTTGCTACCTCCTTGTCAGCTGTGGGGCCTGGTGCGGATCTTGGCATGTAGGGGTATCATGATCTGCAGGGAACCAGAAGCAGGTAGGGAAAGGGAATCCTCCCCTTCAGTACCTGTGCCATTCTTGGGGTGATTGAGGCAGCAGGGTAGTGATCTTAGAGTAGAATGGCCAATGGGTTCCAGAAGGGGAACTGGGGTGGCAGGGGAAATCGGGGATGGAGGGGAAATCTGAGGGGAGGGCAGCATCCTGGCACCTCCCTACCCCACCCTTCCCCGCACTCCTTTCCTTTGTTTTCCTTCAATCCTGCCCATCCTCGCCCCTTCCTGATGCCCCCTTCCCCCTGAATTGCCTGCCTGCCTTCACCCTCTTTTCCTCCCTCTATATTCACCCTATCCCCACCCACCTGTTGCCCAGCTATTCCCAGATGTCAGTCCATGGTTGTAGAGTTGTGGATGATATTTTGAGGATAGTCCATAGCTGTAGTGTTGTGGATGATAGGCGTTGTGCTTCCTAAAATACCGGAGGACTTCAAAATGATTATTTTAAGGAGTTTATCCCAGAAGTTAACTTAACTCCAGCTAGGTAGCAGAGCAAAAAGATAGTCTTCACACAAAGTAGCATAACTTTAAGACACCTAAAGAGCTCTTAGCACTAATGAGGCTTAATGTGAGATCATTCAAGTTGTAAGTGCTCTTAACATGTATGTGTAAGCTCCTTAAGCTACTTAATGGTCACTTAAGTCAAAGGAAAAGGTACATAGGCATTCATCCCTGCCTACCAGCAGGTAAAAAGAGGGCACATCACATGTGCCATGCTGCCAGCCATATCATTTTTGAGCTGTATTTTAAACAAAACAAAACTAAACTCCAGTCAATGGGAATCCCAGGTAAAGGAGGGCAAATGCGAGTGTCTGGGGAGAGGCTTTTTTACCACAAAAGTCCTGTTCAAATTGGTAAAAAAAAAGCATGAATCAATAATGAGGCTGCAGACAAATTATAGGAAAGAAGTTGATTTTTTTTATATGTCAAAATATTTCCTAAATTAAAACAGTTATTTTGTTTCCTTTTTCATTTGAGTGGGAATGAAAACACATTTCAGATCAAATCAAAATGAAATTTTTTTTGGACTGCTTGGTTCAGACAACAGACTAAAGAGTAAATAATTTCACAGCTCTAATTCAGGTGTCTGGCTAAGACACTGCCCAGTATATTGCTCTTAAATGAAACACTGAAAGTAGCCTAAAGGCTACTTCTGTTATAAAATGAGATCCAGTCCCCAAACTTTTCCTCAAGCAAAACCTTTAGTTTTTTGAGTCAGTGACCATTTTGCCTGAGAAAGGATAGCAGAACTGAGCTGTCAACTCTTCATGCTTCCTGTAGTCATATGGATGTATTTGTTTTTATCCATCACTTTTGCTTTGCTTCATATCCAGTTATGACAGCACAATATCAGCAAACGTCAGTCCACTTTGTTAGACAATATATACCCAAATTCTTTTAAAAGCTATGTAAGAGTCTTCAATAGTAAGGTTCTGAACACAAAAATCTAACTTATTTGAAAATCAGTTAATTGGCAGACTGTGTAACACACAAAACAGTTACAAAAAAGAACATCATTGCCAGAAAACTAATTAAAAAAACCCCAAACTTATAAAGATAATTTTCAGTTCTTAGTTTAAATGGGCCTTATAAAATCTAAAATTTCCTCAAATGTGAGTTAAGTCCTAAATTCCCAGCAGGGTAAGCTGAAACATAACTGTATTGTACATGAAGCAAATATAGATTTCCTGGTTTGAATGTTGACTTAAATTCCTCTTACTATAAAATTATACAGACTGGCTGGATCCCTGTCAGATTTTTTCAAAAATAAAACTGTAGTAAAAATAGAGAGCGTTACAAGAGATTTTATTGATATGCCACATTATTTCAAGAGCCCACCAACAATAGTTTTACTCTTCTGGGTATACAATTGTAGTATAGACTGATGATGTTTCTATGAAGTGAAAATATATGGTTTACAGAACTTTAATATGACAAAACAATATCTGTTTAATACACTTTGAAAACTGTTCTATTGTATTACTGTACAATAAGGCTAGTAAATATGGTTGGCTGACAAAACAGCTGCTAATCTATCAATAAGGACTTATTTTAGAAAACTGCTACATCTCTACTGATGAGTTCAGCGCCTCTTCTACTATTAATGTGTCTTTGGCTAAGTACTGTCAATAAGCCCAAGGCGGAATCAGTTCAGTGTCTGCAGGTTAGTCTAAGCTGCAAAAATTGAACCAAGAAGCAAATAAACAGACATTCATTTTTGATTCAGGAAATGCAGCTGCATGCCTAAAGTGGCTCAGGCCAGAAGCTGGGGGTGGCTGGGGGAGGAGAAAGGGGGAGAGAACTAGAGAAGGTCTCTCTGGTATGTTGGCTTTGTGTTTGCTTCCTCTTCCTGTTGCCCCTGAGGCCTCTGGGATTTGCAGTCCAGAATTACAGCAGCAGGATTTTGCAGGGCTGCTCAGCATTTCCTTTCCCTGCTTCCAAGTGCCTCTGGGATTTGTAGTTCACAGTCACAGTCAGCAGTATCTTTCAGTAAATTTAGCAGCAGGGCAGCTCTGTATTCTGGGGAAAGTGGGTTTAAGCCCCATTCCTGGCCCTAGACCCAAGCCAGAGTATGCCTGGGGGAGGAAGACAGTCACTGTCTCCCCCCACCCCTCACTCCCAACTCTTTTCTGAAGCAAGCTGCATAGCCTAGCCTAGGGCTGGAAAGCACGCTGGGGTGCTGGGGGATTGTGATTTAAATTGAACCAGGAAGGGGGCTGGGACAGAAGTTTCATAAACCAGCTTGACACAAATTAGTTAAGTCTGAGACTACATTTAACTAGATTTATCTTAAACCAGTTTCAGTCATTTTGAAACTGGTTTAGGAGTACTTGAGCTTCTATTCTGTTACAGTTTTAAACCAGTTTCTGATCTTTAAAACTGGGTTTATGTGTAACTTCTGTTACTAGCCTTTCACACAAAGTAATCTTCTGGTTTAGGATAATCAAAAAAGTCCAAAATCTTACTATTGTAAGAAAATACAAACAAAAATACCTATTCAAAGTAAACGGTGCGCTATAGTCTTTAAATATTATATTTTTAGTTGAATCACAAATACCTCCTGCTGCTGCAATTTACCTCCATATTACATGCTACTGCCAGAAGTAAATCCAATCCATCTATGACTTTAGGGGCCTGGGGTGATGACAGAGTTCCTTCATATTTTATTTTTGTATTAACACAATTTTTACTGTGCCTTGCAGCAGAAGAACGTCAAGATATTTGTGACAAAGATGCACAGTTAAGGCCATCACTGCTCAAAAATAAAGCACCATCAGAAAAATACAGAAAAAGAGTCCGGTTTGTCAAAAGAAACAAAACAAACTAAAAAACCTATCTTTCCTCTCCTTCCAGAAGGCAAACATTACTCCCACACACAAACTCACACACAATAGTCAATTTAGTGTCATAAAAATATTCTCAGTGCTTTTAACTTTCCCTTCAGGCAGCAGGTAGGGTTGGACAGAACCACCCTATCTTTTATATAATGAAGTCCAAATACTATTTGCTCTTGCTACATTTGCAATCCATCCAACAAGACAAAGAATCAAACTATTATCTCTGAGGTATAACCACAATGCCTTATAGATTTAAGTCCTTCCAGATCTCTGTTTCCTGCTACTAACTTCAAAGAAAAAAACTGGGTTTACACTGTACCACAGAGCTGTTAGACTGTTTTCCCCTAATGACATTATGAATACATAACTCACTGTGGTTCTAGCGAAATGTTTTATGCATGATATTTTAAGAGCTGTAGAAAACACAATATTAAAATTCTAAAGTGAAAAATAATAGCATTACGGCTCATTACATTCTCTATTGCAGTAATCTGAACTGTGAGTAACAGTACTGTCATCCTGTCATCTAATTCTAAAAGATCTGTGATAATGTTTTACACAATGTCATTTATTTCACAGCTATAACTAGACTAAAGTGTTTTAGTTCTAAAGCAGATTGTAAATGTTTTCTAACAGTCACCTGGGAACTACCTCCACTGGAAACTTAATCACTGAACACAACTGACACCAAAGAGAAAGAAAGTCAAAAGTAAATGTGAAAATCCAGAAATCTACAGAGCCTTGTATACTTTGAAACTGCTGCCTCTACTCACAGAATTTCAGATTGTATGCAGTCATTCTTAATTTACATTGTCATATAATCCTTTTGGTGTTTTTCTGCACTGTAAGCTGTTGCTGGATGGTGTAGCACACACTGATGAAAATGATGGCACTGTCAACAGTGTAGTGTCAGTGTAACACTGCCATATCATCTTTAATCTTCAACTTTTCCATTATTCCTTTTCATCTATCATCACCCACATTCATTCTTAATTAAAATAGGGAAAGCTCATGTGCCATTTGTGATTTGTACAGAAAATGCTCTTCAAATGTATGCTAGAAACGCTAACACTCCAGCGCTACTTGCCAGTCAGTAAAGCAGTAAGGCGCAAGTTACAATTTAAAAACAGGCCACTTTGGTTTTATGAAAATTATGTGAATGATGAAAATCTAATTTTTTAATATAGTCCATAATTTCAGGCAGTGAGCAAAAGAAAGATGGTTTCTGAACACATCTGTGAAAGTAAACAATACACCTTGTATTTATTAAAGCAGAATTTCCAGTTAAAGGAATTCATAAATTGTTGTATTTTAAAATGTTCAATACAACAAAAACAACATTTTACAATTATAACATGTGAATAGCATTACTTTAAAGAAAAAAGACCACATTCATTTAATGATTAGTGGCCTACTAACCAGAATCACACTAGTGGTTAATAAAAGCCCCCTTTACCGCCCCCCCCCCGCCCTAATATTAACATATAAAAAGCTCTACAGCTCTTAGATACCAATTTTTTAAAAAAAATATAAGCCATAACGTATTTTGGATATAGATATTTTTCTGATTAATATAGCAAACGTACAGATGAATTTTAGAAGATTCATGATAGTCTTGTAGATGTTGTCATATTTGTATAGTATCCTACATATACCTCTTGAGAAGTTAATCATTTCATTACTCTAAATTTGTAGCACTTAAAATTATTTTAAATATTTTTGTCTGGAGCTGCACTACTTGGTGCATGGAATGTGGGCACTGGGGACATGGGAAGAGTCCTTCTAACATAAAACTCCAGTATTTGTCATGGTGACTGGGTAAGGAGCAGACTGGATGTGGTGCCAAATAGGATGCATGAGGTCCTTGTCCAAAAAATGGTGTGAGGTTGCATTAATTTTTCTTTAACTCCTCTTGTTCTTTTCCATGAAATGTGACATCTCTCAAAGCCACTCCCCAGACAGTAGCTCCCCAGGAATAGTTTAGGCAGTTCAGTCCAGTGGAGCTTTTCTTTTTTTTCCTTTTCCTTTTTTTTGAAGGAAACATTGATCCGGAACGGAGAAGAGAAGGGAAAGCATAATACAAGAGCTAGTGAGAATATACAGGACTGCCAGTAGATAACTGATATGTTAGCTCTAGAGGAATAGAAACCTTTTTTTCTTCTGTTCCACTACTCTACTTTCCCTACCATGCACACTTTCGTCTTTCTTTTACAGAAAAGAGGGAAAACACTTAGTCAGGAAATGTATTGACTTCTATTTCCCTCTTGTGGGTTTTTCCATAGGCATGTGTCTTACGATATATTGTACTCAATATTCATTTTTAATGCTACTGTTTTTGTATACTTTTACAGAGTCACTTCTGAAGAAAAAAGCCCATAAGCAACTAAGCCTCTTACAGGCAGTCCTTTATGAGTTACAATATTTGTAACACATTTTTCAAGATTGCAGGATAATATCTGTTCTGTCATCTTGAAACTCTCTCTCTCTCAGAAAAGAGTTAAAATTAAATGTATAGGTTTTCTTGGAGTTATTCTTCCCCTGTAATAGACTAAGGAATGTTTCAGGGTCTGAAGGGCAATATACTGCACCAGTATGTTTCTCTGACTCATTAGTTTGCTTTTCTCCCTCAGATTTAGATTGACATCTATTGGCTTGACTTGTGACACAACAGCCAAGTTCTTTCAATGTCAGTTCGATAGTCTCCACTTTGTGAAGTTTCCCCTGGTACAATGCATCCAGAATCAGTGTAATTTAAACCAAAATGGTTCAGCTTCACCACTGAGGAAAACTTTTAGGTATGAAACATGCACTCATGCTGTTTGCCATCTTGTATTTGTAAAATATAAATATAGAACTGATTATAGGTTTAACATTCCAAGAAGTGGACTTCTATGAAGTTCCTCATTGGCTTGGCGTGGGGCTCATCAACTGATGCCAGGTCTGGGAGTCACTTGTCTGAGCATCAAGGATGATCTAAACTTTAACTTAAAATGTTTGAACATCAAACTATTTGGGTTTTTTAAAAATTGTATATAGTTGTGAACTCATATTTCTATAGGTAAAACATTACCCCATTATGACTACATTCAGACACCTTTCCCTTCATCTTCACATAGCTGCGTGTAGTAGGATAATGTAATTTTCTTCTCCCAACTTTCTTAAGTATATAAGTGTGTACTTCTATTTGTTAAGAGAATGACAAATGTAATATTTGAATATGGGTTCTGAATATAAGATATTGTTTGTTTGTTTTTTAGTAATAGAAAGGAATTCCATTTTTAATAGAAATAAGTCACTGTTGGAACTTCTGTTAATAAAAATTGAAAGTAAATTGCTCCAGAAATATAACAGAGGAGTGCAATGGGATAAGGTTCAGAAGCTATTATTTCTGGAGGGCTTTAATACTACATATAAATCAATGTGTGTATTTATATATATTTAATACATTTCCAGATATCCCCATATTTAGCCATCACAAAGAGCTTATTAATATTTAAAATTAAAATTTTCCTTTTCTGCCATTCAAGCCACCATCTCTATACCTAAGTTTGACACTATGGGCCCTTCTAAACATTGACATAAAGGCACGAGAGGATCTGAGGCGTGATCTACATAATCAGGCCTCCTGCCATGCCACACATGGATTACCAGATCCAATCACACCTAATTGCCAGTGCAGAAGGAGCCCAGGGTCATTATCCTCGGCTACCCCTGCACAGACAAGTAGCAAGCTAATGCAGTTGTGATCCCTGCAGCTGATGAAGCTCAGAGCAGGAGTACAGTTTCATTCATTCCTAGTTTTGTCATGCCATGCCATTAATTGACCGAATGTTTGGCTGGGTCACAACTTAAGACAAGATTAACTGGTTAATAATGCCATACGACTAAGGACAGACATTCAAAAGGTTTGAGCCTGAATTGATTCAATCTTTGCGAGTTAGTCTAACCTGGCTAGGCTAAACCAGTTTGTAACTGTGAAAGGCATCCCCTCTGGACTGAGAAAATTCAGGCACGTGCCTGCAATGGATCAGTCTAGAAGCAGGGGGTGCTAGAACAGCCTTTCCTTCCCTTCTACAATGCTGAGCTGAGGGTGGCATGGCTAGACCCTGGCAGGACATTCTGATTATGGAGGGGCTCCCTGCCACCCTTGATAACAGAACATTTATCAGCTCTGTTATTCTGTTATCAGAATTTAACACCCCATTAGAAAACAAAACCTCGCTCATTAGTTCAAGCTCTTTTTAAACAGCTTTTTCCAAAGGAAGGAATGTAGGGAAACTACCGGCTGACCTGCTGTTTAGCTCTTAAGTGGACACTGTCCTATCTGCCTTACACAGACACCTCTCAGCATTAGCTATCATACCAGATGCTGGCTATAGTCTGTGCTGTGGGAGAGAGGAGGAAGGGATCCCTGCTTAACCAGCCAGTGGTGAGGGGAGGGGAACAGAGAAGCCAGGCAGACCCTGCTGTGCCTGCAAGTCTCTGCCCAGAGCTCCAGCCAGGGAGCAGAGGGGAGGGGCCCACCAAGCCCAGAGAACATGCCAGGATTGGGTTAGAATTTGATTTAACTTAAACCAGGAAGGGGTCTGGGACAGACATTGCATAGACTGGTTTGACCCAAATCAGTTAAGTCTGATACTACATTCACCAGGTTAATCTCAAACCAGTTTCAGCCATTTTCAAACTGGTTTATATGCACTCAATGTCTGTTCTGTTACAGGTTTAAACCAGTTTCTGATCACTTATACTGGTTTATGTGTAATGTCTGTCCCTAGTTTAAGTGTAATGTGTAGATGGGGCCTATGAGAGAAAATAAAAACTCATTATTATTATGATTATCATGATTATACAGTATTAGCTTCAGCCTTTAACAAGCTAGCATTTTCTGGGGGGGGGTTTCTGTGCATGACTTACAGTCAAAAGTAATAGCTACATATACTGACCAGCTTCTACTAACATCTCTACTAACCTGGAAAGGATTTAAAAATATCAGTGTAGTCAAAATATTGACACATTTTTGTAGTGAGTAACATGTGTAACAGCAAATAGAACCAGGGGGCAGTCTACAGAGCTATGAGGAATGCTAATTTGCTATGATGATTGCTAATTTCAACTCCCAGAAACTCCTGGGAGTTTGGGGGCAGGGCAATTAAGGAAGAAAAATCAAGCAAGAGAAGATGCATGCAGCAGGACTGAGAACAGGAAGGAACAACCTGCATAGGGAACTCTGTCAGCCCTACACAAGAGGAGTGCACAGCGGAGCTGGAGATCCCACTGGCTTAGTCAGCCAAGATTGTGTGGACTAAAGGAGCTAGACTCAGACTTGAGGGCAGCTACATGATGCTTTTTGAGTACTCTAGGAGTAAAGCCTTGTTTGGGAACTCCTCTGGATGTGTGGGGGGGAAATTAAGGTAGCGAGTACATGTTACTACAGTTATTAATGTTCTTTATAGTTTCATAGTTTTTTTTACATGTTCTCTCTTTTTGGCCCATTGGCTTGTGACCCTAACCCTATGAGTTTCTTGTGCCAGTTTCTGGGACTGCGGTGATGGCACATTATTAGCTTGCATTATTTCAGTTTCTTTTCCTTTTAAGCATATACAGAGTTTGTTGTTGTTGCTTTATACACGCTCTTAGTCATATGCTTTCACTGCCCCAAAACTTCAGGAAACAACAATTTTACAAGATATTATTGCCTTGCAAAAACAAACATTTTTCCAATAACAGCAACCAATCCATCTTATGACTACAGCCAGAAGCCAAAATCTTATTATGGAGATTCAGTGATGATAGGGCTGCAGACTTTGCAGAGTTGTTCAAGTACCACAATGAAATCTGATAGTCTTTTAAATTATTGAATGGCTGTTTGAGTCTTTTATATATATATATAAAAAAAATCAGAGTAGAAGAAGGAACCTTGAATTCAACTACTTTGGACTTCATTGGTTGATACAGACTCAACTTGTTGCAGAAGCTGGGGCATGTCTACACAGAATGCTTAGTCCTATTTTAACCCAAATTAAATGAAAAATTCATCAGTTAACTCGGTTTAATTAAACTGTTTTAAATATTACGCAAGGTGTTCTTGAAATGTTCATGGCTCACAAGCTTTTCTTTTGATCAAATGATTTTCTGCTTTTCAGATTTCTTGATCCACTTTAGGAAATTAAACTGTACAAACATGAGCCACAGGAAAAAAAAAAAGTAAACTCTTGCAAAAATGAGCAATTCGCCTGTTTAGATTTTATACTCTTAGATTTTAACCTGTTATTAAGAAAAATAAAAACAAAGCATGTACTCAACTGTTAAGCTTCTAGCATTTTCCCCTGAGCATAAAGGGTAGGACTATAAGGCTAGGGACAGGCATTCTAAAAGCTGAAGCCTGAATTGATTCAATCTTTGCAGATTAGTTTAACCTGCCTACACTGAACCAATTTGCAAGTGAACAGACATTCATGATATGCAGGCACATGCCTGCAGTGGCTCAGGCCAGGTACCAAAGGGTCCTAGAGCAGCCCTCAGCTGCAAGGAAGCTGTACTTGGTGGAGGGGGTGCATGGCCAGCCCCAGCAGTAGCTTGGAGTGAGCTGGCCAGGGAGGGGGGTTAATACCCCCTTCCCTGTCCTACCAGCACAGACCAGGGCGGGGGTCTGCCAGGTGCTCCCCACTTGCTGCCGCTGTGGCAGGGCCAGGACACATCCAAATGCCAGCCAGTGTGGCCCCTAAGGTGTGGAGGGGGATGGGGGTCAGGGAGGGTGGTTATTCCTCTCTTTACTTCACTGTCCCTGGAGGACTGCAGCCAGAGTCTGGTAGCCCTGATTGCCAGTGCTGCTTGCTTCCTGTGAGGGGCCAAGTGACAGGATAAGCCCTCTCCTTCCCCCTCCACTAGACCCTCCCCCTGTCACTGCCCTGTCACCTAAGGGTCCTTCTGGCTGGGCTCTGGCCAGGGTCCTGGCCCTTTTGCTAGAGCAGTGGGAGGGCAGGGCCCTGACTGGGCAGCTGCCCCTGTCCTGGTGTCTGGATATATTGTAATCTGAGCCTCTTCCTGGCAGGGGGGACCACAAGCGAGGGTCAGAGCTGCTGCAGACTGTGGCAAACAGCTGCACCAGAGCTCAGAGGGGGCTACAGCCCCCCCAATCCCCCCTAGCACTGCCACCACAGCTTTCCCCACTACGACCCCTCCTGCAGCCTGGCCTCCCCATCAGGAAGAGGCTCACACTCAGGATGCTGTGACAGGAGCTGCAGCCCCCACCAGGGTCACTCCTCCCTCACTGCTCCAGGGATGGGGATGTGGCCAGAGGCTGGTTGGCAGGGCCCCTTAGCCTGGGAGGAAAAGAAGGATATTTCCCCATCTTCCCCCAGGGGACTGTGGTGAGGTCTGTTCACCCTGATTGCTGCCACTGCTCACTTCGTACAGGAAGAAGTGGCAGGATGAGCCCCCTCTGCACCCACTGGAGGGAGGAAATAATACCCCCTCCCTGCTTCCTTGCCTAAGGAGCTCTGCCATCAGCCTCTGACTGGGCCCCCAACCGTGCCACTGGAGCAGTGAGGCATTAGGGCACTGATGGGGCAACAGCCCTTGTCATGGTGTCCCAGAGCACAAGCCTCTTCTTGGCTGGGGGCCACAGGCAGGGGTCAATGCTACTGTGGACTGTGCAGTGTGGATGGTGGCACTCAGGCTCAGAGGGAGCTATAGCCCCCCAGTCCTCCCCTAGAACCACCACCACTTGCTTCATGCAGTCCACAGCAGCTCTAACAACCCTGCAGCATGGGAAGAGTCTTATGCTCCAGGAAACTGTGACAGGGGCTGTGGTCCCCATCAGGGTCACTCCCCGCTCACCGCTTCAGGGGCAGGGGGAGGGGCAGGAGCCTGCCAGCAAAGTCTTTTAGGCAGTGGGGCAGATGGATTCGGGGGGCTATGGCCCACTTCAGCATCTGGGGGAAGTGGCTTACCCTGCTGCTGCTCATTCCCTCCAGGGAGTGAGCAGCAGAGGCAGCAGTTGGGGTGAGTAGGTGCCACAGTGCTCTTCTGGGGGCAGAGGGGAGAATAACCCCCCTTCTTGTCCTCTGCCTAACTGTCCCTGCTGGCTAGACTCTGACCGCACCCACACCCTATAGCAGTGAGTGGGGAGCAACCATGATTGGGGGTGCAGCCCCTATCACAATGGACAGAAACATGAGCCTCTTCCTGGCAGGGTGGGGAAAGCTGCTGCAGACTACACAAGGTGAGCGGTTGTGGCACTAGTGGGGCTTGGGGTCCCTGCATCCCTGGTGCCGCTGCTTGCCCAGTGCAGTCCATAGCAGCTCTGACCTCCCACTTGTGGTCCCCCACTGGGAAGAGGCTTATGTTCCATGGACACCAGGACAAGGGATGCTGCCCCATCAGGGCTCTGCTCTCTCGCCACTCCAGGAGCAAGGGTGGGGCATGGCCAGAGGCTGGCCAGCAGAACCCCTTAGGCAAGGCAGCAGGGAGGGAGGTTATTCCCCACTCCATCTGGTACTTGGTGGAGGGGACAGGAGGTGGCTTATCTTGCTGCTTGCCCCACACAGGGTGCAAGCAACAGTGGTGGTCAGGGTGGGCAGACCTCAATGCAATCCCCCAGAGGCAAAGGGCATGGAGGGAAAAATAACCCCCCTTCTTATCTCCCCTGCCTAAGCTGGATACCTTCAAGTCAGCTGGCCCTGACAATCTGCACCCCAGGGTACTCAAGGAGCTGGCGAGCGTCATAGCCCAGCCCCTGGCATGGAT
>NW_017728906.1:51824867-51871370 GCF_001723895.1 Crocodylus porosus | reverse complement strand
GACTTCCTGCCCTTTGGGCAGGGGGCTGGACTCGATGATCTCCCGAGGTCCCTTCCAGCCCTGATGTCTATGAAATCTATGAAATCTAAGTGGCCGTGCTGGCCAGTGTCTGGCTGCACCCCCTCTACACTGCAGCAGTGAGGGGGGAGCACCTGGCAGACCCCCCATCAGGTTTGTGGGACAGGAAGGAAGGAATTCAGTCCCCTCCCTCACCAGTTCACTCCAAGCCTCCGCCGGGGGCTAGTCATACCCAAGCCACTGGAGCAGCCAGTGGAGACATGCAGGTCATGCTGGTGGGACAGGGGAAGGAAAGGGGGGAAAGAACCGCTTCTGTGTTTCCTTCCAGGGGCCAGCATCTGGCCAATCCCCCCCACCCCTGCCTGTCCCTGCTCAGGCTTGGGAGCAGAGGGGCAGGGTCAGCTCTGCTCTGCTGGAGCAAAGAACCCAGTGCAGAGAGCATTCCAGGATGCCTTGGGACTCTGGTTTAACTTGAACCAGGAAAAGTCTGGGACAGAAGTTGCATAAACTGGTTTGAGCTCAATCAGTTAAATTTGATACTACATTCAACCAGGTTTCTCTCAAACTGGTTTTGGCCATTTTGCAACTGGTTTATGTGCACTGAACTTAGTTCTGTTACAGGTTTAAACCAGTTTCTTATTACTTAAACTGGTTTATGTGTAATGGCTGTCGTTAGCCTGTAAAAACTGTAGCTGCAACAGAATGGGGGTGCTTAGCAAAGATAATAAGCCCTGCTTTTCAGCAGAATTCATTAGTCAAAGCAGACGACTATACTAAGCTTACTATGCTGCTTCTGTTTCCAGAAACAGTGCATAATAGAGAAAAGTCAACTGTCTTCACAGAGATGGTGTTCTGTAGCAGATAGAGCTAATTTTGAGGTTTGGGCCTAGATCCACAAAAGGTGGCTCAAGCAGAATTTTGTGGAATGTATATAATTACATACAGGATTGCAATACTCAAAACTTTATTCTAACCCTTTAAAATCTAGATGATGTACTTTCACTAGTAAACTTCCCTTGACTTCTGAAGTATTGCTTTCTGCATGCCTACAACAACATCTTGGCAAAGCTGAGCTGCTTTGCTCTCATCTCCTGCCTAAACCTATGCAGTAGCTATGGTCACTTACTTTTTAAAAATATGGTTTAAAGAGGAAAAGGTGGTGGATTTGGTGACCCCTGCTCTTATAAGAGCATAAGATAGGGGATAACTGGATTTAATTAACTGCCTGGCTCTAGGCTGTTTTGAGGCAGAAGGGACACTTTCCCTGCCTCTTGTGAAAGCTGTGCCATTTTGTAACAACAAAGGCACATTAACTTAATAGATAGGGCATTAACCTGCAGGAGAGGAAACCTAGATTCCCATTCCAATGCCCAGCACTGCTTCATGTAAAATGCATTTATCCATCTGGGGACTTTTAAATTCATGACCCAATCTTAATTGTAGCCCCTGGATGAGCACAGTTGGATAACCTTAAATAGGAGTTAACTTTACTGTGAAATGGTTACAGTTGTTGTTTGATCAGCAAACCATCTTTGGACATTTAGGCTGCCTTGAACTGGAGAAAAAATTTCAAATTCAGGAATAACTTTAAATTGCTAGTCTTCTCCCAGTTGCATATTTTCATATAATCTTGTCTACAAGTATTGATATCTATTTAAAAGTTGTGAAATTCAAAACTAAACAAAGGGAAAGAAGGACTTGAAGAAAAGCTCTCTTTTCCAAAAAGTTCTTCCCTATTATGGAACTACCAGGGATTAGTGAAAGTTCATATGCCTAAGTATTGTTCAAGACAAGGTTTTCTTTGCTGAAATGACCTACATTTTTAAAAGGTGTTAAAAAGCAACCATAACCCTTAACATGTACTCCAAATGGTATGATACATTACCTTGTTTCAAGAATGTTAGCTAACTTTGCATCTCTCAGAAATCACTAGCAAATACTCTATTGCTATCTTTCTTTCTCTTTACCCTACACTCCTTCTTCCATCCTGAAAATCTTACCTCCTCTGTGTAACAGAAGGATAAGGCCCATCACTACACCCCTTTCATATATAGATTCATTGGCACTGGCGTCCATTTGACAACCACACATTACCCATGGTTTTAAGAGGCTACAAGGCCCCGAGTTGTCAAGCTGTCATGATTTACTAAACTCTTCAGTATATTCCTCCCTGAGGAAACAAGTTAGAGTGAGTCTACCTTTATTCTTTTAATTTCAGAAGTTATGTAGTTTAACATTAGCCTTACCCATTTGCAACACCAGTAAATGTCATTTTAATCCCCAAATCAGTATTGCAATCTTTTTGGATATTTTTTGGTAAAAACACATCTTGGGTGTTTCAAAACTAATTAACTTAAAAAAGGAAGTTCTATATGCCTCGTGCCAGCATATAAAATCATGCTGTTTTCCACCGGCACATTCTAATTTAGGGATTGAAAGAAACCATATCTCAAGGTAGATTAAGATAGGCTGTGTGTTTCAGCTTTAAGTGTTCATCAAGCCAAGAGATAACGGAACTGATGAATGGGACATTTCAGATCCCGGGAGAAACAAGAACTGGTACATAAAAGGTGTGATTTGAATTTGTCTCTCTGCTTAGGCTGTACCATTCTAACAACGTTTATAAATAGAAACAGAACTTGAAAATCAAGATCTGCTGTAGCAACTTTTCATCATTATCTGAGCAATGGAGTATACAATCTCCAAACCCATATGTACATATTGAATGAATTTGCACTTTTCAGTTTCTCCTCCTCCAACTTCTCAATAAGATTTAAAACCAATTTATTACTGAACAACACATGGAAAATGAAGCCATTATTCCAATGCAACAAAAGTGGGTCTCTTGAGCATTCGCCAATAAGCCCTGAAAGAAACCAAGATCCTTCTCCAAACTGTTGAGAGTTTAAAAATAGAATCATTGTGCAATTCTGAGGGACAGATGCAATATCCCATTAGATTTTAAATATACCCGTTTCCTCAGTTCTGCTGGATTTACAGGCTTAGAAATCAAGCACAGCTGATAAATCAATATATTTTCCCCTGCAGAGATGACAGAATGGACAGGATGCCTCTAATTGGGAAGTCAGACAGCCGTGGTTCTGCAAAAGCAGAACATTTTAACACAAACTATGTAAGCTGTTTGAGACTATAAGTCCTTATTTAGCTCTGTCATCTAGCTCTGCAGGGCAGTGGTTAATTATTCAGTTTACAAGTAAATTATAAATATCTAAAAGTAAAGAAAAACAGAAAACAAACCTTCAATTTTCTTTGAGCAGAAGGGAAGGAGAAAGAAATCTGAAAACTGTAAACTATGAATTCATATTCACAAAACACCTAATCAACAAGTAAATTCTGTACTTAAGGAATGATTCTAATGCAAAGATGAGAAATGGATAGTGGGATTCAAGAAGAGGTCCTTCTGAACCTTCTTCAGGTTAGAAATACTATAAGAATAACTTTGTGTGGTATTTTGGCACCTCACGTTCTAGTCCCAGGCAGAAACTGGCAATGAAAATAAAACATTTCGGGACTTAAAAATAAATAAATAAATAAATAATAAAAAACCCAGTTTGAGTTCATTTCTAAGAATAATAAAGGACCAGAATTTCAGATGAAGGTAAAGTCATGCCCTTATTGACTCTGAATTGCTTTGCAAAACCTAATATGACAGTTTTAGTTTTTCCTCCCTTTTCTGCAAACATTTTTTTTAGACACTATAAATCAGACTGGCATTCTTCCAGAACGGGTACAGAATTACCTAATGACAGCTGAGGACATTTCTTTATTATCTTAACTTTTCAAGATGATGATAAGTACAAGTACAGAGGTACTTCTTCGATTTGGTGAACTCACTAATTTCGTGCTTACTGGACCAGATAGATTTTATGATTGAAAGCAAATTATTTTCACTCAACTCAATTTATCTTGAGATAATTAAAAGAGTTTAAATAGCTACCCAGAAAATAGAGAATTATTTACCTGCAAGACATTTAATCCCCCATTCTGCACTCTGTTCTGCATGAGTAACTGTGCACAAGAGAAGTCCCATTCAACTTTTTCTGTAAATTTACTTACACAAGGAAATATTTGAGGACCCAAAGGAAATAAGTAGGCCAGCAGCTGTTAGCATAAAAATGGCAAGAGATGATATTGTCCCAGCATGAAGCAAGTACAAGGGTAAATCCATCATATCTTGAACATTACAAACTTGCACACACGCTTAATTTTAAACATTGTGCATGGTTCCATTCAGTTCAATGAAACAGCTCATAGTGTGTATAGTTAAACAGACACGTTAGTCTCTCCTCAGGGCCTCAGACTAGAATGTCAATGGAAGCAGATTTCCCATATATACCAGATACATAAATTAGACTTTTTATTAAATAACAACAAAGAATGCAGGATAAAAGGATTTTGTAGCACTCCATAGGAGCTCATTGTACTGTATATGGGATTTACCCATAAATAATAATAAGGCAAACAAAGTGCCCATAGCACAAGAATTAAACATTCTGCAAAAGGGGTTTCCATCATTGTCAGGCAGGCAAAAGTACATCTCTGTAATTAAATTTTTTCTTCAGGTCACAAGTAGCAATGACATTGTTATGCTGTTGCAAACTACACTTTTCAAATGTTTATCATTTACCCATTAATTGTATATTTAAAATACTTTGTAATATCACTTTCAAGGCATCGGCATTAAAACCATTCCCATTTTAAACATTTGCTTCTGTTTTTTTTTTTTTAATCATTATTATTACTCACTCCCTAGAAAGTATAGGTTCAATCTCTCAAAGCATTTATAGACTATTAGGATTAAGACTTTAAAATAATTAAGGGGGGAAAGCCCCACAAAATTATGTCACTGGGTTCACTTTGTTGGAGGTTAGACTTAGTTCCATTTACTGAAATGTATTTTTAGAGAGAATCACTTTAAAATGCAGTGCAACCAAGTCAACATCCCTTTGTTATTCAGTAAATTCTTTGTGCTCATTGTAAAATGAGTAATTCTTCATTGTGCTTCTGAGGCACAGCAGTTACTTTAGACACCTGCCTACCTAGTTATCCTTAAGTTATACAATTGTACATGCCTGCAAATGGATTTTAGATTCTATGGCCATCTTTACACATGCTCTGGGATGGGGGTAGGGGCCACTTTAGAGTAGCTCCAAGAGTTGCTCTAATTAAAGCACCTGCAGCATCATGCGTATTTAGCATTCTGCACTTCAAAATGACAGCAGGGGTACTTTAACTTAAACCTGTTCAATGAGCTTTAAGTAAAGCATCCCTGCTGCCATTTCTGAAGCATGGGGATGCTGAATATATGTGACATGGAGGCTGCTGGAGTGTGCTACCTGGCACGTTCCAGCAGACTCGATTACTTGAGCCTGGAGTGTGCAAATTAGCACACGCTGGATCAGGCACCTGACACATGTATAAGTGCCCTATGAATGGTGCTATTTTTAAAAAATAGATTATTTTCATATAGTTGGACTGAAGTCTTAATGTAGTTACTTGATAGGATACTTCCATCAATTTACTTACAATTGCAACAATCATGGCTGACAGGAATTGCAGTCTTATAAAAGGAAGTATTGCATGCTAGAAGCAATATTTCTAAGAGTACGGAGATTAAGATCAAGCAGAGGAAGCAGGTTCATTTTTGTTGTATGGACACATCAATTTTCTTCTTCAATTGCCAGATTATCGTCCATGAGTTTCTTCTGCAGTATATACACAGTCATTACTGAAGCATCAAAGGGTAGCAAAATCAGTTAAACTGTCCCATAATAAAATCAAGGGGCTTTATTGTTATTGGGTTCAGTTTCTCCTATTTCTTGTCTAGGCTCTGGAGGGAGTACTGTAATAATAATGCTTCATTCACTGTATTTTCTCAGGGGAGTAGAAGGACTGGGGAGCAGTTTGTTTTGGCCCCATGCATAATCCTTCTGCTCTCAGCTCAGCCCTCCTCAGTCACAGACACATAACTGACTCTTCAGAAGGGCCCCCTGATGCCCAAGCAACTACCCAGACCAACATGCTTTTTCAGTCCACACCAAAACGATGTCCCAGGCCTTTTCCTACTCTCTTTTCCTGCAGTCTGATTCGGTTTTTGAGGCAGCTTTCATAGAGTCTAAAATTTTCCTGTGCCTGGACTTGGAGGATGATGCTCTTGGGATCCCACGGAAGCATCTCTACTTGTGGGGATCAAGTCAGATCTGCATGCAAGTACTTGTGGCATGGCAACTGTCCTCTTCTACAAGAAGGGATGGCCTGGTCTATTACAGAGAAGATAACCACTTCTTAACATTTATTCAACTGGTTCTTGAAATGAACTCTCTTTTTATTTATATCAGGGTGTTGTTACAGGTTACCTTTAAATTATTCTAAGTATGTGGAAAGTTAGGTGGCATTAAAGTAAGTAAAGTTTCAGAGCAGTCACAGGTTAAGTCTTAATGATCTCTTTGACCTGCACACTCTGACTTGTGACTAGAGGACCTGGTGAGCAGGACTGCGGCTCTGGGAGCACAGCCCCAAGGGTTACATGCAGCAAGATGGCAGAACCCAGGGCTCCACACTCTTGCCACCTAGTGGCTCAGCTCCCAGTGCAGCACCACTGTGGGTTCACCAAGGCAAGATCATGGACCCAAGGAAGTCATGTTCTTGCCACACTCTGCATTAAGGTGTCCCTTCCCCCTCAAAATCAGAAATGCAGGAGGCTAGGGAGGCAAGCCGTGGCCCCCCTCAAAATTCTCCTGGCTAGATGTGGGGCAGAGGCTTGCACCTCTGAGGGGAGAGTCACATACCTAGCCCTTTGCTTAGGGGCTTGGATCAGGTCTACTGGTTCCTCTGAGCTGGTAAGGTGGTGCCATGTAGTGTGGGATCATAACCACTGTGGATGGTGGGGGTTGCTTGGGTCTAGTATCTTCACATGGAAAGTAAGGCTTGGGAGGGTAGAAAGTTTGTCAGGGGCAAAGGGGCAAATTAGTTGTTTTAACTCTGTGGAGCAGACCAAGAATCCCTTAGCTCAAGCTGGGTATGACGGCTCAAAGATAACCCTTGCCTGAAGTGGCATAACTTTAAGATGCTTAGAGGTTACTTAGCATAGTTTAACACTTTTAATGCATTGTCACTCCTGTTTTAAGCATCTTTAGAGTGGGTTAATGGAAATCTCTAACACCGCTCTTAGTTTTACCCTCTTAAGACTCTAGAGGATAACCAGCAGTGTTCCCCAAGGACAAAAGAATCTGACCCTATGCTCTTTGAAATAACAACATTAGCAACTGTAATCCTGTGAACTTTTTATTTGTATCCAATGGTAGGCTTGGGATGGGGAGCAAAATGCTGGATTTAAAGAGTTGTTTTGTAACATAAATCAAGCGTTTCAGTACTAACCTGTGAGAAAAATGCCAAAGCCTATATTACATAAAATGCATCGAAAACTGATGAAGAACCTCATCTGCCTATGTCCTTAGACCAGCACCACTACAACCTACACCTCTCGAAAACTGATGTGCATTTTACTCTCTCAAGGAAACATGTTTTCAGCTACTTTAAGACAAAGTGGGTTTTCAGAGCAATAAAATGTTTTTGATTTTCCCCTTCCTTTCTCTGTCTATAATACAACTTTTGTGACTGTAGGCTATGGCAGTATAGTGAAGCATTTTATAAACACAATATCCTTTTACAAAGTTGCTAAACTATAAATACTAAATGTCAACACTGGATTTGTAGAAACAATACTCCTTCAGAAAGCTAACTGTATGAAGGGTAGAAGCCACCTATGGCCTGTTATAGTCATGAGGGTGGCTGAGTTAAAAAGGTCTGAACTTACAGGTTTGAGTTCAATGTTCAGAGCCTAGTCTCTGTGATTGGGATCAAACCCACCTGGAGTCCATTAGGAAGAAGAAATGTAAGTGAAAAGAGCAGAGCCTGGAAAGTGCTTTAGAGCACCAAAACTGCTCTTCAGGCAGAACACTGGCTGGCTAGAAACAGAAGACCTCTCCAGTACGCACAAGTTTTATTTACCTTTAAATAAGGAAGAAAGTAACTTTGCATTAAAAGGAAAGATAATTAGGAGCTTTCCGATTGCTTTATTGCCCTAAATGAAGAGAATTAGGACTTTTTGCCTTGACCATAAAGAAATGAAAAGGATGACTTTTGCTTAAACCAAGGGGAAGGGAGGGGAGAGATTTGGGGACTGTGCCTTTCTGACCTTAACCCATGGTCATTTTGAGATTATATATTAACATTCTGAGTTTATACTTCTTCACTGATTTAACCAGAGTTATTTTTTTTATCTAATCCAAATTTAATCATTGGCTTTCTAGGTACCAGGTTATTGAAGGGTGAGCAGCAGGATGAGCAAGACAAAAAACAATCAGGAGCTAAACTAATTATAACACAAAAACTATTTAATAGTGGTTCACGTCTTTCTTAATATATAATTAAAGGTAACTAGTAACGACTACATCAAGGAAACTGCAGCTCTATATACCAAGATATCCCAAGAAGGAAATGTGAAATGTTGACACCAAAATGATTTCCAAAGGTTGTTTTCCAAACAGTAATTTTGTAAGGATGACAAGCCAAAAAATCGAAAATAATATTTATAAAGCAACTAAATAATTGCCAAGCTAAATGTTAATATAAGACATGCTTTTTGGTGGCACCACTCTTCAGTTACTGAACTTATTTGAATTTTTGGTTTATATTTACATTTTTGTGATGATTTTTAAACAAAAAAGTCTATGCGACAGGGATTCCCTATGGACAGAATCTAGGGAAGGCATTTGCATTAACACCACCTGTCTTATCAGGCAGCTTGATAGGACTGTAAAGGAGGAAGAATCTTTCTGTGGCAGCACAAAAGCTAGGAAACAGACACCCATACCCTTTGTTGTGCCATAAATAATGGCTGCAATGAAGGTGGTATCAATTTGTGCCGCTTTTATTTGTGGATGTCTGTTTATTTTGTGGCACACTAATGCAGGCAGCCTGGAGCTGCCTGTGCTCTCCTGCTGCCCCAAGTAGCTGCTCGGGGGCTTGAAGGGCTTCATCCTGCATACCCTGGGAATGTCCAGGTAGAATCGGTCTGCTCAGGCCCTGGGAGCACTTGCCTGACTTTCACCAATTATAGAGACACCCCCCCAGGGTTTCCAGGGCTTATCTCAGTAAGCAGGTGAAGTTAGAGTTTTCCCAATTACTGAGATGTACCCCAGAGATCCCGGGGAGACATTTTGTTAACTTTCTCTACTTACCAAGATGCACTCTGGAGAACCCAGGAACACATCTCAGTAAGCAGGAAAAGTTATGCAGGCATCCCCAGGCCTTGAGGGGACCAGTCTGCATGGGAATTTCTGGGGCCAGCAGAACTGAACTCCTCAAGCTTCAGGAGAACATGTTGTCCATTGTCCCACAGCATCAGTGGGAGGAACAACAACAACAACACATCCCAGCACAACTGATCCCCTTCATTTGGCAACATGTCTTTCTACCCTTAAAACTTAATATTCAGAACTTCAGAAGAATTTGGCAAAAATTGTGAGTAAAAGATGAAAGCACCCTCTCCCAGAAGTAAAGGAGCTCTATGATTTTGGTTCTTATACCCATGAAAGAAGTACCTTCTAATTTTCAATTGGTCTTATAAATTAGGAAACATTTCTATTTTTGTCTCCCTTTCCAGAAGATCCTGGTCTTTTCTCTTTTTATTGTCATCTTCTCCTCCTGTTCTCTATTTTTACCTGCTACTGATGCAACCAACTGCATCACAGTCATTGACCCTCTGTGACATTTTATTCTTCCTTAGATTAATTATTTGGATAATAAAAAGACATGTATTTATACATCTTGAGGAATAACATGATCTTTTTTTCCTGATGAGATTCATATTTTTATGCCAAAGAATACTCTTCAAGATACAATTTTAGTAATATCAGGCAAAAAGGTATTCACCAAGATGTACACCAGTAGCCCATCTTCACCAAATAGAGGTCCCCCTTCTTTGTCCCTATCACAGCAAAGAGGTTGAGAGGATTTAGACTGAGTTGATTCCTGAAGTTTAGCTGCAAAAAACAGGCGACTAAGTCATGAAAGACTCTCTCACTTTATCTCAAGATGTATAAATTAATGGGTTTAATATCCAAGTTATTATTAAAACAGTTTAATCGGAGGTTGAAACTGAAAATCTAGTTTGACTCCAGGTACTATAAAAATTACTATTAAAAACAACTAATCCAGAGGTCAAAAAAAAAAATGTCACAAGGGTCTATGTGATGTAATTAACTAAATAAACCACAGGAGAAGATGAAAAGGATCAGACCTTCAAGAAGGGGGGGGGGGCGCAAGGATCAGTAGACACACATACATTTGGAGCTCTTTCAAAATGAAAATGTTCAAAAGGGGCAGAAATTGTTATGCTCCTTTGCAGGGATGTCAGACATGCAGCCTGTAGGCTGGATCAGCTCAGAGAGCTGCTTTATTCATCCCAGCAGACTACTAGTATGACTTGGATATGGAGTGACTCCACTGGGCATGGGGATCGGTGGAAGGCAAATGAGGGATGACACAGCCCCAGGAGCCCTCCAGGTAATCACCTATCTGCCCTGCCATGACCCTATCTCTAGCCCCTTGCCGTGTTCCCAGTGCTTGAACCAGAGCTACCACTGTCTCTGCTATGCACTATGGGGCAGACCCAGAGCTGTTGCTACCTTCACATGCTTCAGGTTGGAGCCAGAACATCTATCCCAGCTTCTTCATGCCCCAGTTCAGATCCAGCCTGCGAGGAGTCCTGTAGTCTGGATCTGGCCCAGGGCACAAAGTGATTTTGACATCTCTGTTCTAGTGGCTTTGTATGAACCATATGAGAATGGTTCAAACTCTCCAACTTCAATGCTACTTCATCCAGCCCTTTTGAAACTGCTACCCGTGTCCACACAGAAGACATTTCAAAACACAAAGGACAGTGAGAATTACAAGGATGGTCAAGTGACCACAAAGGGCTCAAAAGGGTAGTTTATTCGTCCTTCTGTGATTTGAGAGAGCTATTGTGGAAGGAAATGATGCGCATGTACATATACAGTAAAGCTATATATACAGATTAATCACATACATCTACTTGAAATTAATCTTATGAATAATTACAGTGATCACTGTTCATCTTAGGGTTTCTATGAAGTATAGTTTGTCAGTACTTTCTAGCTCAGGGTGTTAAACATACAGCCCATGTCTTGCGGGATAGAAGGAAGTGGCCCCAGTGGACATGGCAATGAGTGACTGGCAAGGGAGCCAGGGCTGGTAGCGACCCAGTGGCAGCAAGAACTCCAGTTCTAGTATGTGGCATGTGGCAGGGGCTGGATCCACTCTAGCGTGCTCCAGATTGGATCCAGAGCTGCCACTTCTGCCACATGGTCTGAGTTAGACCTGGAGCTGTCACCTCAGACGCTTCATGTCCTGGTCCAGATCCAGCCCTAAAGGACCCCTGTTGTATGGATCCAGTCCAGCGCACAAGATGAGTTTGATAGCCTTGTCCTAGTGTCAAAGTTCATTTTTTTAAGAAGATGCTCTATTCTGTACATCTCTCTCAAGAGAGTATATATATTAAAACAACACAGAGTTTAATGTATATGCAATCACTCTATTTCTGTGGGCACTAGGAACACATTAGGTACAAAATAGTTGACAACTTCCTTAGATAGGAAATTGAATCCTACAGACGCAATGTACTAGTAACATCTGGACTGTTAATAACTGCTAGTTTACCTACCTGGGGTCGACAGAGCACATCATTCGGATAAAGCAAATGTGTCTTTTCATTGACACATCTATACAAGGGGGAAAAGTGATCCTATAATGGCTGGTTTTCTGAAAATGGCTTCTACAAAATATATAGAATCTGTTTTAACTGGACCACATTTAACGATATTTTTCCACTAAAACTTAAAACTGTTTATTTCCAAAAATCTTTAACTTACCAAATCAAAAATGCATTATTCAGCATGATGTTCTCATGGCAACAAAAGTAAAAAAAAAAAAAAAAAAAAGGTCTTGTTTAAAATTAGTATCAAGCAGACTTTTCATAAAGCCAATTACAATTGCAAGTAAACATCTTAATGTCTTCTGTAATTAAACAAAAATACTAAGAATATTAAGCTGTCAAATGCCATTATTCAAGTAGGTTATTTGCCTTTGTTTGATCATTTCACTCACTAATGTTGCTATGGGCTGAGAAGCAGCACCAATCAACTTTTCTAAGGTTCTTAAGTTACCATTACTGTAATGCATTTTTATTGTACCTGTAAACAATTTTTTTAAAAACTCTTGCTACTTCCAGTTATCTTTCAGTATGGATTTAACATTTCCCATGCTTAAATTTATTTTGCATAAAAATATAGGAAGTGCTAGAATGTCATCTTCCCCTTTTTGTATTTTAAAATATTATCCTATGTAGCTGTTGCTGGTATTTTATTTATTTAGATTGTTTTGCAGACAAGAATTATTTTAGTATGAGCTGTATATGCATTTGTCTTATAATACCAAATAAGCTAAAACATGCTATAATATTATTTAAATCAACAAACCAAAAATATAGGGCTGTATGAAGCTTCAGTTCCTCATTTGATTCAGTGCAGATTCAGCCCGATTCAGTGGCCAAATCTCCATATCCAAATTGAATCAGAAGACCCTTTTTATCTTCTGGAATCAGATTGAAACTCTCCAAATTGATTTGGAGAGGTTTGGAAAGATTCAGAGATTCAGACATAGACACAGCTTTAAATGTTTTTTCTGTGTACCTCTGGGTAGCAGGGGCTTATCAATGCTGTGATGCTGGGGCTCATAGAGCATCCCACAGGCATGTGGGGGGCTCCCCAGCGTGCTCGGCAGCAGATCTGGAAGTGGACCAGAAGCCCTTCCAGTTCACTTCTGGGTCCGCAGGAGACTGTGCTGGGGGGCCCCCTCACACCCCTTTTGATTGGCGAATGGTACCTCCTGGGCTGATCGCTGAGCCAGCAGAGTGCCTCCCCAGAGTGCTCCCTGGCAGACCTCAAAATACTTCTGGTCCACTTCCAGGTTTGCTGCTGAGCATGTGGAGGGCTGCCCCCACTCCTGTGGGATGCTCCATGAGTCCCAGCATCGCAGCGATCATGAGCCATGCCTTCTACCTCAAGGTATGTAGAAAAAACTTTTAAAGCTGTACCTGTGTCCGAATTGTCAATTCCCCAAATCAGCATCACATTTTCAGATTCAGATTTGGCCGAATCGAATCAGGGACAGTGGTCCAAATCAAAGAATCAAATCACTGTTCCTGATTCAGGCCAAATCCGAATCCTAATTGAATAGGGCCTGCTTCGCACACTCCTATAAAAATACTTTTTGGATTGGACCCCATTCTAAGGCTTTTAATGTTGGAAGGATATCTAATGAATTGAGTACTGAGTCAGGTTCTGCCTTAAATATGCGTATGTGCTATTCCCATGGCTAGAGCCAGACAAAAGTGGGTTTTGGATTCTCAGAAATCACATCCTTGTAGAAAGCAAAGTTGTCAAGCAAGCAGGACAGCACTTCTACTGTACATATTTCTGACTTGTTTTATTTTCCAGTACAGTTTTTCCTTACTAGTTAAAGGGAGGCATTTTGCATTACCAATAGACTACAACGTGTTTCACAGTTGCCATTTCCACTCGTGGTTTAATGTGCTGGTTACGTCTCTTATGACAAATGCTCACTTAAAAATTCTAGTGCCCTTCTCTTTCTGTGATTCAGGTGAATGACTCCAGAATGGAATTTCAGCTGAGAGCTCTGTGCTTATGTTATTATGGTGAATGCCAGCATGGGTAAAGACCTTCATGTCTTTGACAAATTAAAGCCAAATCAAGCACAGCAAATCAAATGCGCCTCTTCAGCTGAGCTACCCATAATAGTTTAGACAATAAGACCCTGATTCTGTGTCGATAGAGGACACAGAAGTGTTCATTTAACAGTGAAAAGGTGTTCATATAGCTTCACAGCCTCGAGTATTCTCTAAATAGGACTAATCAAACAGTTGAGTTTTAGATAAAAATGTCTAAATAAGTGGCTGTTGCATGTTTGTGCTCTCAGCTAGTAAAACTTAAAACTGTTTATTTCTGAAGATCTTTGACGCATCAAATAAAAAAACGCATTATTCAGTATGATGCTCTTGTGGCAACAAAAGTAAAAAAGGGGGTGGTGGAATTCACTCGGTTAGTATTTAAGCACCTTGATACAGCTGAAGAAAGGCAACGAGGATGAATGAATCATCATAAATTAATTAAAACAAATATTAGATATTTGCAGAAGGCTTATCTTTGGCACGTTTAGTTTAAAGAAGGGAGAAAACAGCATAACCTGAACACAAGTAAACAAGAATATTTCATCACATAAGCCCCTTTGCAGTTGCTCATAAAGCCAAAGTGAGCCTTTTTAATATTTATATATTCTTTCAGGAAAACACTTTTGGTGCCTGCTGATTAATAATACCTGCAGCAGCTACATAATTCATGGTTTTTTTAAATAATTTACCTTTCTCTAATTATATTCACAATTCTTTCTCAATTACAGTTAATAACTATGATCTTTTAAAGCACTTTTTGTGATCTTGGCTTCGTTGGTTTCTCTCACCCCCCTCCTTCTTTTCCCACTTACCAAAATGCACCCTAGAGATCCTGGAGACACATTCGTAAGCAGGGAAAGTCAGGGAGGCACTCCCAGGGCTTGCAGGCCCCAGTTCTGCCTGGGAATAATCAGAGCTAATTAGATGGTTTACTACTCTAAGGATCTTGTTCACTAGATACAGATAGGGCACACAGGAGCAGATGGCAGTTCCCAGATCCAGCAGCCAATTTTCTGTTTGTCCCAAACTAGGCATACTTTAAAGTATGCACTCCACCTATTGCCTCAAGGGGCTGGTAAACCAGCTAAGAATAGCTGAAGCATACTTGTGCTCCAGGCAGAGACCCTTCTGGCTGGACACAATACAATGCAAAGGGTTGCACTGACATTCAATAACACCAGTTTCCATGCTGTATGGCATCTCCCTTATGTTAGAATAGAGCAAAGGGGAAGATCTGAGTAAATGTGGTTATCTGGTCACTTCTACTTAGGAGGAAAAGACCAAAGACAAAACTCTTTTGTAATTAACTTCTCTACACAACCCCTCCCCCTCTCCGAGCATGCAACATGTACCAAACTGATTAAAGATATTAATTAAAAGCAATTTCACTCCACTCAAGACCAGTGTGTAAACAGTCATATTTTGAGATGAAATTGTCATGCCAATTTTGGTTAAACCTAGCCTTATGCTTTGAAGTGGAAGTGACCACATACAGGTTTATAGTATAACTACATTAGGACACTGATTTCATTTCAATGGGTACCAAACTGCAGATCAGCCAGCTTTCAGTTAATTCATGATAATCACTTCAGTCAATAAGCCCTAAAGATGAAGAGCAGCCACTTCTGAATTGAAATGAGTCATTTCAGTGATGGAACTGATTATTCGGTTTCTCACAGAAGGAAATTTCATGTTCACCTCACTGCCAAAACCAGTTCTGACACGTAAGTGGAAAAGAATTATCATGACACCATTCAATTATCTGTTCCCCCTTTACCCCTACACACACATATTAGTGCTTAGTATTGATGGCACAAATGATGACAGTTTTTCAGGTCATTGTGTAGCTGCTCATCTATAGCAGAAGGGCTAGCAAATGAATAGGTCTTCACGGGAAAAGACACAAATAAAGCCAGAGAATAATATTCCTAACCAAAACAGGCAACAGCTTAAAAACCATCGGTATCTTATTTTGACCCTGCATTTCAGTTTCCCTCTGTGTATGCTATGCAGCAAAATATATTGGATTAACTTTCAAATGGCAGGTTTTACTAATTCTGCCTCACTTGTCAAGACTTGCTGTTACTTCCTAATGGCTTTATATTGTTTCTCTTGAAGAAATAAGTGATTTAGTTGCCAGATCACGCTAATGTTACTTGGGTTAGCAGTCATTATAATTTTAATTGTTGATGTTACAGGAAGGAAAACATTTTTGCAACAATTTATTAATTAAAAACAAGTAGCATCACCATTGCTAGGATGTGGATGTTATGTGCTACATTCATGCCATTGTTTTTTAGCTCAAGTAGCTATCAAATGATTAAGCCTAAAAACTAACTAGCTGCTATTAGTCCTATCTGATTTTATCCATCACGTCTGTAACAACATTCCATCTACAATTAAATACATCTTCTACTATTCTTCTAATTGATTCTTTAAAAATATAACTAAAATGCTAAACAGTAAGCCTCTTAGTGTTTAATTGGTAAGTACCTGTTAAAATGTTTTCCACATGCAATAGTATTGTGTATGAACCAGAATGTACAATTTCATTTATCCAAGAACAATTAGATACATTAGCCCAGTTAGATTTCCTTTGCCTTTCATTTTATGCCACCTGGCCATAGTATCTAAAAAACCCCCAAAACTTTCAGCACTAAGGTGAACACCAAATGTTATCCAAGTATATAATCCTTCTGGAGTATGAAAATGATACAGAAATGCTCTCTCCAATGTCCCAATGATATAGAAATGCTCTTTCCAATGTCCCCAGATGACATGACCTCAAACTATATAAAGCCTTTTCTAAAAATAGCTGGCCACCCTATAAGTAAGCTTTTACATGCTGAACACTGTTTCCTTCCCTCACTACATGGCTTCCCAGAGGGTGTGGTGCGACTTGGAGTAGGAGAAAATGTAAATGAATACTTTTGCTCATCACCATCTTTAGAAAAGCTTGCAATGCTGGTCAATTGTTGTGGACCGTAAAAGTATTTTGGCTTTTTTTTTTTTTTAAAAGACAAATGTCTTCATTTTGTGACTTCTGATGTTACACTACAAGACAGCCAAGAAATTTAAGTGGTTTTACCCCACCCCCTCTCCCCACTTTGCTCATGGCCTATTGTCAGTCTGTTTGGCTGCTGCTTGTTAAAAGGAGCTGGGTTTTGTACGTTACAAGCAGTTCAGTAGTGCCCGGAAAGAAGCATGTTCCTTCTGAGAGACAGTGTCACACAGGCATTGCTCACAGGAAGACCTCATGTTACACTAAAATTGACCTCCCCTTGGTGCCACTTGGAGCTGTATTATGATCTTGGTAGAATGCCATTCTCATCTCTCATTTTATATAAGGAGGGGGGAAATTATGAGGATTTAGATGGAGAAGCAAAAGGGGCCGAATGAAGTAAATGCCCCGTCTTTAAAAGGAAATGTTTTCAAATGTATTCACCCAGTCATCTAAACTGAAGGCATTGAAAGAAACATTTTGAAGGGGGGCAGTCAGGGAGAAATCTTATGCTTTTTAACCTCACTTTACTTTCAGATTTCACTTGGTATCTTTTTTATTTTTCACATTCAAACTACTGCAGTAAGGGCAACAGTCTAATTACTCATTAGAATTTTTATAAAGAGGGACTGGCCTTTTGTACAGTTCATTGAGGCAATGGTACAACGACTCTGATAGCCCAGCCATGAGACAGGTTCACCCACAGTATTAGAAGTTCAGTTCCCTGCACTTCAAATGAGTGAATATTTTGTACAAAGGAGATGAAATGGTGCTGCAGTCATCTACTACTTGTCAAGTGTGTACCTAGAAAAATAAATCCTAAAGAAAGAACCCAGAGCAAACAGACAAATTCCACCCACATTACACCCTAGCACAATGTACGTCCAGTGTTTGCACTGGGCAAACTGACGTTCTAGGTTACTGTCGCCTGGCTTGGAAGTGGATGTTTATAATGCAATTGTTTCATATCTGCCCCCTAAGTTGAAACTGAAAATAGGCTAAGGAAGAAAAGACCTAATTTACTGGATGTTTTGAACCACCACCGTAGGGGAGAGGAAGGAATCTAAAAGTTCATTCCTTTGCCATGTCTTTGCAAATATACTTTGAGGAAAAAATCGTGTGTCCTCCTCAAAGTGAATGAAAACCCCTGTCTTGTAATTGTGTAGATCATTATTTTTTCTTAAGTTCTGTTATCTCAGGTGATTTAGGCTTTCCTGATACTACAGCACTTCTTGACAAGTGGCAAACTTTTTTTTTTGTTAACTGACAGCATACACCATCCCACCAAGATGCATTTTTTCTGGCATGCTCCCAATCACCATATCCCATGTATTGGTTTCCCTATTGTACTACCCCCTACCTTTCCTCTTTCTGCAGTCCTTTCACACTGTTAAGAAAGTTACTACAACTTTTTTAAAGCCAGAAATACTTGTCAGTAGCAATTTTAACACTGATTTCTGTAGGCAGCATGCTCCTGGAACACTTGACTCAACCTAGGAGTATAAAGTAGACACATTTCAGAGCAGCTCTGTCTCTGAACTCAGTAGAGTGGCTGTCTTCAATGGCAGTAATCATATTTTACGTTACAAAAGCCAAGGAGAGAAGAGTGGAAGAAGAAGAGTGGAGCAGCTAGAACTAGCTTCCTGTCTTGATTAACAGGCCTATGTTCAAGAAAGGTTTCTATCTCCATAATGTTTGTTTCAACAAAGCTGAATATCCATTGCTTGATAGTGATATCCCTGCTCCTCACCTGAGAACTGGATTAATCTTGTGGTGACATGAGGCCAAATTCTATACTCACTTAAACATGTGAAACCTCCCTGAGGTGACATACAAATTATAAAGAAAATTTAGGTCATTTATTTTAAAAGTGCACTTTCCAAAGCACTGTGATAACTCTGTCCCCTTCCTGAATTTGTGCAGATTAACTATCACCATTAAACCATGCCATATTACACACTGTGATACAGTAAAACCTCAACTATGTGAATATATAAAGTAGTAGTTCTTAACTTTACAGCACAAAGCATCCCTGCATAACTTTTCTAAATTCACTTCTAAAAAGAAGTGACAACCCAGGTGAAAACTGCTGGTCTAAAAGCAAGCATTTGACTAGAATGTGATGTGTTTAGGACTTTATCTTGCATTCACGTATTGGCACAAATGCATACATAAAAAGGAGAAACTAAAAGCTATTGGCAGGGCTGATATCAGTACAAAAAAAGCACCCCTAATGCCACACTGAAGAGTAACCCATCATCCCGGATACATACTAGCCAGCTATTTGTCTTGAGCAGGGAAGGGGGAATCGGTAAGGAATGGGAAGGTGGTTGCACTGAGTGTAGGGGCGCTGTTACATATTAATTTTGGGCAGCTCAAAGGTTACCCTTGTTACAAAGAAAAGCGAGACTTCAGAATTGTCTTCTACTTATTTGTGCTGTGGTAAAAATGAAAGCTGGACTGAACTGGTAAAATAAGTACTAAGATATGCTATTTCTGCCTGGTTTTTGGTTTAATTAAAAGCTCAAAACAGTGTGCATCTTTGCCAAACATTTTGGAACTGCAGTTTTCTCCTTTTACTTATTTGTTTCACCCTGAAACTCAAGGTTGACAACTTTTGTGAGCCAAAACCTTAAATCAAGCATTTATTTAAAGTTCCACACATTGCATACTATCTTCTAATCTGTTTTCAGATGCAATTCAGGGTAGTATTCTCAAGAAGCCTATAAGCAGTTAAACCAATGCATCAATTATGGTGAGGTTGATAAAAATTAAAAATCATGAACAAAAAAATACTAAAAAGAGGTTGTGTGTTTAGTGCAATTCCTTATTCTTACTCACTTCCTCAATCCTGAATTCATCTGCAAACCTGTTCCCAGACAACAGAGGGGTTCATTTCACCATTTCTTCCTTTTGTGAGGTGAGTAGCAACAAGTTAAACATAAGTACAGATGTTCAAAAAGCCCCTAGCAGAAGCACTCTAACTACTGCATTGTAAGTTAGAGTGGAACAAGCTGAACAGACATTCAGCTGGGTTGGGCTAAGAGGGGGCTTGTTGGGCTGGGAGAGGGGAGCTTGGAGCCTGCCTGCACTGGCCAAGGTCATCAGCTTGGGGACACTTTTGCATGCCTCCCAGGAGGCTGCCAGAGCAACCCCTCTCCCCAGCCCCACTCCCTACCAGCTGGTAAGTGTCAGCAGCAGGCTGTTAGCCACAGGCAAGGGCAGGAGGAAAGTATCTGCTGCCACTTGGACCTGGCCCATCCTCACCAAGACTTGACCAGCAATCGGGGGGGAGGGGGGGAGAGGGGGAGGAGCTTGCTGGCCAGGTCCAGTGGGGAGCTGGGCCAGGTCCATGTAGCAGGGAGCTCCCTTCACCCCCCGTTGATCCCCACCCCAGCCTCTTGACAGCTGCACCCAGGAGCTGCAGCATGGGGCTGCCCAGCCTGGATTTCACTTGACTGAGAACTGGGTGTGGGGAAAAGGAGCACCCCTCCCCCACCGACCTGGGCTTGCCACCCCAAAATTAGATAGAGCAATCAGGGGTGGGGGGGTGGGGAATGTGGCAGGGGGCTTCCTTCCCCATCACCTGCCCCAGCCTCTTGCTAGTTGCAGCCAGCAGCTGCAGCACAGGGCTGCCTGGCCTGGCTTTTCACTGTGCCAGGAACTGAGGGTGGGGGAATGGAGCCAACATACCATGTGGAACCAGGCTGCCAAGACCTGACCCAACCCCTGGCACAGGGGCTCCCTTCCCCCCAGCCGTGCAGACAGTACCTTTTCTGTCTTCTCTCTGTGACACTAAGGGACAGGGGTGGGAAGACACTCACCCACAGCATATGAGTACCAGCTGAGGCTAGCAAGGCACACAGTGAGGGACCCCTGGACTACTGAGGGAATGATCCCTGTCTGGATTCAGGATGGCATGTGGTACAAACATTCAATAAAGCTCTCTAAACTAAAGCACTTTAGTGTGATACCACATCCACCCAGGGTGAACTTAGAGTAGGATCCACCATTGTTAAAGTACTTTATATGCTATGAACATCTGTTCTGTTAAAGTTGTAAAGCACTGTCTGTGTGCTTAATGTATTGCAAGTGTATATACCTAGCCTAAGGTGCTACCCTGCCTGCCTTTTGACAATCCTATGTCTCTTCTCTAGCTGAACTGCAGTTTCCTTCCTTGTACTTTTATTGCTCTCATGACTAAACCAGATATTTTTGTCCTTTAATTCAGAGCAGCAGGACAACAAGTGGTTAATCTGTGAGCTGCTCCGGACTTACTGAAGCAAAGAGACAGCTTCTGACTCCCACAGGAGTTGACATTTCAGTGCTTTGGTGGCTGTAGGGACACTCTACCACATCCTCACAGTGATAACATTGAGTTAGATATAAGCTTTAAAATCTGTACATTATGGGTGTCCTCTCTTTCAGTTTTTTTCTTTTTTGTATGGATGCTTTTTGACTAGGAAATCTTTGGATGATCAAGCTCATTGCCCTGGATGTGGATACAAGATGAAAGGAGGAGAGGAGGAGACAACATAAAATAAAGAGACAGTATCCTCAGTGCAAAATGTTTGCCCCCTACATTTTCTCTTTGTTCAAATACAGTCCACGTTGTAGACTTTAGGATGCATAGGTCTTCCAAGAGTTCTTCAGAGCTGTGGGAGCAGGGTTTGATTTGAGTGGAGATTCCAGCTCTGGAGAGTCAGAGCTGGAATAAGGGATCTCAATTTTGTGGTAGAAGCCATGGAAAGAAACTGGGAGCCATGAGAAGTTGAGCTTGAGGTTATCTAGGATCCCTTCTATGGAGCCTAGAGCTTTGATTCTGAAATCCTAATCTAGATCCTAATCTCCCAGGGTTTTTTTGGCTTTTAGCCCTGGCTCACATGATGGAGCTACCTCAGCACTCTGGCTCCTGAAAACCCTGCTTTTCATGGTCTGGATGACAGGGCCTCCAGCTGTAGACTGAATCCTGGCCAGTTAGAAGTTCACTGAAACTAATATGTTTTCACAAAACATTTGATTTCAAAGTTTGGGCATTTTCTGATGAAAAACTTTTGTCAGAAAATGCTCAAACAGCTGTATTTGCATAGTGTCTCTTTGCTGCCTGCCAGGAATACCGAGAGACGTTTATCTTCTCAGCTAAGGTAAACTGAAATGTTAAGGGTTACTGCTCTAATTAAAAATGAACTAAAACACATTCAATCCCAAACTAGTGAGTTTCACATAGCTTTATTAAGAAATATACTGTCAAGTGCAAGGTATAATTTTGCCAGCTGCTATTCAGTTGAAAAACAAACAGAAATTGTTTCCTTTTTAAGCTCAGTTTCACCAAAAAAAAACCCAGCAGCATTCACAACTTTAGAAAGAGAATTGTATGGGTTTATGACAGTCATAATAATTATGGAACACAAGATTAACCTAGCTAGGGAAGATAAATATCTTGGTATTCACCACAGTGATAAACTGACTTTGGAATACAGCCTGGCACAGTTGCTGATGAAATTTGATTCTCCAGCTATACACAGCTCACAACAGGCTACTGTAATATTTGTTGAGTCTAAACAGCCAAAAATCTAATGGGTTCCTTGGAGCATGAGTTATTGTTCTTTTATATAATACTGTAAGAAAATTCTGAGGCCCTAATGGAAGTCATGGAAACACAACTAAAAACTTGGGGAAGAATTTGAGCTGCGAGACACAGATTCAGTTTTTGATCTCTCTCAAAGTCCAGATGTCCTAGGGAGAGGGGATCTGTCCAAACCACTTTTGTGGATAAGGCCTTGCATTTCAAATAACATACTTTTATATTTTTGTGCACATAAGTAGGAGTCTGTTGTGATAGGTGGTCCATTGTAGATAATATTTGTAAATCCAGACTAATATAAATCAAAAAGGCTTTTGTTGTTGTTGTTGTCGTTTTAAATGATGCTCTTTGTCCCCTAAAATGTAGAGACAGAAGAAAGGCTGTGACTCTTAGAAAAAGTGGCATATTTTTCTAGGAGTTAACTAACATAGTCTTTTATATCACTACAGTAATGAGTAATCAGTACTGACCTCTGCTCTTTGTTAAACTTCCTTGCAACCCTATATTTATCCCTATATCTGATCAGTTTAAACACTTAGAAACCAATAGTTTCATAGTTAAATTGATTTCCCTGCATAATATAATATTTTTTCCAAAATAAATTCCCCGACTGGAAGGCCCTGCATATACTCTTAAAGTAAACTGTGGAATCTTTGGCTCCTATGATGAAAATATAGTCACCATATCTGTTAATTAATTTATTCTGCATTTTGCTCTATAATACATTCTTGTTTTTTTTTCTTTTTGAGTTAAGAGGTGGAAAACAATCTTAAAGAGAGATCAGAGTTGTGCCACACACTTGCCGTGTGATTCTCAGAGTTTAAGGCCAAAAGGAACCATCGTATGAGACATTCTGATCTCCTGTATCACATACCATTATGACTCCTTTGTACTGAGTCCAATAACCTGTTTGAGTTGACCATAATTTGCATCTGGCTAAAGTATACATCCCAGGAAGACATTTAATCTTGATTTGAAGATGAAGAGATCACCATTTATTCTGATAGTGTGCTTCATTGGTTAATCACACGTACAGCAAAGAAATTGTGCCTAATTTCTAATTTGAATATGTCTAGCTTCAGCTTCCAGCCTTTGGTTCATGGTATGCCTTTCTCTTAGATAAAAGAGCCTTTTAGTACCTGGCATTTTCTCTCTGTTTAGTTATTTATACATTGTAATCAAAACACCTCTCAATCTTTCTTTTTGATAAGCTAAACAGCTTGAGCTCTAAGTCTTTCACTGAGAAACATTTCTTCTAGTCCTCAAAACATAGTTGTGGCTCTTTCTTGCAACCTCTTCTATTTTTAACATTATTATTTTTAAATGTGGACATTAACACTGTACATAGTTTTCTGGCATCTTGCCTATCCATTGCTCCCTGGTTAAACATCTCCTATGTTTAACTCTATCAGCTGAGATTTTTAGAATCATGATTTTTCTATTTATTACCAGATCATTAATGAAAGTGTTACATAGTGTTGGGATTAGTACTGATCTTTGCGGATTCCTGCCTGCAGCACCCCTATTCAGTGAAGTTTCCCTATTGTTAACTCCTTTTGGAATTCTGCTAGTTGGCTTATTCAAAATCCATTTCACAGATGCTTCATCAGTATTGTACAGTACCATTTTTAGAATAATAATAGTATGCAGTACCAAATTACATTTACATCCATGCAGTTACCATTGTCAATCCAACTTAACTCAAAGAATGAAATTAGGTTTGTTTGAGAGAGCATTTTAACCATACAAGTTAGTTGACTGCTGTGATGGTTCAAGGAGTTTGGTCTCTTTCCTAGTCTCACTTACGAATATTTTTTTCCAAGCAACAAGCTTTCACCTGTATTTCTTCAAGAACAGAAGTAGGTAATTCAATTCACATTGGACTGAATCATGAGAGTACAACACAACAAGTTTCTCCTTTGAGATACCAGCATTACAGGGTGACTAGCACTTTTCTCCCCTTTTAATCTTTTAGTCCAAGTACACTGCATGGGTCTTCTCCTCTTAGAGAAGATTCCAGAGTGGCAGTCTTCCTTTTTCAAACCATACAATCAGAATAGGTCCAACTGTAAATGCAACTCCTCCTGTTCTTCAGGATGCTGTGACCTTTTCCTGACATGCCCCATCCAACATGTTTTCTTATTTTTTATGGCTCAGGGGCTATCAACAATCAAAGTTGTTTGTCTTGATTGAGAAATTTTGGCCTTCGGGACACCTATTGATTTATTTAAAAACTTCCAGTTTTCATCTACATTTTTCTGCATCATTTTTCTTCCCAATTTCTCTCATAATTTTCCTGGGCTTTGACAATTAAGCCCCTCTGAAGTACCAGGCATAGATGGGACTGTTCTCTGTGTCTTTGGTCAAATCCTTTAGCTTTGTCTTGAATTTAAACAGGAATGTATTGAGGCTACATTGCCATCCTATCATGTTTGCCACTCAAGATGGAAGGCAATGCAGATGTGCTAAGTATTATTGTTAATAAAGAAAGGGATTTGCTGTTATTAGCTAGTACTGCTGTATATGATAATGAGACATTTATTGATAACAGAATCTTATGCAAACGAGGTCAAAATTGCTTTCTGATACCATCTGACTTAATAGATTACAAAGTACTGTTTTCCCAATTCCTTCATCCTAGAATCTCATTTAAAAGTAGTTACTATTACGTTCATACCAAGAACTGACATTACGATATCTTTAGTTTAGTCTGTGACCTTATTCTTCACAGCAGCAGGTATGGTGGAAACCTGGTTAAACTAAATTTTTTGAAAGCTGAAACTCCTGAGCTTTGACTTGAGTCCGTATAGTTTTTTAGGTAAAATCTTTTGTCTTTTGGCAAATGCTTTTATAGAGTTTATAAAATATTCAGGAGAAAGGCTCTTTTGAGAAATTATACACTCTGAAGTATCCAGCCCACTATTTTTTATTCATCTATACTCTCAATCTACTAAAAAAAAAAATATCCCTTCTTTTACATCAGTGGTTCTCAACCAGGGTGTTACAAGTCCCTTTCAGAGGTGCCATAAGTTTAAATGTTCCTCATGCCTCCTGTGGAAGCAGGTTGGGAAGCATCTATGGCTGGTACATATGCTCTTGCCATAAACCTCCCTCGTCCGATCCACACACTCCTCCCAGAAACAACAGTTTGGACCCAATGATCTTACGAGGTCCCTTCCAGCCCTAACATCTATGAAATCTATGAAGAGTTCTGCAGGGTAGACAGGACTGTCCCATACCCCTCTATTTCTGGGAGGAGCCTGTACATTCAGACTGGGATGGGCTAATGCAAGAGTATGTGCTTCGGTAGCAACTCTTTGCACTGCCTGGCTAGCAGCACAGGCCAGAAGCAGGTTCTCCCTCACAGCCTTTCTGCCCCTTTCCCCAGCTTGCAGCTTGTTAATTCTTTCACAGCCAAATTCAGAGTTTTACAGCCCTGATCTACATACAGATCAGTTGCAGCCGAGAAGGGGTTAATGCAGTCAGTGACGGTGTTAGAGCCTACAGGCCCTGAGTGAGCCCATACAGCTTTGGATAAAACTCTGCCCAGCTCCTTAACCCCAATCTTGTAGGGCCTTGTAACATGTTATACTTTAAGCCGCATAAATCTTGATTGGCTTAGTGCTAGCTTGGAGTTTGGAGCAGTTGCACCTAGCAGTCTAGAAACCTTGTCTGACTGCCCTCACCTGCACAGCAGTGACTTGTCACTAGAGGCCTAATGAGCAGGAAGGTCCCTTCCAACCCTACTTCTTTATGTTTCTCCATGCTTTGCCTGACTCTCACCCACGGCAGTAGCAGCGCTCTAGACTGTGGAGAGAGGAGAGAGGCAGTGGGATCCACCCAGACTTCGTGGAGGGTTGCACGTGGAGGTCACCACCCTCTCAGCTCCTGGCTCTCAGCACTCATGTGCTCTGGGATCGCTGTTACACACTTTACACTGTAAAGAATAGTTGTTGAATTCTGAATTCTATTCTGTTTCTACCAGGGATTTCTTTTCCCCTTCTTCTCTATGCAATCTCTTTAACCACTTGCTATCTCATTTTCTCCACCGCTGAAATATTAACATACCTACCTGACAAAAGTATTGAAGCTAAAATTTATTCAGGTTTGTAAATCACACTAAGATCTTTAGAATGAAAAACCTAATATAATAGCAAAACCCCATTCATTAGGACTAAAAGTGTGTGTGCGTGCTTACATGTTCATCTTTTACCAGTATTTCTGATCTTTCAACCACCATTCAATTTCTACAGTCTTCCAGATTACATAAAACCTCATTTTCCTGTTTTAGACCAACAGACCCCAGTCAAGCCTCAACAATTTCTCACAGTTCACCATGTACCCTTTTCCATTTTTAAATGAAAACACAAGCGTTCTGTGGGTGTGATCCATGGACCATTTCCCACATCTTTTCAAAACACCAGTGATCTACAGACCAATTTGAGAACCAGTCAGGTAGACAATCTCAAGTTTCCTGATTGTTTTTTAAGGATTCCCAAATCTTTTGGACTAACAGACCACTGTCAGCCCTTAGCATTTCTCACAGGTCACCAGGCACAATTACACAACTTTTAATTGATTATTTTTTAGTTAGTGATATTAATAGATTTGAGGTTGTAAATAAAATCAAATTCTATGTTTTGAAATACATATTTCTGAAAAAAAATTCTCTGACTGCTTCCTCCTTTTTAAGAAACAAAGTTTCAGTCACAATCCTATATGGCCTTTCCTGTGGTATACTATTATTTTATTAAAGAAAGAAAAATTACCTAAAGATCATCTAGAATTGATAAAATCAACTTTGGCTTCACTACTGAAAAAGTGGCAGTAAGTGGCAAAATTAAAAAGTTGTAGAGTCACACCCATTAGAGTAATGACAAATTAAACACACAAAAAAATATGCCACAATGCCACAGTTACCTACTACTTCACCAGCTGTTCTGGAAACAGCTAAGCTGAGGAAATAGAAGAGGAATCCTCCAAATGTGGAAATAAATTGAAGCCCCCAGGCAGGCAAGCATTTAAAAGAATTTTTTTTCCCCTTAAAACTCTGTAGAAATCACAAATACTTGTGTGTGTGTGAAAACACAGAGGTAAGTGTAAAGTAGAGCTGAATGGAGTTGCAGGGGTAAATCACATAATTACATTCAGTTAACTTTGCTGGAGGAAGCTACCCGCAGCAATAATGCTAGCTAGCTATGGTATCAGCAGCTGCTGTGTAGCCCCATGATGGGGCTCAAAATGTACTAGAAAAGAATGAGTCAATAATAACCAAAGAAAGGAGTTCCACAGATGCAGATGTGTCGAAAATGAATCATCCACCAGGAGGTGATCAGCAGACCTTAGAGACCGGGCAATGTCTCATAACAGCAAACATTCCCCAAGCTGTTGAATGACATACCAAAAAAAAAAATACCCACAATAACTTTAGTGCATTTAACTCACATCCGCTAGCTACTTTTTAGCTTAACAATATCTGACAGTGCAGTCAGTGCGAAACATACAAGCAAAGTGGTAGCAACATACCTGCTCTGTGCTTTTTATGTACTGCTTGAATCTAATCTTGCACAACTTCAGACAGAATGACAGCAACATACAAAATAATTTGAGGATTAAAGGCCAAATGCCATCCAGTTCAATTTGAGGATTAGAGGCCAAATGCATCCCTGGGGTCCTATACAGATTTATCCCTCCCCCCACCCCAAAATCAACACAAAAAAAACAGACAAACCCTCCTCCCAAAGACATACCGTGGTCTACAACTCATTCTTATGAGGTCGGAAATAAGCTTAGAGATCTCACTGTTTGGTTATATATCCTGTTGGCATTGCAGCATTCAACATATAAAACAAGGCATTCTAAAAAATTCCAGTGAAAAAATATATTAATCATATGGTAATTGTAGTATCAGACAGGAAGAAAGCAGCTAAGCTTTTTATTATCATGTCTGGGACTCAGAGAATTGAAAGGGGAAAAGCCTTTCCCATAGAAGTCACAGGTTTGAATGCCATAACAAGTGGGACAAAATGGGATAAAATCCACTATATCATCCTCACAAACTGTCTATCCTTTCTCATAGTGAATCTCAAAAAGGTATGAAAATGCTTGATTAAGAATTCTGTCCACACAAGCTTCCTGCTAGGTACTAGCAGCTAGGAGGTCCCAACATGATTCTTACTACCAGCTAAACTCTGATTGGACCTGCATTTTTCCCCTCAAATTCAACCTCCAGGCTCACTCTTTTGATACTCTTATCAACCTGAATGGAAAATGCAAAACCATAAACCTCTGGAGAATTCTCTGCAGGGCTACATCTGTTACTAAATGTAATTCTTGCTTACTCAAGGGCATACAACATACTCTTCAGAATATAGCCTTATATTTGCACTCCTCCTCCTAGTTGCAATTAAAATAACCAAACCAACCAATTCTGGATGGTACATCTTTCTTCTCCTTTCACATACTGTGTACCAAAAGTTTTCCCTTTAACCAGCTATCAGAAGAGGCTAGAATGTTTTCCCTGCAGGAATGTGCTACAGCGATCATCTAAAAAAAGATATAAGGCTCAAATGGAGTCATTAAAAACAAGTTTTATTAAGAACAAAGACAACCCAATTAAAACTAAAAGGATATCTGTGCAAGATATGTTCTGAAAATCTGAAAACTCCTATCTACATAGATAGAAGTGATACTTAGACATGAAAACAATCAATCTCTCTCTTTTCACAATAGCATGTTGTTCTTTATTTTTTTGCTCCCCACTCTAATCTTTTAGTTCATCAGCCTGCCACCACTAGAGCCAAATTTCATCTGGTACAAAATTTAGCTAGTGTGGAAGAAAGCAGAATGGCAGACAGTCTGGCAGCTACTTGAATTCCTAAATCACAGCTGCTCCAGCCCCAAATCCATTTAGGCCATGTACACACATACACGGGACCCAATCTAGTCACATGGATTGATTTAAGATGAGTGAGTGTAGACCGGGTCCCAGATTGTGCACATGTTCTCCAGTGACAGAAGCTGCACCAGGAATATGATCTAAGTAACTTGGGGTGGAATGGGTTGAAAGACAGGGAGGACCAGGGGCTGGGGGGTGGGGAAGTGTAGTGGGTCTGCAGATGGGCTTGATGGGCCACAGTTTTTCAGGATGGTAGGGGAAAGGTTGGTACATTTATGGGGGATAGTCAGAGGACTAAAATAGGGTCAGTGTTGGGGGAGTAGGAAAAGTGGTTGGGGTGAACAGGTGGGCTTTACTTGCTGTGGGGTTGTATTCCAAATGTGCACATATGTTCAATTAGACTGAGCACAGGTTAACCTGGTCTACATAGTGTACCTCCTTAGGTGAACTAAATTAGATTGGGCCAGAGATTTTTTGCCCAATCTGAACTCCCCCAACATATATACAGTTCAGCATTTAGATTGATCTAATCCTAGTTAGATTGAACTAAGCATAATATCTACATGCACCCTTAGAGCAGCTGATGAATGTCCTAAATTATACCAAGTCTTTCTGGTACCTTAATGCCAAATTAGAAGTCGGGAAACCACAGCATGGTCCATCCTACTTCTGTCATACTTCTTTATTCTGATGGTACTATGCTGGGGATGGCCATTAAATCGGGGGGTCCGGCTACACTAGCTTTAAGCCAGTTATGAGTTCCTTCACGCTAGACAAATCCTCTTGTGGCCTGTTTAGGGCCACATTCTGACCATTTCATAATTCAGTTGGGTGACTCAAAATAAAACAGAGGGTGCGTATAGGGTGAGATTTATCTAAATGTCCAATCACACAGGTGTGCAGAGGGTTTAAATCACCCCAAAAATGGGGTGCCCACTCTAAGTTAGTTCACTTAAGCAGGTGAACTAATTTAGATCAAGATCAGGTGAACCCAATCTCCCGAAAGGGTTAACCCCATCTTCAGATTACCTGTGTGCATTCTCAGCACAGCCTGAGGACTGGGAAATCCATAAGGCTGTGGTTTCCCACCCCCTTGACCAAGCTATTTTTAGCCTTATGATTCCTTCCCCTGACCAAGCCAACCTACCCTGTGGACCTGCCAACCTGCTCTTTGTGAACCCACAAAGTAGGCCACCTACCACTAGACAGATTGCAATGAACAATGGTTCACACATAAATGGTTCATAACTGCTGTATTTATTATTATAATATGGGTGGGAAGGAACCCGGGAGCACGTTTCATTCTGAAGTGTTAGTGTCTAGAGGAACACCTTGCCCCAGGAATTAAGGAAACACATAAGATATAATAAAGCTGTTGAAAACAGGTGAATCAGTGCTGGAACTGTACAATATGTGAATTAAATAAATGCTTACATTTCATGCTGTGTCTTAAAATCACCTTGAAGTCAACTGACAGGCCTTTGCAAACTCCTGTTGACTAAAAGTGGTACTCTCTCAGTTCAGCTTTCTAGAGAACAGATAGTAGTACCTCAAAAACTACCTTCAAACTTGGCTTCTTTCCTAGCAAGTTTCACTAAAAAAATCTTATTGCTAAATGAGCATGGGGGATAATTCCTCCTACACTTTTCTACCCATTAAACTGGTTTTACCACAGGAGAGCTGAGGAGGTGGGGATGAAGTTTGTAGGTGTTCAGGTTATGAATATAAATGGAGATTCCTCTTCTAGTCTTGTACATATAGTTCTCTGAACAGTAATAACATTTAATTTTTAGTTTTAATGTACAAAATAGAGCCCCACCAAAAAAGTATGAATACAGCAAATATGTCAGTTCCAGCACTGATTCATCTTTTCTCAACAGATTTATTATATCTTATGTTTTCCTCATTCCTGTGGCAAGGTGTTTCTCTAAACAGCAAAACTTCAGAATGAAACATGCTCCTGGGTTCCTTCCCACCCATATTATAATAACAAATACAGCTGTTATGAGACAGTTTCCACCTGAATGAATCAACAATACATTCTGAGCTGGTAGACACTGACATGCAGTATGAAGTGACAGTAGAGTTAATTGGTCACAGTCTGGCACTTTTCCTCTTCCCATATACTATATGCTGGTTCCTGTCTGTTTTACTGTCATTTGCATTACATTACAGAGAGTGCAAAGTACCAAATAACCAAATGAATGCTCTCATAAGAATGATAAAAATAATAATATTGATACTTTGCATTTCTCCAGCATCTCAAACAGTTATCCCTTTGAGCTAATCATCATCCTCCTCCCCTTCCCCCAAGATCAATATGCATGGAAAAGAAATAAAAATGCTGTTTCTATTTCCTGTGAATTACAGTTTCATTGGGGTTGCTAGCCTCAGCTTTAACTTTGCATTTGAAGAGGGAGTCCTAGCAACAGAGGAGGAGGAGCACTTTCTGTTGGTAGACAAGGCCAGGCCAGGCATTCCAAGGGTTGGAAGGATCAAGACCACTGGCACCAAGAAGCAGCAATGGGTGGTGGTGGCTGGAGACTCCCTTCTGTGGGGAATGGAGACATCCATCTGCTGGCCTGACCTGTTTGTTGTCGCAGTAGGTGTGCTCCTGGCTTGGAGCCTGAATTCAAGATATCATGGAAAAATTACTGAGACTCATCCAGCCCTCTGACTACTACCCTATGCTGCTCATCCATGTAAGCATCCATACTGCTAGGGGAGACCTTGAGCAGATCAAAAATGACCACAGGCCTCCGGGTGCAAGGGTGAAAGGGATGTGGGCTCAGGTGGTATTCACCTCAGTCCTTCCAGTCAAAGTGAAGGGCCAAGGCAGGAACAGACACATCCTGCATGGCTGTGGAGATAGTGTTGCCAGCAGGGCTTTGGCTTCTTAGACTATGGGGTGTTATTCTAAGAAGGACGATTGCCAGGAAGAGATGAGATCCACCTGACAAAGAGCAAGAAGGGCATCTTTGCAGGCAGGTTCACTAACATAGTGAGGAGGGCTTTGAACTAGGTTCAACTGGGGGAGGGATAACAAAGCTCTGAGTTAAGTGGGGAAGTCAGTGAATTAAAGGAAGAAAAGGAGGACGGCACCAGAGGGGAGGCCTTCTCATTCTTCCTGAGAAAGTAGGGGACTCAGCTAGTTACCTCAGGTGTTTGTACCTGAATGACAGGAGCCTGGGAAACAAGCAGGAAGAACTGGAAATCCTCCCACAGTTCTGGAACTGTGACATGACTGGAATAACAGAGACTTGGTGGGATAGATCGCATCACTGTCATGGATGGGTACAAACTGTTAAAGGAGAAGAGGAGGATGAGTTGCACCATATGTAAAAGAGCTGTACGATTGCTTAGAGCTCCAGTACAGCATGAAACTGGAGACGGACTCACTGAAAGTCTCTGGGTTAGGGTCAGAGGGGAGAGCAACAAGTGTGATGTCATGGTGGGGGGGTCTGTTATAGACTACCAAAGCAGGAGGATGAGATAGATGAGGCCTCCTTCAAACAGTGCAAGTTTCTGATGACAGGGCTTGGCTCTCATGGGGAACGTCAATCACCCTGGTATCTGCTGGGAGGGCAATACAGCAGTGCGCAGGCAATCCAGGAAGGTTTTGCATAATGTTGGGGACAACTTCCTGGTGCAAGTGCTGGAGTGGCCAGGGGCCATGCTCTTCTTGACCTGCTGCTCACAAACAGGGATGAATTGGTGGGAGATGTAGTAGTGAATGCCAACTTGGGCAGCAACAAGCACAAAATGATGGAGCTCAGGATCCAGAGGAAAGGAAGGATGGAGAGCAGCAGAGTAAGAACCCTGGGCTTCAAAAAAGCAGACTACAACTCACTCAGGAAACTCATGGGCAGAATCCCCTAGGAAGCCACTCTGAGGGAGGGAGGAAGGAGTCCAGGAGAGCTGGCTGAACTTTAAAGACGCCTTACTGAGAGCGTAGGAACAAACCATCCTGATGTGCAGGAAGATTAGCAAGTATGGAAGAAGACCAGCTTGGCTTAGGAGGGAACTCTTCAGTAAACTAAATCACAAAAAGTGAGCTTATAAAATGTGGAAATTTGGACAAATAACTAGGGAAGAATATAAGAACATTGCTCTGGCATGCAGAAATTAAGTCAGGAAGGCCAAATTGCAATTGGATTTGCAGCTGGCAAAGGATGTGAAGGATAACAAGAAGGGTTTCTACAAGTATGCTGGTAGCAAGAGGGGGATCAGGAAAATTGTGGGTCCCATGTGACAGAGGATGGAGAAAATACTTAAGTGCTCAATGCTTTTTTGCCTCAGTCTTCACAGCCCAAGTCAGCTCCCAGACCACAGCACTGGGCAGGACAGTTTGCAGAGGAGGTGAGCAGCCCTCAGTAAACTCATGAGGTTCAACAGAGACAAGTGCAAAACCTTACACTTAGGAGGGAAGAAACCCATGCATCAGCGCAGGCTGGAGGCTGACTGGCTGTGAAGCAGCTCTGCAGAAAAGGAACTGGGGGCTACAGTGGATAATAAGCTGAATGTGAGCCAGCAGTGTGCCGTTGTTGCCAAAAAGGCTAGTGGCATACTGGGCTGCATTGGTAGGTGTGTTGCCAGTAGCTCAAAGGAAGTGATTATTCCCCTGTATTTAGCACTGGTGAGGCCACATCTGGAGTATGGTTTTGGGCCCCTCAATACAGAAAGGATATGGACAAATCAGAGAGAATCCAGCAAAAGGCAATGACAATGGTGATGGGGCTAGGGAACCTAATATATGGGGACAGGCTGAGGGAATTGGGCTTATTTAGTCTAGAAAAGAGAAGATTGAGGGGTGATTTAATAGTAGTCTTCTACTCCCTGAAGTGGGGTTCAAAAGAAGATGGAGCTAGACTACTCTCAGCACTGGCAGGTGACAGAACAAAGAGCAAAGGTCTCAAGTTGCAGCAAGGGAAGTCTAGGTTAGATATATTAGGAAGAAAGCTCTCACTAGGAGGGTAGTAAAACACTGGAACAAATTACCCAAAGTGGTGGTAGAAGCTCCATCCTTGGAGGTTTTCAAGACCCCTCTAGACAAAGCTTTGGCTGAGTTGATCTAGTTGGGAATGGTCCTGTTTTGAGCAGGGCAGGTGGACTAGATGATCTCTTGAGGTCCCTTCCATGATTCTATGAAAAGCAAACTTTGACTCACTCTGGGAACTGAAGTGCAGGATCCCCAGGGAGGCCAATCTGAAGGGGAGAGGAATCCAGGATATCTGGCTGTACTTTAAAAAAACTTTACTGAGAGTGCAGGAAGAAACCATCCTGATGTCCAGGAAGACTAGGAAGTATAAAAGAAAACCAGCTTGGCATAGCAGGGAACTTTTCAGTGAGCTAACACACAAAAAGGAAGTTTACAAGAAGTGGACACTTGGACAAACAACTAGGGAGAAGTATAAGAGTATTGCTCGGGCATGCAAGGATTAAACCAGGCAGGCCAAAGCACAGTTGGAGCTGCAGCTAGTAAGGGATGTGAGGGGTAACAAGAAGGGTTTCTACAACTATGTCAACAACAAGGGGAAGATCAGGGAAAGGGTGGTTCCCCTTACTGAATGGAGGAGGTAATCTTCTAGTGATAGAGGATGCAGAAAAGGTAGTCAATGCCTTTTTCACCTCAGTCTTCACAGGCAAGGTCACCTCCCTGACTACTGCACCAGGCAGCACAGTTTGGAGAGGAGGTGAGTAGCCCTCAGTGGTAAAAGAACAGCTCAGGGACTGTTTAAAAAAGCTGGATGTGTACAAGTCCATGGGACCAGATAGGATGCACCCATAGGCGGTGAGGGAGTTGGTCAATGTGACTGTAGAACTGCTGGCCATCATCTTTGAAAATTCATGGCAACTGGGAGAGGTCCCAGCTGACTGGAAAAGGACAAATATTAGTGGCTATCTTTAAGAAAGGGAAAAAGAATGATCCAGGGAACTACAGACTGGTCAACTTCACCTCAGTCCCTGGAAAAATCATGGAGGAGGTCCTCAAGGAATCCATTTCTAAGCAGTTGGAGAAGGTGATTAGGAACAGTCAACATAGATTCACCAAGGGCAAGCCATAACTGACCAACCTGATTGCTTTCTGTGATGAGATGACTGGCTCTGTGGATGTGGGGAGACAAGTGGATGTGATATACTTTGACTTTTGCAAGGCTTTTGATATGGTCTCTCACAGCATTCTCACAAGCAAGCTACCTGGGAGACATAAAGGACGGCATCCTCAGCAAGATTACAGATGACACCAAGCTGTGTGGACTAGTAGATACACTGGAGGGTAGGGCTAAGATTGAGAGAGACCTAGACAAATTGAAAGATTAGACCTAAAGAAATCTCATAAGGTTCAATAAGGACAAGTGCAAAGTCCTGAACTTAGGATGAAACAATCTTTCTAGGATTTAGGACAGGCTGGGGACTGACTGGCTAAGCAGCAACTCTGCAAAAAAGGACATGGGGATTACAGTGGACAATAAGCTGAATGTGAGGCAACATCCTGTCCCCGTTGTGAGGAAGGCTAATGACATGCTGAGCTGCATTTAAAGAACCACTGCTGGTAGTATAAGGGAAGTGATTCTTCCCTTCTATTCAGCACTGGTGAGACCGTATCTGGAGTACTATGTGCAGTTTTGAGCCCCCCAGTACAAAAAGTTGGAGAGAGTCTAGCAGAGGGCAACAAAAATGGTTACGGGTTTGGAGTACCTAACTTATGGGGAGAGGCTGAGAGAACTGGGCTTTAGTCTGGAGAAGAGAAGACAGAGAGGGGATTTAATAGCAGCCATCTATTACCTGAACAGGGGCTTCAAAGAGGATGGAGCTAGACTGTTCTCAGTGGTGGCAGATGGCAGAACAAGGAGCAATGGTCTCAAGTTGCAGCAAGGAAAAGTTCAGGTTAGATATTAGAAAAGGTGTCTCAAGGAAGGTAGTAAAGCACTGAAACAGGTTCTCAGAAAGGTTTTGGACTCTACATCCTTGGCAGTTTTTAAGACCTGGCTAGGTTTTTAAGGCCCAGCTGGGATGATCCTACTTGGAGCAGGGGGTATAAGATCTCCTGAGGTCCCTTTCAATCCTAATTTTCTATGTTTGTATGATCTGATTTTGGGGATAGGAAGTCAAACTTTTATTGTTAATTATGTGTAATTGCTTGGCATTGAGAAGCACTTTTACCCATGCTTCATAAAGTGCCATACACATTGTTGTCACACAATAAATAATAAAATACTTGCATTAAAAAGTAGTAAAAATATAAGGATTTGTTGTAAAAGCAGATATAACTTTCTAAGAAGGTACTGATGTATTTTCTGCAACACGGCTGATTGTGCCATTACTTACACAAGAGGTTGACCAGGTCACTCAAGAACCATAATAAATACCAATTTAAATAAGACTTCCTTAAAAATTCATTTGTATACATTTCTTCCAGCCACAAACATAGTTTGCAATTATAGTCATGGAGAACTGTATTTTTTCTTTATTGTTTTGCCACCGTTGTTGTCTGCTGTGACACTTCACTGGACTTTCATAATACAGAAGAGATTACACCGAATGGCCATCTGGTTTAATAGACAATGCCTCTGAGGACAGTGCAGGATTAGGTGTCATTACTGATGCTAAGAACTTACTTCATAAAGCACTTCTACATGTTCAAAGAGATTACAGATATTAATTCTTTGCTTCTCAGAGAGATAGGTAACAAATATTATTTTAAACTGAAAAAACAACAGTGCTGCTGGGACTTAGTGACAGCTGGGAGTAGAACCCTCTGACTCCCAACACTTAGCCATGGACCTCAGGCAATGGTCCGGTGTTTTACCATTTACTGTCTCAGTTTTGTCCAATCCTAGCTGCTTGCTTTGTCAAAACTGGCCACTCATCTAATCTCATTACTACTGAAGGTTTGAAATGGAATGAGTCTGAGAGCAAACATAATTAGTTACTGGGATTTACTAACATCTGTAGCATGTTTTTTGCTCTTAACTTTTGAGGGCAACTTATTGGAAATGACACATGAGGATTTAGTCACAAGATTAACCTGACTGGAATCCTGGGCAAATCATTTTTTGTTTGTTTGTTTTAATATGTGTTTCTAAGTGTTCACATTGATGCAGGTATTAGATCAAACTCATTCTCTGTTTCTCAATAACCTGGAACAAGTCCACAGAAAAAATACATATAAAAAGTAAATAACTTTGCAACTAATCCTAGGCTCATGCCTGGCTTTGAATAACATATACAACATTGAACAGCAAACATTTTAAAAGAAAGAGCATTCAATAAATCATGCATTTGTTGTGAACAACAGCTTGTTTTAATGACTTCAAAACTCTGTCAAAGATTATCCACCAGGTCCATATTCAATTGCTGTAGCAGATCATGGCTGTAATCATTTGGAAAAAAATAAGGAATAATATTTGGAAAATGCACACCCAGATTTAATCCTTTCCACCCGATCCACTATCTTGGCAACTATTATGCTCTTCCAGCTGAGAGCTTATGTTCACTGTATAAGATATTAGACTGTCCTTTTCAGTGCTTTGTAATCCCCATTTCATACCAAATAAAAGCAGCAGTGGCCACCTGTACTATGTCAAAGTCAGTAGCACCAAAAAGATCATTTATTTAACTAAATGGGTGAACAATACTATTCTGCCCTGTCTTTTGAACAGCAGAGTTTGTAACTGTGGAAGATTTATTAAATTCCATTTGTAGCCATCAATATCAAATTACAGAGGAGTTACCATTGTCACTTTGTAATAAGAGGAAATAAACATATATTAAACATAAGGATACTGTGGAAATATACAAATGGTTTTCTTAAAAAAAGACAAATGATGAATCTTTTATCTGTATCTTTGTGTTATTTGTTGCAACAATATATGAATTGCATGAAGGCTGTATATTAATACTGCTACTCCTTAAAAAGTGTACTAAAAAGAGGATGTAATGGTTTTATATCATGTGGTTTTTTAACTTTTAGGGTGACACATTGATGTAAATATCTGGAGTTGTCACTTAAGGAAGCTGACCCCATGAATTCTAGGCTAGGGACAGACATTATGCATAAACTGGTATAAGTGATCAAAAACTGGTTTATACCCATAACAAAACAAAAGTTCAGTGCACATAAACTGGTTTCAAAATGGCAGAAACCAATTTAAGATGGGCCTGGATGCATGTACTATCAGAGTTGATCAATTTGGGTTTATCCAACTTCAGTATCAGATCCTTTCCCAACTCAGTTTAGGTCACTGTTCTCTGGCATCCCAGGATGCTGTACAATTGCCTGCTAATCTCCCCCTCCCACAGGGAGGCAGACTACAACTTGGCTCATGTCCCTGCTCCAGTCCAGTGCCTAGGTGGCTCCAGCCAGATCACACAGCCCTTCTTCAGAGCCATCCAGCCAGTAGAGCAGGCAGGAGCGGGGGAAAGAACACGGTGACTTTCCCCTCTGCCAAGCCCTGCTCTGGCAAGCAGAGCAGGCAGGAGCCAGAGGGGAAGAGCACAACATTTTCCCCCTCTAGCAAGCCAGGCTCCAGCCACCACAGCAGGGAGGGAAAGAACACATCTGTTTCCCCTCTGCTGAGCCGGGATCTGGCCGGCAGAGCAGGCAGAAGCTGGGAGAGGGGGGAAGAATATGGCAGCTTCTCCTCTGCCAAGCCTGGGTCCAGCCAGCAGAAGCCTCCATGTTCATTCCCTTCTCCCTGCTCCTGCTTGCTCTGCTGACCAGGGGATGGGACCAGACTGGGATGGAAGAAACCCCCCTGAGTTGCGGAGCTCCCCTGATTTGCGCAGACCCTGGCTCAGGAGCACTTGCACTAGGATGTGGGGGGGCAACTTCCCCCCCTGTAGGGAGACAGCTGGGGGTTGGGGGCATGTGCTGGGAACCAGTAAAGGATGAACCCTGCTTGGCTGGGCTTGGCAGTGGCTAGCAAACTGGGAGGCACACTCAAGCACCTGCCACTTTTTGGCCTCACTAGTGTAGATTTCTGCTTGCTTTGGTCAATGATGAAGCCTGAACATGAGCTGAGTTTATTACTGGTCCAATCTACGCAGCTTAGAGAAGCCTGCAAACACCAGATCAATTCCACCTCAGGCTTTTTGACAGTCTGTGTGCAGCCCTATATGCTTTTATTCCTAAGCATCAGAGAGATGGAGAAGGAAAAGAAAGCAAGAGTGTGATTTACACTGAGGAAACACTTTCAAGTGGTTTCATTTTCCTCAGTGTGTTTAAAGTTTGTTTTTCCCCCTGCCTCTGTGACAGGTCACAGAGAGAAGGGAGACGCATTATGAGCAATGGACGAGACCAAAGCAGCACTTTGCACATTTCAGCCTCTTAAATTTCTTTAAACATTCAGTCAGTCACAATGTGAGGTGGCACTGTTGCAGGGACTTCCAGTGTTCTTGAGGATATGTGCATGAAACAAACACTTTATAAGAAAGAACACACTGATTTCATGATACTATTTTGATTTCTATATAAATAAATAAAACATAAATAAATAAGGTATTGTTTCTCTCTACAGAGGACACAAATGCAAGTGATAAGGAATGTCTAAGCATTGACCTCACTACAAGTCATTGCTCTGTCTCCCAAAGAGGGCCTTTCTGTGAAATCCCCTTTTGCTTCTTCCACACACACTGATTCCATGAAACAATACACAAAAGCTTTCTAGCTTTTCAGTGACTTCTGTCATCTTTTGATATTGTACAGCTGGACCTATTGCTTTTGAAAATCAACTCAACTCATACGTAGTAGCTGGACCATGAGTCTATGAGAAGTGGGAAGGCATACTTTCTATAGTCAAGTAAAAGGAGAAATGTTGGAGTAGAGCTGAAAGCCTACTCCTCATTTTTGTGTTGTCAAGTCTATGCTCTCAGGGCACGAGTCTTCTTTGAAGGTCTTTGGGGTTTCTTTTAACTACCTCAAAATCATAACTGGTGAGCCTAGAATCTACGACTAGCACAGAGATGTAGTCTATCTCCATGTCTTACTCGGCTTGATTTTGGGCCCAGCAGGTGGCACTGTGGCTTAAGGTCAACTGAGACCTCCTTCCTACCTACCCAAACAGTATCATATTGTGACCCTTGGATAACATGGTAGGAGAAACTTCAGGCCACTTCTCATGAAGAAAATAAACGTGAATGCTAAAAAGGCATGTTCAGAGTTTCAGGATATATTTTTTCAGAGTGGCAGATTATTGGAAAAATCCCTCCACTGTGGGAAAGACGTACACCTGAGGCTAACTCAGAAGTTCTGACACTGGCACTAAAACAGTTTTTAAGGAAATTACTACTGTATTTTTAAGAATGTCACCCTGCCTCTTAAAAAAACAGAACAAAAAAAAAAATACATAAAAAATAGCTAAGAGTATCCTGATTTTTGTTTTTGAGATAGCATTACTCTGCCCTATTTATCACCAAGATACTAGAATTTCCAACCAGACTGGAAAGAAGCAAACAAGGTTGTCTGACAATCATCGTGATTCCTGGGAACCCAATCTTCCCCCCTATTCAAATGGGGAATGTCTACACGTCGCCCTATGGTGATATAGCAAGGCGCTACATCACCATACGGAGCACTATGGCAATATAGTGATCTTGCAGGTCTACACGTGGTCACCAGCATGCTATGGTCAACATAGCAGTGAAATCAGTGTGTCCTGTGCACAGCACAGTAACCACCCAGACTGCACCATGCTTTAGTACTTCCAAAGGGACTTTTGGAAATACTAAAGCACAGCACCGTAGCAACATCGCCATATAGCGATGTGTAGACATGCCCATGGAGTCCCACATTCAGCCGCACTGACAGCAAGGTTCTTCCAAATGCCAGTCCCATCATTGTGCTAGACTCCTGCCTCTGTCCTTCCCCACCCATCTAAGACCTTCCCAAGGAATGGGACTGTTGGAACAGATATGACAACCCCTTCTCACATCTTCTCCTAACGAGACTCATCTACCAACCATAGGATTCTAGAGTTTACCATTCTTGATTTTACTACTACCTGATAACTATGTTGTTTCTTGTCTGCCCATGCTGTCTAGTACATATTCCTAATTTCAGTCTCAGACCGTCTTTCCTCTTGCTTCTCACTGTTTACATCCCAGGTCGTCTTCGGCTCTCCTACAACATCCACTGCATCTGTGCACTGCTATTTATCTCCTGCACCTAATCTCATCTTTTCTCTGTTTAATTCCCATAAGCACAAAACACTAAGACTTAAAATACCCTGTAAACAACCATAATCTGTATTAAGATTTAAAAATCTGCTATTGCATAGAGCCTTAAATACCATCAAGATGTGGTAAACCTGCTACATGATTTGTCAGCCTTCTCTGTTCACTTAACGCAATGACTTCTGTTTTATTATGCTCATTTGCAAATCATGTTTGAGCATATTACAGACTAACTTTAAACATCTAAAACAATAGCTTCCTTATGCTTGGTTCAGGGTCCAGGCCAAAACAGAGTAGAAATTATAGTAGTAGCTATGAACAAGTTTATGTGCCTGAAAAATAATTGTCACCTTTTTCTCCCTCCACCCAAAACAACTCTGCAGTTCTCCCTTAAAAATTTCTTGCTAATACAAGAAAAGTAAGCAACTATGTCTTAAGTATACAGATGCAGCCAGACTGCACATGTACTACCATGTGTAAACATACATGTCCCTGCCACAAATTCAGATATGATATAGAAGTCCTTACACCATTCACTGAACACCCCCCCCAAATTTGGGACTACTCAAATATTTCTGGTTTTGGCTCATTTCTAAATATAGTATGTTATGTGTTAGCTGCATAAGTCAAGTGTGTTTAGAAATAATACATACAAAGAGGTAGAATTTATGCAATTCTACTGGAAAATCATCTGTTTGGTTTGGTTGTTTCCTCTTCTTGTTAATTTAATTCATTTCACTGCTAAAGGTTCTCTGAGAAAACATACACATGCATCTAAATAACATCCTTCATCTAGCATCTTGTGAAACAGTAAAAGAAAGGGACTGGACTGGCTGTCTCCTTTAACCCCAGCAATTCTTGGATTTCATGACTTTAAGCTGGGCAAGATTTTTTTTTCTAGTCATCATTATAAAAATTGGTTACCTTACTAGACAGCTTTCCCCAGGCCGTTATACTGTAGGTGTATAAATAATCAACTGCTAGCTCCACCTAGTGTCTTCTTAATTCATCAGTAAAACAAAAAGCTAAAAGCAATTACTATTGGCAAAATGTAAGTAAACCATAAAAACCCTGTTTCAAGATGGATGGTAGCCACAGATGGCATGCAATGATGATATCTTCATCAAAAGCTGAACCATATTTTAAGTAACTATTGTGCAATTGTAGCTAGCCAGCATCCTTCCAGCCAAGCACAAGTGACAGCTTCATGGTAGCGAATATAACGGTGGATAACGGTTGGACTAAATGATCTCTTGAGGTCCTTTTCAGCCTTACTTCTCTATGATATAACAATTTTACTACTATTCTGAGAAGGGGAATGGAACTTAAGCTGTTTAAATGGGATATATACTCTATTACATCCATAATCAACTACAAAGACAGTTTCCCTTTCAAGCTAACAGAACCATTCTGCAAGAGCAAGACAACATTTTTATCATCATCATCTGAACTACAGAATGATTTGTGATCATGTAAACATGACAATGAGTTTAGGTGTGTACTGTAAGGGCTGGTCTTTGTCCAATAGTAATAGTTTAAATGGTCTCACTGAAGTAAGCAAATAAAAGATCAAACCACCACATAGTATATTAGTTTTACTGATCTCTATTTTAAAACTTTTTAAATGCTAGTTTGATGCTGTGTATTTGAAACCATCTTTCTAAAAAATGACTATAGTTCTACTCCATAATGTTTAGGGTTCATCTTCTCTTGAAATCTACTCAAAATTAAAAGTTAGAACACACCAATGAACAGTACATTAAGAACAATATGCAGACATTATCTTTGCAAACATATATAATGTAGCAGGAAGTTTAATGACAACTTATTTATGCCCTAAATTAATAAGTTAATTTAGCATAACCGTATTTTGTGGACTATTAGGCTTGCTCCACTGGTAACCATACTTTAGGAGTGAGGGTGTGTGGGGATGGGAGGGCGACAGGTTCTTCCTTACAGTCACAAAATAACACTTTTACTTGTTACTGGAACAAACTACACCAAGATAATTGACATCTATTTTAAACTATCACCTGCACAAAACATTTTAGGGGGTTTCACCCTAGTGGTCATAACACATATTTCAATATGTGCAATTTATCCTTAATGACTGCTCAGGGTGGCAGAGACAGAGAGGGTAAGAAAGTACGTGCATCTGTGTCTACACACACGCGTATGTGCCTGCATGCATGAAAGTGATACAAATACCCCCCCAAAAAAACAAAAACAACCCAGCTTTAAATAAGCCAAAACTTTTTTTGTTACAGTCAGTTGAAACTTATGCTTATATCTCATCTGGTTTAAAGTATTCACAACTGCAATGCAATGACTGTCAAAAAATTTACTGCAGCATAGAATATCAGCTTAATAAAATGCATGTAAGCTAATACTGTGTAATGTTTCCAAAAAATAAAAGAATACCTAATTTTCAATAATTTAGCATTTACTGTCATTTCTCATTAGCAGCTTTCAAAATCCGATCTGAAACAAGCTGATATGGAGAAATTAAGAGCAGTAATCAAGCAAGAAATGATAGACCAGCTGGGTAGACACCAAGTTGGCAAAACGTGAATACAGTTCAATAGCTGAAACAGATGCTGGAGTTGTTGAAAAACCCTGCAGGAGATATTGATATATTTTCTTCATATATACCGAACAACCAAATAAATGTCAAGAGCTAAAAATTGATGAGGAACAAATCCTGTCAGAAAAACTAACTATAAAACATAAACCTGCAGTAATATTTGTTCATTATATCACAACATTCAATACAAGCACCTACATTTCCTCAGACTTCCTAAATAAGCCAATCTATCAATCACAGCTTGCAACTAAATCATATGGAGCCTTTTCTAGTGTTTGGTTTCCCATCTGTTTGTTTCTATCTACCTGGAGGTGCTCAGACTCTTAGAAAATACTTTATTCTTTAATCTCCTCCTCCCATAGCACTCTCTTTCAGACAAGTTGGAGGCAAGCACAAAAAACGTAACGCAAGCATAAAAGCAAAATGGATTTTTCCTCGCAAAAGCAACATTGTTTTCAGAGTTTCAAGACCCCAGCAACAAATCCTCTGCCATCAACAGCAGCTCATTCTAACATATGCTTTGTCATGGTCAGTTTCTAATTACATTCATAATGATGCAACGGCTTCGATAATCCTACCTTCCATGCCAGCTGCTTTTCTTGTCACTCCATCATGCCAATAAGTTGGCTGCTGTAACAAATCAAGATAGTGCAAAACAGCATCTTTTCCCTGCATCTGTCATCTTCCTGAAAGCATTCTATTACTGCCGACTGCTGGGAACCAGAAAGTCTATTTGAATTCCAACAGCTCCCCTTTCGCATGATTCAAGTTAGGTTAGGTGGGCATGCCTAACATGATTCTCTCCGTCATTTATTATGCAGCTGCAACACCGTCGGTGTGGTAACCACTCTGACTTTATCTGATACGTCAGTCTCAAACCTATACCTCAGTGCAAACACACACGAGCCACAGAAGCATCCTGCATTTAATGAGCATTCTCTCTGCCTAAAAACCAGTGTATCTGCAAATCTGTTTCAAATCCTAGTTCACATTGTCCTCTAAGGCTCATACAAAGGTTTAAGGCTTTCTGCTTGTGCGTGTGTTTTCATTCCTTCCTTTCACTGAGCATCGCTCCTCCTGCACACTCTCAAATTATTCATACTTCAGTTAAATGTTTGCTGATTTGTATCCAACTATACAGCACCTTCACATGGAAACTCCCTGCTCTAAAGCTACTTCTAAAATAACAGTACTGGGTATTCAGGCTCTCAACTCAGCTTCATTATAAACATGGCTTTTATAATATGTTCCTCGTCAAATGATGTTCACGTCTCTTCGTTCTAATGAATGGCTGTCTAATGAGGATGCACTAGATTTGTAAGCAATTTGACTAAATCTACCTGTAGGAGACTTCTGCATTTGCTTTTTATGTTTTATGCATTTTAGCAGAAGGTAGTGTTCATGATTCTGTGTTACCAGCATCTTGCTATTCTTAAAGTGATACCGCAGTTATAACAGCACCACAAACTGCCTTTTACTAGCCTGTAGAGGACATTCCATAGTGTTTAGAGTTTACCCAACCTATTTGGAGGGCTTTGCAAAATTCAAAGTGATGGGATTGGTTCTGCCATTATTGAGTTAGCATTTGCAGGTGGGGGGAAAGGGATGGGGAAGAACATGATGTAGGCATCAGTGATTTTTAAAAGAATTGCAATAGAAATTGAGACACATACACCCATCATCTACCAAGTTAAATTGATGGTATTCCCTCCACCACTTGTGCCTGAGATTCTTTACAATTCAGAACCAAGATGTTTCATCTTTAGTGTATCTCCTTTCCAATAAAACTCATAAACACCACCAGGGCTTGCTGAAAGCTTGAATGTCAAAATTAGAAAAAGTGATATTTTGTAAGAGTGTGAAAAGTAGGCTGAACTAGCCATCAAGAAAATGAAGCAGAAGGGGTTGGGAACAGCTGCCATTAAGGTAAGACTTTACTTGGCCCTTTTACATTTGCCCAGAGCAGTGGAAAAGAAGAGCATGGGGGACCACACAGCCTTCACCTGCTACTTGTGATGTGTGAGCAGAATTGTCAGCTTTCAGGATTTTATCACTGCATTTCATAGCCAGGTTTTTCTTAAAAACAATCAAACAGCCTCCCCCTCTGACTCCCCACAAACTCATCTCTTCTCTTCTTTCTTTTTTAATTAGGTTTCTAGCCCTCATGATTCTGAAGATTTCATAGACATTAGGGCTGCAAGGGACCTCGGAAGATCATTAAGTCCGGCCCCTCACCCAAAGGGTAGGAAGTCAGCAGGGGTCATAGTTTCATAGTTTCTAGGGTCAGAAGGGACCTGAGCAGATCATCTAGTCCGACCCCCTGCCATAGCTGGAAAGAATACTGGGGTTAAATGACCCCAGCAAGATGTGCATCTAACCGCCTCTTAAACAC
>NW_017728906.1:51781218-51824342 GCF_001723895.1 Crocodylus porosus | reverse complement strand
ACCTGTCTAGGTCTGGTTGTAGCCTGTTGCATCCTTCCAATGTGCCCACGTCCCCCCACATCTTAGTGTCATCAGCAAATTTGAACAGGATCATCCAAATCGCTGATGATGTTGAACAGTGTGGGCCCGAGGACTGAGCCCTGCGGAACCCCACTGCCCACGTCCTTCCAGGTTGAGAAGGACCCATCCACTACCACCCTCTAGGTGCGGCCCTCCAGCCAGTTGGCGACCCAGTTGATCAGAGGATTCCAGGAAGATAGACATCCAAATGTCTCTTGAAGGTGTTCAAGGTAGGTGCTTGAACTACCTCTGGCGGCAGTCTATTCCAAACCTTGGGGACTCAGACAGTAAAGAAGTTCCTTCTTATGCCTAGCCTGAAACGGTCATGGAGGAGTTTGTGACAGTTTGAACTTGTCATCCCCTGAGGCGCTCTAGTGAACAAACGTTCCCCCAGATCCTGATGGTCACCCCTGATAAACTTATAGGTGGCCATCAGATCACCCCTGAGCCTGTGCTTTTCCAGGCTGAAGAGTCCCATGGGTCTCAGCCTCTCATCATAAGGTCTGTTTTCCTGACCTCTGATCATGTATGTGATTCTCCTCTGGACTCTCTCAGGCTTCTCCACATCCTTTTTGTATTACGGAGCCCAAAACTGGACGCAGTACTCCAGCTGCAGCCTCACCAGTGCTGAGTACAATGGGAGAATGACGTCCTGGGATTTGCTCGAGAAGCATCTATGGATGCAAGCCAGCATTTTGCTTGCTTTATTAGCTGCAGCATCACATTGAAGGCTCATGTTCATCTTGTGGTCAATCATGACCCCCAAGTCTCTTTTGTCTGAAGCGCTAGCCAGTGTAGCACTGCTGAACCTATAAGCATGCTGTGCGTTTTTCCTCCCAAGGTGGAGGACCTTGAAGAAGAACTGGAAAAGTTGCACCAAATGAATCATAGAGGATCAGGCACTAGAAAGAGAATTCCCATTCATTGAGGACAAGGAAAATATCTGTCCAGATGTTTTAAAACCAATCTCATTATTATTTAGGCCTATTTTATAATCATTGGATGCTTGTGGTGGGCAAGCCTGTATTACAGCTTAGTGTGATTGTATGAAACACTGCTTCTATATGCTCTTGTAGAATCAAATGGTGCCCCAAAGGAATCAGTGAAGATGGTGAAAATGGAGTTTCCACCACATCTGACTAGCTCCAAAGGAAGAAGTATAGTACAAAGCCTTGACATGCCAGGAGTTCCAAGAGGCATATTGAGTCTGCCAGATAGGATACCTCTCATTGCTCCAGCTAAGGGCGTATATCCATACTTTGAACTGTATCTAAGTGGTACCATCTGCACCTGAATAAGCTAACATAATCTGACACTTTATATTAGATATTGTATTTCTGGCACACTAAGGAAGAAAATGTCTTTTCAGAGATTTCATGTAAATAAGCTAGAATTACTACATCTGCTGCTCTGTCTGGAGCAGCACCTACCAACAAGCTAATTTTGCATTCAAGCCAACCAAGTCAGTGCTATCATATCGTTGCAAAGTGCACAGCTATAAAGTGCCTATCTGAAAATATTGTCAGCTCCTTTTTGTTCACCGTTCAAGTCATTTCTGAAGTGAAACAAACCAGACAATAAAGGAGGACTGACTTTTAAGTCCCCATAAATTCAAAGTACATAAAAGGAAAAAGGATATAGTTAATATTTCATACATCTATCTACATTACAATGTTTAAGCCCTCAAGGCAGCAACAAGGAATTTATATGTTATTTAAAAAAATAGTTTGAGTCCATAGATCCTAACCTGGAGTAACAGAATAAACTATTTTCATTGACAAAACACCCAGCAACTTGCCACCGGCTTGCTTTGTATTTGATTGAATTTTAAACTATCTGAAGTTACAGATGTAAGTATTCTGAAAGGGACTTGCTATTTAGATCAGTAGGATAGTGATGGCACATGCGTAGTGGTATTCTGATGTGAAAGCCCCATTAAGGCATTTTAGCAATGTGTATTTGCCAAAACCCTTTTCCTTTGGTTTGATCCCAGGTTGGATTAGATGATCTCTTGAGATCCCTTCCAGCCTTACTTCTCTATTAACCTTATTAAACTTTGGAAATCACCAATTTAAGTCTTCTGTCATCAGGAAACTGGGGGGGCAGAGAGGGAAGGGGAAGACATGAAAGCATATCCATAAAGAAACATGAAAAATCCCTAGGGAAAGAACACTGCAGATTCACAGTGAAACACAAAGTACCTGTGATTCATACAGAAACAGGTACAATTCAACTGGAGAAATTCGTGTTAACCATTCTGCAGACACATAAATAAACCGGGTTAATACCTGACTTCTGATCATGTATGAAATTGCTCAACCCTATATTGGTCTGAGGATGTACCAGCCCTAGGGCCTTATGCTGGAACTGATTTCAGCACCTGCACAGATACCACACAGGTATCTGCTCACATGAAACCAGCTGCCTTAGTGAGAAAACTCATCAGCAACTGTGTCAAATCTCTCTCTACATTACCAGCTGCTGGCACAATAAAAGGAATTTTTCCATCAGAGGATAAGGGAAATTGGGTTATTGCTATCATTCACCCTTACTTTTAACAGGGATAAACACCTCTGTCTTGCTCCCTACCTAACAGCAAGAAGCACTATCCAAAACTACATTTACCGTCATTACCTCCATAGTTTGTTATGCGATTAGGCTAGTAGTGTGCTTAACAGACTGAACTATACTACCACCTAACAGACTGAACAATACTGTCTTATCATTTTCTTACACTCCCCATGACTGGATCTCACTGTTGTCACGTCTTACACACAGAATGTAAACTTTCATACAGATTTATAGTGTTTACTTTTAGACAGCACCTAGCCTGGGGAGAAAGGAGGGGGCGGGGGACAGGACAATGAACTAAGCCCTTGACTAGGACTCTGAGGTGTCACCTTATTGCAATTAGTAATGATCAGTTTAAATATAGTGTTCTACACAGTGAATGCATCTACACAGTGAATGCATCTACACGAGATGCTACTGCACAGTGGTTTCTTTGCACTTATTTAGTACTTGTATAAGCACATGCTAAATAAATATGCAGCAACTGAAGTTACTGTGCAGTAGCATTGGTGAACACCTTTTAAATAACACTACTATGCAGTGGTGTCTCGGCAGTTTTTGCTATGTGACACTACTAGTAATATCAGGCTACTGCGAAGTCAGGGTCTCATGTAGATGTGCCCAGTGATAATGAAGAATAAATAAATAACAAGACCAGGGAAATAAGTGCCAAGTGGAATTGTCCATTACTGACCTGAGGAATTCAAATGGATCCAAGCAATGCAAAACCAAGAGGTGATAAAGGTCTCCCCCCCCCCCTTATGATTTTTTTTTTTAACAATGCAAAGCTTCTGGTACAAAAATGCCTGTTTGTTTTGATTGATTCATTGCCAACAGAGCAGTTAATTGGGTTATTTAGGTCATTTGGTGGTTTTGGTTTTTTTCAAGGCAATGCTAAATAAGAAGTTTACTTTATGATCTATTCTTCTGCTTCTTTTCTTTTCCTCTTGCTTCCCCTCTTTGGGAGTACTAATGACTCCAATGAGACAAGAGGAAATAATGGACCATCAAGAAATGAAATGAGCACACTGGCCTTGACCTTTAGCTCCACACAATCTACGTGATGCACTCTCTCTGGTTTTTGAAAACGAAAGCTGATTTTATCTGACAAGTTATTAATTTGTTCTCACCAACATTTCCCAAGGAGGAAAATCAAATTTTCCTCTATCTTTCTCTATATCCCCTTCCCCTCACCCCTCAAAAATCCTGGAAGTAAATATTGTAAGTGGTAAATTGTACATCTGCTTGTTTATATATCCTCAGTAGCAGCACTGATGAGCCTGGAGGGAAAGTTACTTGGAATGAACCTTAAACTAATAATGGAAACAAATGGAAACAGCCTGGTTATTCCGAATCTTGTAAAGTGCTCCCTGAAGTTTCCCAGAATGTTAAAACAATCATTTTAAAATGGCTTTCCTCCTCTGAAAATATCCTAGTAGTTGAATTAAAATGTTTTCTGCCATTAGAGTATAATAGTAGCATGCAACATTCTTTAAATATTTCTGAAGGGGTTCATGAGAAAACAGAAACATGTCTGGATGCTTTAACTGTTGTTTCTAGAATTCAAGAACCCAATTCTACAATCGCCTCTCTGTGGGAAGTTTTTTTTGAACCCACTTGACTTTAATGAAACTCTGTATTTGTTTTAAGGTCATAACTTCCTGAGTCTAGCTTCAGAATGTAGGCCTTTATGTGGGCCAGCGAGGGACAGGCTTTTCCAAATCATGGGTAAACTCACATATACTTTTGCACTGGCATAATCCGCCTTTCTACACGTGAATAAACAATGCACTGCATAAGTTTTCCAGTGTAAGATGTCCAGGGTAAGTTGCTGTACTCTGGGGTAAATTTACCCCTTTGCAACTGTAGGTCCAAGGGGCACAAGAATTGGGTGTCCACAAAACTAGTCAATTACACTTTGGGATAATTCAGTACAAACAGAGTTATTGGCTTTTCTGTCACCTAGTGGAAAGGTACTGTAACAGCACTTCTAGTGGGTGCTTGGTCTTCTGTCTGCTTCAAGCACCAGTGTAACTTTGATATAATTTGTATTGATGTACAAACTGATGCAAGTTACATCAGTGTAACTGTGCTCTGTGTTGCAAGCTCATGTCATGTCAGAGAATGCCACCTGATGAACCCCTCTGGAGGTGAAGGTAGGCTTTATCAATTTACTTAATCTCTGCTATTTATAGTTAAATATAGGATATAACTAAATGTATATGAATAGTTATTAATTAAGCATCAAACCTTCTGGAAATGGACATACTGTTTTTGCAACCTTAAAACTCTGCACCCGTTAATCTAAACTTAGATAAATGAACCTGAAACAAATATTTTCCTTAGAAAGGGTTACTGAAACAGCTCACTTTGAGAGCATCTCCACTATTCAGGTGCAGCATATTGGAAAGTGGATATTCTACACTTTGTTTAAATGTAACAGTGTAATATAATCTTACAAGTGTGTTTACAAATGTTTGGATGATACAATGATAATGCATTGACTGAAATGCATTAGACACTGCCTTTTAAATGGGTACCTTTGCATAAATTTCTACAGACATGTCGCTATACACATTTGTGTGTTTTCCACATACGGAATACGGAAGTGGATGCTAATAAAACAGAAAATCCTGTTAACTAAATTCTCCAAAAATTGAAAGCATATCAGAAGGTAGAATCGTAGCATGAAGCTTCACTCAATTTAAGACTCAAGCAAATTAATAACCCTGAACCTTAGGAACTGTTTTGTCATCCCACTTTTTCAAATGGCACTATCACAGACTAGAACAGTAGATGAAGCTCTAATTACACAACAGTACATATTTGGTTCTCTTAGTTTCCTTATGCATTGATTTGAACTATCCAGTGCTCATCCTTTTTGTATTTGGTGGTTTTTTTCCTTCTTGAAAAGAGTCTCTTGGTCAGCAGAGTTAGGATTTATACACTATTTACTGATATAACCATCTTACTTAGTTCATTCTTGTTACAGCTGCAGCCTGTTCCAAAAGATGGTGCATAAAAGAAGCAACATTAACAAAAAAAAGAAAAAAGAACTACCCCTCCCCCCAAATCCAAAGAACAAAGAACAAAAACAAAAAACCCCTAACAAAACATAGTCCACAATTTGCTCTTATTTACACTTACATAACAACTGTGCATTCAATGTATTTAATAATTTAAGTAAAATACATACAGTCCTTCATATCAATCTCTATTTCAGTAAAGTGGAATTACAGGAGAAAACCCAGCCTAATAATAACAACTGTTTTGAATAGTTTAGGGTAGCTTGACTATGTATTGAGGCAGTAACATACACATGTACTCACTTCCTCACTCACTCTTATTTGTCAATGAACTTTAATGGTTCCCTGAAATAGCTCTATTATTCTAGTCTTGAGCATCCCCTATTTGGACTCTACCCTTCTGGAATACTCTGTGCTCACTACAAATTAGACAGAAATCAAACACGTAATGTCACCTGGAAATTAAAATATACAAAAAATGATGTATTGTCATGCCATAAAAAATCCCGAGTTCATACTGAATGTGGCTACACAAGATGCTTTGCTGCACAGTAGACTAATCTACTGTGCATAAGGCATCACCATTTAAACCACATGCAGCAGCTAGTACACAGTAAATTAGGGTAATGTGTGCTTTTCTACTATCTTTAAATACAGGTAGTAGATTAACTGTGCATTAGCTACTGTGCAGTACCACTCATGCAGACAACTACCAGAAGCAAATTGCCTTCTCTCCCGCAGATGATAGGGGCAGAGAGCTTGGGAAAGTGTTCCCTCCCCTTCAGTTATTTTCTAGCCCCCTTCCCAAATCAGCTCATCAAGGTAGGGGGCTGGAAAACAGCTGCAAAGGAGGGGACACTTTTCCAGCCCTTTGCCCCTATCTTCTGATTGGGCCAGAGTGCTGGGGAACAGCTGCCTGAGAGCTAGGACAGCTGCCCACCTGCAGAGCCCAGGCCTGACTCCCTGTGCTCCCCAATAGCCTGGGGCTGGCACTCAGGGAGCCTACAGTTTCCCTTGGCTGCCATATGGAAGCAGGCAGGGAGGAGTAGCCCTGTCCTGGACTGCTCCCTTCAAGAGCAAATCTGCTCCCAGGGAAAGCTTACTATGCAGTATTTTACTGTGTAGTAAGCTTTCTATAGATTAATTGCACATGTAGAATTATCTCCAAATCTCCTTTGTGATAGGGCAAATCTACCCTAACTAGCTAGTAATAACTAAGAGCGAATAATTATTTCCAAATAATTGCTGGTTAGTAAAATGAATAAAGTCATAGCCCCCAAAACACATCTTTTGAACTATAATTTCTGTTCAGTTTGGAAGTTGCTCAGCATCGTGTTGACCTGAATGCTTGAATGTTAAAGCATTTCTGTAATGCACCCTAGGAAATAACATCCAGCATAATCATGAAGGCCAATTTTGCACAGTTAATATTATCCTCTTCTTTCTCTGCCTGCTTCCCTTCCTTTCTGTAGTTCTGATAGGATACAAAACATAGAAATATAAAGCAAAATGCACACAACTGAAAATGAGAGATGCAGAAGCTAAAGTTTAGGGATTTCAGCAAAATGTGGCTCAAAGATGTTTTCAGAATAGCAAGTATGAAATATGTAGAGCAGGTGTTGCCCATGGAAGTAGTGGAGCTTATGGGACTACCTGTTGCTTCCTTAGGAGTTAACGGCTAATGTTTCAACAACACAGAATTCAGAGCACATCCTTATAAGTTTACAATGTACTATCACATTACTTTGTCTAATCTCTCATTTAAATTACCATCCCTTTTTATGCAAAAAATGCAGAATTTAATGACCTCATTATCAGCAATGAACAATCACTTTGCAGATTTCCAGACAAGCCATGTCTTCATTACATAAATAAAAATAGAAGGATCTTTTAAAAGTGATAGGCATATGCATTAACTCCCAATTCAGATGAATTTGCATATTAGTGGATGCCATATTGTATAATACAAATTTGATAAGCAGTTGAAAATGTGAATGTATTTTTGAGTTTTACTAATGTAGCTGAAAAAAGTAACATAATATACACACACATTGTATATAAATATGTACATATATGTGCAGATGTATATACAAATTTATATCATGGAATATTCAGCTTATGCAAACAGGAGTATAACTGTTTTACCAGAAGGACTGTCAGATGTTACACATAATGAGGTCTTCCTCCCAGGATGGATCTCTGGAGAATAGAGCCTCAAAGTTGAATACAGCAACCAATAAATGTTCCTCTACGCTCAATTGCTAAGTGTTTGTAGGTTTGGTACACGTTCTGTGTCCATTTCAGTTTGACATTAACCTATGCAACCAGGGGCTAAAGACAGTTATCTCTAGCTGTGTATTCTACTATTTTACCCATCAACATAATATAAGAGTACTCTGGGGTGCCTGACAGTATATTACAAATACGTCATACTTGCTTTTGCTCTGGCTGGTGACCTTTGCTATATTATAGGATGCACCCACACATACAACTATGAAAAGCTGTCCGTGCACCACCAAGTAGATTTATAAAACTCATCTGCAGCACAAAGTATTAGCATCTATTTTATAGGATATCCAGCAATTTACTTAATTTCTAAGCACTGGACTATGTGACAGGCCACAACAAATCTTACTTCAGTACACAGATGTTTAATAATATTTGTTCATAATGCCACTGCTGTCGGGAGGGCTTCTTAAATCTAGAATAGAAAACTGTGAATCCAGGAACTGAAGAATGCGTGGTCAATTTTAATTTCTTCTCACTGCTCAACTTTTTCACTAATTAAACAATCACAAACAAACAAAAATACTGAAGCCACTTCTTTATTTCACAAGCTTCTCGTCTCTGAGTTTTTGCTCCAAGAATTGTTATACTGGGTCAAACCAATGGTCCATGTTGCCCAATGTACTGTCTCAGACAGTGGCAGGAGTGCATGCTATACAGCAAGGGTGGGAAAAATGGCGGAGCAGCAGCAAGACTCCTTTTCCCAGGAGCCCCCTGCTTGCATCACTGTGGACAGTTTCCACAGAGACTCCAGGAGCGCTGGAGCTGTGACAGTGCAGGGCCAAGGTTTCCACGTAGACCAGCCCCAGCAGTGCTGGCAGGGTATGCTGCTCGGCGAGGAGGTGCTCGGGAGCTAGGGCTGGGATCTTGCAGCAGTGACAGCATGGTTTGAAGCGGGGGCAAAGCTGTGATTCGCTGCCTGCATGTCCCCACATGTGCTGTTACCACCACAATACCCTAGCCCCGGAGCCCCGTCCTGCTGCAAGCCCTGCCAGTGCTGCTGGGGTCAGTCTCCATGGAAACCCTGGCCCCATGCTGTCATGTCTCTGCCAGTCCCAGAGTCTACATGGAAACTGACCACAGCAACATGGATGGGGGCTGCTGGGAAATGGAGTCCGCCATGGGCCCAATCCAGCCCACAGGATGAATTTTGCCTGCCCTACTACAGAGGGAGAGCATTGAATCAGATACCTCTAGTCTAGAGCAATCTATGCCCTCTTCAATACTTTTTCTGGCACCCACAGTTTATTCAGTCAGAGATACCACAGGAAACGTATTAGGCCATTCTGTTTAATAGCCATTAATAGATCCATCATTCATGAATTCATCCAGTCTCTTTTTGAACCTGGCCATGATTTCTACTAGAACTTTTCTACTAGTGTTCTAAAAACAATGTGAGATGAAAGGCAACTGAGGATAACAGGGAAATAGTTAAGGCCAGCTTCCATCATGGGGCTATTGTCTGTGACCAGAAGGAAGGCTTATGTGAATAAATATTGAGATCAGATGCTAAGCGCTTCTGGGGTTTGTATAAAAGGCATAGAAAACCAGTGAAACTGGCACCACCTTGGTGAATGAGGCAACCTCTGTCTTCTGCTGAATGACTTTTCTGGCTACCAATGATTACTATAGAAACTAAATATTTTTTTCAGAAATGGCAAACGATGCGCACAATAGTAGCAGCATCTTAAGGTAGAAAGTGATAGAACTGATGCAAGAAATGATCTTCGTAAATCAAATATGTTAAACAGTTCTAAGTCACAGAACATCCTCCTGTACCTTAAGGTCTTGATCCTGACATCAGACCTACATAGATGAGGTCCCAGTTTTCCTGAAGTCACAGCAGCTTTATCCAGGTGCCTGAGTTTGGTAGGCATTGGTGATACAACTGTAATCAAACCAAATTCAGAAACTATCTGCTAGCTTGACTTAAGCAAATACATTTGTCAAAGTAGCTTTTTGCTCATGGATTATGGAAAAATCCAACAATTTTGAATGTATCCATTATTTGAATTTTCTCAAATATGATCTTAATTTTTAAGTACTCTATTCTTTGAGCATGAATTGCTTACTGTCAATATTCAAATATTTGATCTTAAAAAAAACAAACAAACTGTCTTGTGACTGGTCACACAGATCACAAGATTTTGTTTCTTTATTTCTGATGGGATAAATACTACTATTATAATCAGGAGGAGAACTTTAAGAAAAGCCCCTGGGGCTCTGAATCCATGGAAAGGAGGGTAGCAATTTATGGTGAGGCAGGAAATAAAGAGAATTAAAAAATGTTAACTTTTTTCTTTTCCGGGCTACTCATGATTTGCCTGAGGCATCATTCCAAGAAAAGTTAGGCTGTTGTAAGATTTATTGGCTGGCAGCAGAGTCAGAAAGTAATTTCTCTCATTGGATCCTTATAGAGTTATTGCATCTAGTTGCACTGTCCTAGCTCAGAAGGGCACATTTAACTGCTTCAGTACCACAACTCTGGTTACAGGATTGGAGAGCTATTTTCTATCACTGTGTCAAGAGATATCTCATCACATAAAAAAAAATTACTTCCAGATTACTTGGGAGCTTAAAATGCATTTTCTCTGACAACTCACAGGAGAAAAATTGATTGATGAATATTCTTGAAACGCAAACACACAAATAAGTAGATCTATGAAGTCAAAAGCAGTGTTGAAGAAATTGGTAGCTTTTTACCAGCTCCAGTTCTACCCTAGAAACGAGGAACAATCTGCCACAAACTAAAATACATCAAAGGTGGTCTTAAGTTGCCACGCTGATACAAAATTTGACATAAAAAAAGCCTACATGTGTACATGGTAATGCCATTATGCTAGACAAATGACAATGTTTCATCACTCCTCATCACATGTACATGATCAAATCATAATATGTACAAGCGCCTAAGGATAAAGACTTCTTACCAGGATAAATCTAAACCAGTTTTAAAATAGCAGTCAAAAGTAACTCCATCCTACATTGATAAAATTAGGGCTTATAATTACACTGGTGCCTGACTATATAGACAACTGGGGCTTTGATATCAATACTGACTTTGAACAAAAAAATATCATCTGACAACATCTGGTTATTCTTACAAGCCTCCTGCTTTGGTAGTGACTAAGACCTTCCCAGTTTTACAAGAAATGATGTGCTGACAGACCAAGACAGTAATTGATTGCAATGAGCGATAGAAAGGCTGAAAGCCAGAATCCACCATTTAAACTTCCATTTTCAGGCAGCTGACTTGTTCTTAGCTGACAATATGAAGAAAAAAATAGATTATGATGAGCCTCACAAGAGACCTGCTGTCTCCTCCAGCTCCACTAACTATTAAAAGCCCAATTATTATTAGAGCAAACAGTTTAGATTTAGCAGCAGACAGTGTAATATATGTCCAACCAATTGGAGACTAATGATCTACTATCTGAAAAAGAATTGGAGATTGCTTTGAGCTTGGAAGCGAAGACAAAAAGAAGTTTATTTCAAGCAGTGAAATCCTCATGGAATAGGAATTTTATAAACTACTTTTCTCTGGTGCTATTATTCTGAATCTCCTAAAAATCAGAGCTACTAAGATGTGCTTAGAAATAAAATGCTTGTGTAGTAGTTACCAATGCAGTGTCAACATTTATCATCAGCTACCATAAAGCTGCACCTGAGATAACACTTTCCCCTCCATGTTCAGAAGATCTCTCCATGATAAGAATGAGAACTAACAATTGGCTGATCTAGATTGATGACATTTAAAAGACACATTTTTGTTCTGCATCGCACCTAATTGACAACAAAGACCAGAAAAAAAAATACAGTGCCTTTTATATCCTGAATAAACATTTAATTTAGTTCTCAGGAAATAATACGAGAGCAAACAACTGCCAACATTCTGTGTAATCTTTCATTCTGCAATCTCTTATTAACAACCCAGCCTTAAACTAAATCAGAACAACATCTGTACTGTAAATATTTTAAAATCCCAAAGTAGCTTCTCAGCAAGATTGTAGGAAAATATATTTTTCATATAGTCTGGCATATCATCAATAAATGTTCTCATTAATTGGTTTCAGGTACTTATCTTCCTGTGTGCTAACGATATGAAGATTTCATCATATTCTGATATAAAGAATAATCTTTTTTTTTTTATTATTTATATCTTGGAAACATTAACTGTGGTTTTTATTGCATAATTTATGAGCTCAAAAGCCCTTTATTTAACCACATCCTTTACTATGTTTCTTGAGAAATAGTGATAAAGTGGTTGTTGGTTTAGATCTAAAAATGCACTTTATTGCTGTCATTTCAGATGACTAAATAGTCAAACAATAAAAGCTCCACTTTTTAGACAGAACTACTTTCTGAGAAATGCCAACATGTCATTCAACTCAATGATCAATCTCTCTCTCTCTCTTCCTTTCTAATGTTAAGTTATATCGCTTAACTTTCTTCATATCCACCACACTCAGAAACACATTTTGCTCATTGCCTCAACAGAGCAATGATTTTAAACTAGCATTTGCCCTAAGCCATACTCTAAGTTCCCATGATAGCAATATTTTATTTTTAACTTCAGCTTTACACTGAGTAATGGGTAGATATACAAAAACAGATCACACACAATTAGTACAATAAGTAGAAAGTCACATGACCCATAATTTTGGAAGGCAAAGCTAACCTTTGTGTGTGTGGCTACACTGGGCAATCCAGAACCTCCTCTTCTAATCACACTTCTGAATAGCTGCACAGATAATCTGTTCCACCTATGTTCATTTTATGCCTGATAACTCAGGGAGTGGGAGGGAAAAGGAAGTGAAGGTTAGTGGGTTGAGCCAAAGCCAGATACATCTCCTAAGGAGAAGACTGGAAGCAATTTGTTGCTCTAGGAGCAGAACAGGACATGGTCATGGAGCCATCAGGGGGCGTCACAGCCACCCCTGGGACCCTGACCTTGAATAGACACATGCACAGACAAAACTGAACTGAACAAATAAATATCATAGCTCATAATTTTTAATAGGCCTATTTTTCTCAGAAAAAAGAGCTTGGACATTTTTAAAAATACTGTCTGAAGTCAGGAAAACAAAGACTGAAAAATCAAAAAACGTTAGTCACTTTTGAAAGTTATAACACAACAAGCATTGATTATATACCAATAAGGGACAGAAAATTAAATTAAATTATTATATTAATGTAGTGACGAAATGATTGCTTTTTATTAGATTTAAGCCCTTTATTGCATATAGATCGAAAAATTATGTCAAAATACGTGCTAGGCATAATACTGAAATGTGTATTTTTTTCTAGTCCTTCAATTGTTATAATATACAGAGTACAAATAAAAACACAACTAAAGTGGGTAGTCCTTTTAAAAAAATAGTTTTAAATTCAGCAAAACCAAAACCATAAAACTTTACCATGGTGGCTTTTGATGGAACACTTGATATTTCTGAAAAATATTCATATAAAATATAAAAAATGTGTAAGTCATTTTAAAGCCTTTACACCATTCCTTAGGATTCATCCCAGGCTTTCTTCACCAATTAAATTTTATCATGAAATTAGCTGGTGCAAAATATTTTTTGTTTAGTTTGTTGGTTGGCTGGCTGGCTGGGTTTCTAAAAATATTTTAGGGGGTCAGGACTATTTTATAGGGCTGTGCGAAGCTTTAGGTGCTGATTCAATTCAGAGGAGATTCGGCCCAACTTCATGGCCAAATCTCCAAATCTGAATCAAATCAAGAGACCAATAAAAAGGTCTGAATTGAGTTGAAGCTCTCTGAATCAATTCAGAAAATATTTGGAGAGCTTTGCAGATTCAGGCAGCCCCCACTCAACTACTGCAGGGAGCTGAACCCAGACTCCATGCCGGTAAGCAGGGAGTGGGAGAGGGAGGCCTAGAAGAGGGGAGAGGGGACCATGGGGGTACTCCTGCCAGGGCCCATACCCTGCATGCTCTCCAATCCCCCTGAGCACTCCCCAGTCCCTGCCAGCTCTCCCAGCTCCTCCCCCATGGCTGTCCCACTCACCCCAGCTCCTGGCTCTTAAAAAAAAAAAAAAAGTTCACACTCACCAGATGCTGCAGCAGCCATTGGGGCTTCTGGATCTCATGGAAGAGCACCCCATGCAGCGTGGGGCATTGGGTGCAGCAAGGATCCCCCCCCCCCACACACATACACACTTGGCAGAAGCTGGTGAGTTCAGGGCTTTTTTATTTTAATTTTTTTAAGAGTCAGGAGCTGGGAATGGGCAGGGCAGCCCTAAGGTGGTCTGGGAGAGCAGGAATGGTTTGGGGGCTCATAATAGAGCCCTCACACAGCATGGGGCAGCAGGGGGGGCAACAGGGATTGTCCCCCCCCCCCACACTCTTGGCAACAACCAGTGAGTGCTGGACTTAAGAGCTGGGAGGCTGGGACAGGGCGGGGATGGGCCCTGTCCTATCTGGAGATTTGGCAGTTTCCAAATATCTGACTTAGATTCAGCTGAATCAATTTGGGACAGTGATTCAAATCAATAAATTGAATCACTCTCCCCCAAATCGACCAAAACCAAAGTGAATACTAGCTGCTTTACACAGGCCTACTATTTTGTTTTCACTGTGTGTAACCTAGACTAGGAAGGCTGTAATTTCATGTGTTTAAAGATATAATTTCAAGTGTTGACCATACTGTAGTAGATTTTAGAGAGGCAAAGACTGCCATTTTAATCAACTCAAAATCTACGTCTACAATACAGAATCCACTAATTACAATGCTAACTATGACTTAGTCACTGAAAATAGATTTTACCCTGGGAGTCTTAAGTGTTCTTTCAAATCACATTTTAAGACTTTTTATATTGGTTGCCTAACAGACATACAGCAATAGGAAAACTATAATCCTACTACAAACCCAACCATGGTACCAGAAGGCAAACTGATCACATCTTGTCAGATCTACACTCCCATCTAAATGTGTTTCAACAGAAAAGCTCAGTTAGACAAGTCTGAAGCCTAGTTTCCCTGTAATATCTCAGCAAGATTCAACAGAAGCAATACTTTGATGATCACATTTCTGCAGGATTACTTGCTATAGACAGTACTTTTCTCCAACTCCAGACAAAATAAAATAAACTAACACATTCTCAGAAAAGCAATTCCAAAAGGCTAAAATATGAACTGTGGGAATGTATGAGTTCCTAACATTTTCATACATAAAAATCAGGGTTTTTTAACAAATAAAAGAAAGGCAAGCTTCTAGCAATTTCAGTTACCATCACCCCTTTGTTCTATTTGCCCCATGCACTTTCTTCTACTGCTATCCTTACTCCACCACCTCTGAAGTTTATTTTCTTTCAGAAACAATTTAAAAATCACTGAGAGGAAGCCCTGCATGGTAGATAGGGCTTAGCAGAAGGGAGTTACTAAATTTTTATCTCAGTTTCCTCAACTGTTGACTAACCTTTTTTTTATTTTTTTGCAGTTCCCACCGACTTCAGTGACAATTGCAACAGTTCAGCACCTCTGCAAATTATGAACTAAGTGGAGGGAGTTTGGTTTGGAGGAAGTTTGGTTTGGGATTTTTTCAGCTCCCACTGTAGGTTGTAGGTTTGGTTTGGATCCCCCCCCCACCCCAAGGTGGAAGTCTCCAATCCACCCACCCTACCTTCCAGCACTGGCTGGGGAAAACCTAGAACCAGCACCCTCTGCTTCCTTTTACGCCCCCATTCTGAAAACAAGGGCACGCTGGGAGAAAGGAGGGTCCATTGCTAAGGGAAACCAACTGCAGGCTCCCAACCAGCAGCTAGATTCCCCTCCTCCTTGGAACCAACCGTAAATTTCTATTAAGTCCAGGAGATGGCTGTAATTCAGAGTGCTTCCTCCAAAGCATTCTCAGTTACTGTGGGGAGCTGCACTTCTGTCTGCACCTTAAATTTCTCTGCTTTAACACATCAGTAATTTTAAAAGTAAGTTCAGATAGTAATTTGAAATGGACAACTCTGAAAGCCCCCAAATGGACTAAGCCCTAATCCCATCAATTTACCTTATACAGGAGACCCTTGCCATTCATGGGGGATATATTCTTGTATACCCTGTGAATGGTGAAGTCTGAATAAGGCACTGCATTCATGAAGGCAGTGCCCTGGTGGCCGGGGGGGGCAGGTACAGCTGCGCTGGTGATGGCAGGAGCCTGGTGGTGGCAGCGATGGCAGTACCGCAGTGGAGGTGGTTGAAGCCCAATGGCAGCAACTGCAGAGCTCCCAAGGAGCTCCTTTAAGTGTATTACAATGCAGGTTCAGCATTCGCAAATATTTTAAACTGTGAATGCCGAGCCTACGAATAGCAAGAGTTTCCTGTACCTAATTATAATTTTTTAACATACCTCATCAAGTTAGTGCAATTTTTGTATAACACTGCAATGTCAAGCTTGCATAACACTACAAAAGTGTACAACACCATTTCAATCAAGTGCTGCTTATGACTGGGACAGGAGGAAGGCGACCACAGCCATAGAACATCTGATCAAAGCCCTTCCTGATTCTTCCTAATCTCCTCACACATAGAAGAAAGCAAGATGGGGAATAAAAGAGGTGAGTTCATATCTTTAAGGTTGGCTGGCTATTAATGAAGCTTTGAGTAATAGAAACTCCATTGACTTGGCAGCTCTTGGAGACATGGCATCACCCTGATAAATAATGCCTTTGACGACTGCCCTAGAGTGAAGCAGTACCGATTTGACACTGGGAAAGATAGAGTTAAGCCATTTTGACTATAAATGATCGTCATTTTATTCCCTTTCCATTATTCCTAGAAAATCTGATTCCAAAATCTGAGTACACCCTTAAACTTTATGTAGTAAGGGCTTGAGGTGGTGGTTTTTCAAACATCCATCCTGAATGAAAATTGAGCATTTTGATTCTGCAAGTACTGAAAAGGAAAAGACAAAGTACAATTTTTTATGGTGACTTCCATACTTTTAGAATCATTCCATCCACATGTAACACTTAGAAATGATGGAAATGACATGCCAAACTACTTTCTGGGCAGCTGCATAGATCCAAATTAATTCCATGGATTATACTAATAATATATTTTATTTTCTCATCATTTTTGTGACCTAATATCTCAAGCAGTAAATTTTATGTTTCATTTAAGAGAATTTGCTTTAAAACAGATTTAATAAGATGAGATTGTGACATCTCAATATATAAGGATCTGATTTTTTTCTTTGCACATGATTTATGTTAATTCAGTGGATCAAATTCCGACCTCTTACTTGGACTAAATATTAATTTTACTGGCATTACCCTGAAGTTTCTGCAGGAGTAATCTGTATATTCTGGCTTACTGAAAACTAGAAGTATCTATTTAAGTGAGAACACATTATTCAAAAATGTATTGATAGCTTCTTAACCACTAAGGACTATTTCCTTGAAATGTCAGGTGAACTTCTGGACAACCAGTACAGCCAGAAATTAAACCGAATTTCTGAATAACTCATTTCAGAAGAATTCAAGATATCTATATCCAAAAACTATTCTTCATCATACTCTTAGAACAACAAATGAAACTGGGTTATAGCATGTTTACCAAAAGAAAACAGATCCTGTTTTGTAACAAAGGTAATCCAAATATATATATATTTTTATAAAGGTATCATTTTTTTCAAACCCAGACATTGTATTCCATAATCACATTGTATGCCTATGGTGCTTAACACAATGGAAACTCATTTTTAGCTGTTTTTTAGGCAGCACCCTAATAAATATGATAAATAGGAAATATGAATCCAAGCAATAACTCTGCATCTGAAATGCCCAATTCTTAACCTTTTCAAAGTCCAAATCTAGATCTATACTTTGCTGCTTGATCTCTCCATTATAAACACAGTAAACAAAAAATGTCCAGAGAATAGAAAACTGTTTGGACACGGCCTAACTTCTTTATGAAGGAACCACAGGTGTATTTGCCCTGTTTTCAAGGGCTGCGTACTACTCCAGAAAAACAGCTTTTGTCTCCAAACTGGCTTTTGACTTTGAAACACTCAGAGACTGTGTCTACATGAATGTGGACTTTTGTTTCTGTGGGGATAAGTAGCAGCTGCACACCTTGTGCCACTGCTAGTTCTCCCTGGGGAACACATCGGGGTAGAGGAGACTGTGACCTGTAACTGTGATGGCCTCAGTAGCCTTACCTGTAGTTCTGGGGACCTCAGGGAGCTATAGCTGTGGCTCTCCTGCTGCTGGGAGCCTGGCTAAAAGCCAGAGTGTGGCTTTGGTCAGCCAGGCTCCAGTTTCGGGCAGTGCATGCTGCCATGACATGCACCACCCTGCTTTTTTTTTTCTGGGTGGGTTTTTGAACTCCAGGATCTTCTGGGGTCAACCTCCTGCCTGTGCAGTGCAAGGCAGTGGCATGGGGAACACCTGCATGTGCAGTGTGTGGCAGCACAGATGGATCTGCAGTGCCACATACCACATGTCCTCACTTGTCTGGATGCGGCAGAGGTTTCATCTGGCAAAAAAAAAATACCAGTTAAAATAGTAAGGTGTTCCAAGAAGCTATTTTAAATTAGGAAAACCAAAAACATATATACACAAAGAGAGGGTCTGCTTCTCTAAGCTTAACATGTTTCTCTAAGTCATCATTTCTGGTTACTCGGTTTTAATGCAGTTCTAGAAATTAAAATTAATTTTATTTCTTTAACGTCACTGTGCTAAACTGAAACAATTTGTTTTCCTCTTATTTATGTTCCTGCTTGCCCCTGTTCTCAATATTTAATGCTTTTTTTATTTTGAAGAATTACTTATTTTTAATTGGTCTCTCAGATAAAAATAAGTTCCAAAATAGTAAATACATATGTATCTTTTATGAAGGTCCCTCCTCTCCCATCCCAAACATGGGTACATACCAATCATTGAATAACGTATGCTACCTGACTGATTTTTATGGAAATTATAGAAATAAAATGAAAGAATTCCACTGAGTCAGTGACTCGGTTGCCAAAACAGCAACATGCTAGAGGTGGACATAGATTTTTAATTGGCCAAATACATTATACTTTGAAAGAACTAATTCTATTGAAGGTATTTATGAGGGAGATGCATTGTTGGCTTTATGCTACTATAACGTTTTACATTCCATATATTATTAAAAAATTTAAAGTAAGGATATTGAATCATTGTGGCTTCTACATGAATAGAAAATAAGCAAAGTAGGCAAAGTGAGGGCTGGAAACAGGCAGGGTGATTTAATTCAAACATTTCTGAATATAACTAGATTTCATTCTGTAAGGTTACTAAATTTTTGGCTGTTTTACTTCTGCATATGTCTTTGCCTACTTTTACATGACTTTGCAATGTCATGTTACATTTTCCACTTAATATCAAGGAACATATAGATTATAACATGAAGATAAGAACTTTAAGAAGTCCACTGGGGACTGGGGGTCAGCTTCAGTGCCTAGCGGACATGGCACTGAAGTAGGAATGGTGAAGACCTGTTTTCAGTTTCCAGCTGTTCACCTAACAAGCCTGTTGAGTGTCCTGGGACAAATCATTTCACCTCTCCCCCCACACCAACTATCCGATTTGTATATTTCTACTGTAATGTTCTTAGGGCATGGACCACTTGTTTCTACAACATACATGAGAATACAGCAAAGTAATCACTGAGGATGATTTAAAAAAAAACAAAACAACAACAAAAACCAAGTACCTAATGATTTTATGACCTCAATCTTAAAGGAGGCATTCCCCGCATATGTGAATGCTTAGTTTTTTTCTATGGTTTTGAAAGCATCTCAAATTGACTAAGTTATAGAAAATAATTTGTGTCTTGAAAAATGTTGGGCTCAGTCAAAATTGAATAGTGCTTAGCACCATTCCACACAAAAGAATGCTTAATTTTTGTTCCAAATGTACTGGATGAGAAGACAGTGTTGTGTCAAAAATATACCTGCATCAAGATTCTTTTATGTTTGTTTTTAATATAACTATATAAGTGATAGATTAACATTGAGAAGCTTCTTTGTGGTTCATTATTATTCAGCCATTATTTAATTCACATCTTTTTCTATCTGCAGCTGACAAATGAACATTCTGCAACAGGTTTCACATTTGTACATTTATTCTATATCCAATTAACTGCTTTTACCCATACACTAATATGCAAAAACAGCAGGAAAAAGTGGCTTAATCCTATATATAAATACCACAGGTTGCACAATAAGATATCAGTACGTATAGGACAGTGGTTTTCAACCCTTTTTTTTTCATTTGCAGACCCCTAAAAATCTACAAATGGATGTATGGACCCCTTTGGAAATTTCAAATGGAAGTGTGGACACCTCTGAATTGCAAGTGTGAGTATTCACATACTTTTGATTGATCACATTATCTTTAGTTGACCCCTCAGACAATTTGTCTACCACAGGTTGAAAAACACTGTTATAGGTGGTCTCAGAACCAATTAAAAATGAGCAAACAAAAATTCTGAGTCCACATCAAGTAATTTACAAGCTAAAGGATATGGGGGGTGGAGATTATATACATTAGAGAATGCTTAAAAGAGCATATATTAAAGATAAGAGTTTTTATTGGAAGCCAGCCCATGAACATAACGAACGAGACAGAGGTTAATAGTTAGCCTCTTAATCTAAAGGCTTTCATCCAAATTAATAACCCTCTATGTTACAGGGGTGGGTGTGCGTGCACATGCACTGGGCAATGGGCAGGGAGGGGAAGTGGGCAGAAAGAAAAAAACGGCAGCAGAAAAGGTTTTTTTTTAAAAAACTTGATAAATGGTTTTGGGGAAAATCCAACTAAGCATCTGGTTTGACTGGAATTGAATACTGGGTCAACCTTTGCATAGACACCAATGGATTTTGGATTAGGTTCACCCCTACTTACTCCTACTTCTCTCTACCTATTCTTTCTCCCCACATGTATTCAGGGACAGGCATTTTTTTCATATCATGTTACAAAATCAAAATTCCACTGAAGAAAAATCCTGGTCCATAGGCTTTATGGACCACTTTATTATTCCTATTTTATATAATTTTACCTCCATGAATTGCAGTAGGAATACACTTGCAAAAAATTTAGTGAAATGCTATATGGATAAGAGGAAGGGGCAGTCTGCTTCCTCAGTGATAGTTTGGAAAGGTTCTGTGTTCCAGGGACCATCTCAGGAGTGAAGTTCATCCTGGCAGGTTGATCAGTGGAACCTAACTCTGGGAGGTCGTGTGTTGAAGACAAAAAAGTAAGACTTGAGTTTAGGCTCTGTAAATCTACTGAATTCTGTCAACAGCCGGTGCCAAATTACTCAGAGTTTATCTACCACTCCTAACAAGAACAAATCTCATTGTTACCAAGGAAAACACACACTTTTACATTCAGAAACTAAACATCCATTCAATGTCCCCATTTTCAAAGCCTGCTCAGTCACTTTATTAGAAGCAATTTGTAACTTCAGCGTTTATAGTTAGTAATGATTCAGGATAAGGAATTAATTATGTGAATAAAGGAGTAATGAAGATGGTGATAGAAACATAGACAGTTATTTGCAGATGTCATTATAGAAAAACACTGTCATCTTTTTCCAATAGTTGTGAACACAACATGTGTTGGAGAACACGGGCATTTATTGCAAATTGACTGTTGCCTAGTTATTCAGATTGGAAAACAAAAATCCACAAAGAAATTCTTAACACTATGGAATTTTTCAAAACATATTCCAATCCAATGAGATACAACAGAATGCTGCCATTTTTTTAAGATAAGTATGTCAAGCTTCACCTAGGTTCTTCTCTTTCCTGCTGCCTACCGTGTCACTCAAAAAAACACAATTCAGGCAGAATCTAGTTAATTGGGGGAAAGGGTTTCACAGCTGTGTATTCAGTCCAAGATATTTGATAGGTTCTTTAAAGACGTATTTGGGCAGCCTAGTAAGAGAACTGCAGTGACTATAATGAAAAATACTGTAAGTAGAGATAATACTTACAATTACCTCGCACATGTGTTGTGAAGATTAGCTAATGTCTATCAAGCACTTCCAGCAATGAAACACTAGTAGGCACGGTGCACTATTGCTCAACTTAGATTATTTTCTTTCCCTCTCTGCCATTCAACTAATTCATGCACTCAGACTTTCCAGAGTGTGTATTTTCTGTAAAATGAGGCAATATTGTTTGGAGAATCCATTAAGTGACCCAAATCAATTTGTCTGTCTCCTCTGTCTAAGTCTTGATAGTCAGACCTTTGCAATAAGTTTACACTATATGATTGTTTGATCTCCTCAAGATGTAACAACCAAGCTTTCTGTAGCATTTGCAATAGTTTTGCCAAAGGATAACTGCATCATAAGAGGGAGGGTGGGGAGCATACAATCTCAACCAGAGAGAAAGAGTTCAATATTAACTTTCTTGTCTACTCCAAAACTGTCTTATTCCATGCCCTATTAAGGTAATTACTCCATAACAGTTTCATCAGATTCTTTGAGCCTATATCTAGAAATATAAATGAAATCAAGTGATTTCACATGATGAAAAATGTATAGGTCATTTTACAGACTGTCGGTGTTTCCTGCAGTGTTTTAATCCCAATTTTCATATAGGGTTTAAAAAGGAAAGAGGACACTTGAGAATTTCCTGATTATCCAATTCTCTTTTCTTATAGTGGAGTTCTAAATTACACAGCTGTTCATGTCTCTAATCTTCACAAAAAAAAAAATACCGTTTCCAAACCTAGATGATTCACGGCACATGCAAGGACACTCTGAAAAATATTTTTTTTTCAGTTGAAATCATGCATTATACATCATAAACTCAAAAAAGTTAATAAAATCAATTTATGCAGACTCTGTCAATTATTAATGTAAAATGAGGCATATCAAAGGACTTCTTTGTGCCATACACTCTGATTCCACTTAACCACTGATGGTTAAGCTCATTTTCTGCTCTGTACTTCCTTGTCTTTTTTGCCTTGTACACACTACACAGAACTTCCTAAAACACAACAGATCAGATGAAAGCTGAAAGCATCTTTGATTTTCTGCTTTCATTCCCCTTTTCCCCTATTATTCTGAAAAGAAAAATTGATATTGACCTGCGAGTCAGGATGCTAAAAATAATTGACCTCTGCACGACTGATTTTTTAATAAGTATTTCAAAAAAACCAACTGCTTATACTTATGAAATGACATTTTTCTTTATGTGATTTGGGGTAAAATGTTTCAGCTGATAACACATTTCAAGTATGATTATATTAATATTTAACAGGTACACAATACATAAATGCTACATAGTCAAATATTGTAGAGTGGTTTTACAGCAGCCTAGAAAAAGATAAATCTTATCCAAATATTTGTTTTCCCTTTGCCATTTTTTGTTACTTTTCTTTGTTCAGTGAATCTTGTTCTATGCAGTATAGAATGAAAAATAACAAGAAGCCTCCCCCCCCCCCACAAATTGATCCATACCCAAAAGTCAGTTGGAATTAGGACTATTGGTCATGGAAGGTATTTAGTACATATAATTGTGTTTTACTTTGTGTACTTGTCATGAAATACCTCTTTGGTAGAGCTTTATGATCTGTTTGGCTAGTCCATGAAAACACTCCTAGTCATCTTTGTTAATACTACATCCAGGGTATATTTTTCTTGGAATATAAGTGTGTCCACAAATGTTCTTAAAAATCTTTTGCAAACTTGCTGCTAGCATCTTGGTTATACATAAAACTTCAACATTTTGCTATTCAGGGTGTATTTTCAACTCATTGATATAGGTCTTACAACAACTCCTGGAGAATAAACTAGTGGTATGAAACCTTGGTGCTACTTAAGTCACCAGGACTAGAGACAGAAGTTACACATAAACTAGTATAACTGATCAGAAATTAGTTCAAATCTGTAACACAACAGAAGTTCAGTTCACATAAACTGCTTTGAACCTCCCCTGCAAACCCCACTTGCAGGTGGGTGGGCTAGCCATGGCCAAATCTGTCTGCTGTAGTGGAGCAGAGAGACATGCTGTACTCCTTGGCTTCTGGCCTGGGCTACTGCATGTCCAGTGCAGACATGTAGCTGTGTTTCCAGTATCAAAAGTGAATGTCTGTTCACTTTCTTATCAGTTCAATATGTGCAGCTTACACTAACCTGAGAAGACTGAATCAATTTGGCCCTGGGCTTTTTGACCATCTGTACTTAGCCCAGAAGCTTTGCAGATGGCTTTAACAGATCCAGAATTTTACCCTCACTGTCTTCCTGGTATCCATGATTTTTGTCTAGGGATAGACATTACACATAAACCAGTTTCAGTGATCAGAAACTGGCTTAAATCTGTAACAGAACAGATGGTCAGTGTGTGGCGGGCCAGTAGGGGGCACTCCTGCATTGAGCCGCCCACCTCCCTGCGCCCAACCACCTTCTAGGCTCCAAATGCCTCCCTAAGGGCACCTTATGCTCAGCTGACCCCTCTCCCAGAGCACACACGCTAGTCTGGGGGTAACATAGCCACCACCACCCCGAGAAGGGACTGTCTCGGCCCTGTGTCTTCGGGGAAACACAAGCCTAGTAGTCTGACGGGTACTCAACCCGGTACAGGCACTTGGGGCACTTCCCCAAGTCAGGGGGCAAAAAGTAAAGTCTCCCTTAGCCCACAGACCTAAGGGGTCTCTTAGGTATAATTTAGACCCATCCCTCAATAAGTCTACCACACCAGTCAAAAAGGAGAACTTTATTGGTTACAAGGGGTAGGGTAAACTAGGGTACAGGATTGAGCAATATCTTAGAAATCCTAAAGAGCAAACAGTGTGGCTGAGGTAGCCTTTTGATCACGCATCTGTGTTACTGCCAGCTAGATATCTAATTAGATTGAGTAGCTTACTCACAAGCATCTTCCAAAGACTGGTGCAATTCCCCTCTGAAAGCAGGCAGTTTCTAGCTCGTGAGTTTTGGGGTGCGAGAGACAACTTTAGATGGTAAAGCTCCTCTGTGTCCCCCACATGGCTGCTGCTTCACCTCATGGCTGAAGAGAGAGAGCCCGCCTCCTAGCCCGTTCTAACTTCTATAGCCCCTGTGACCTCATTCACCTGGTCCAGTGGAGGTCAGCCCCAGTTGGCTGTCAGCCAACCAATTTGAGATACATCACCTGTCACCGGGCAGATTCCAGCTCACCAGGTAGAAACCCCTCACCCAGGTAACTGATGCCAGTCACGTAGACAGAGGGAGCAGGTTTCCCCCCTCCCTCAGGAATGCAGCCAGCTCAGGTTACCTAAAGAGACAGGCTGAGGTGTGAATCCTCTGGGCTGGCCCATCTAATCACATCATCACAGGGCAGAGATTTTGGGGAGAAACCAAGGTGGCTTTCTGCCACACTGTGTACATAAAGCAGTTTGAAAATGGGTTTGAGATAAATCTGGTTGAATATAACATCAGACTTTACTGATTTGGGTCAAGCCAGTTTATACAATGTCTGTCCCAGACCCCTTGCTGCTTTAAGATAAACCAGACACGCCAGCATCCTGGCATGTTCTCTGGACTGTGCAGGGCTCTCTGTTCCACAGCAGAGCTGCTCCCTGGCTGCAGCTCTGGAAGAGACTGCGGGTTGCTTCCCCCTCACCACTCCCTGCAAAGCAGGAATTCCCCCCTCCCCTCTGCCTTGCTGAGAGGTATCTGTGTATTAGCTAGCAGGCCACATGCTGGCTACAGTCTATGCTGAGTCAACAGGAAGAAGCAAGAGCCAGAACCAACAGGTAGCTGGCAATGTTTTCTTAATGGGGTGATAAACACTGTTATCAATTCCCCGCTGGGCTAATCAGAGCATCTTGGCAGGGTCTTGCCATCCCCCACCCCTAAGATCAGTTCTGTGGAAGGAAAGGGAGAGCTGCTCTAGCACCCTCCAGCTTCAAGCCTGAGCCACTGCAGGCATGTGCTTGCATGTCTGGGATGTCTGTGCAGTTATAAAGTGATTCAGCCTAGCCTGGTTAGACTAACCTGCAAAGTTTGACTCAATTCAGGACCAGGCTTTTTGAATGTCTGTTCCCAAGGTCAGACGAAGTGGGTTTTTCCATTGTTTCTGATTTACCTCTCTTAGCCCTGCCTGCAACCCAAAGAGGACATATTTCTTTTGAAGTGAACTTTGTCAATGTATTCAATTCCTGACTGGTGGTTAAGTATATAAACATTCTTGTGTTAACACAACTGAGAAATGTGTGTACATAAAATACCAGCAGAATGGAAAGTACCATTTTCATCTGCTTGTGTCTGATAACTACTGAGTAGCACCAAATGTGTTACAGTGAAAAAAAACCTTCCAAACATTCCCACAGCAGTAGGGGGAAAAAAGAAAAACAAAAAACAATAGCACAAAGCAAGAGTACTTTAGAATGTCCTGAAATGGTGGGAAAATGATTTGCTGAAGAAAAAAATGCACCAAAGTTTCATTAAATGCATAGTGAGGCAATTAATGTTGTCTGTATTTGCACAATAAGAAAAGCCATGAAGTATGTAAGAGTGAACACTTCATTCTTGAAAAATTGACTGCAACCAAACTTTACAGATTTGTCTCAAATCTCACATTCAGTTTTTCTTTCAAATTACTTTCATCTCCCCAGCAACAAACAAGTGGTAATATGTTAGAAACGTATATTCACAACAAGTGACTTTTTTTTAAAAGCAGGTTTCAAACAGAGTGCTGTAAACAAAAGAAAGAACTTAGGATTTTTAGGACTCGTATAAAGGACTAATTTGTAAATATGTATATGTTCAGTAGTAGAAGTGAACATTGTGTTGTAATGTTATTACCATAAATATTTCAAAGCACCACTTTGGAAAATAATATAAACTTTCAATTTCTTAGTACTAATCACTACCATTCTCTTGCAACAGGATATCCCTTCATCACTCATCTGTTATTCAAATGATACAGTTTGAACTTTTTTAAATTTAAATTTTATGTTTTCAGGAGACAAGGGTATCCTTAAAACAGGATAAAATACAAACTAAAAAATACTTGGTGCCACCATAGACCATATGCATTGTCACCACAGTCCATTCACGTTTACTGATAAGGCCACTGTTTCTCATCAAAGAATTAACGCTAGCTTAAGCTACTAGGAAGCTGTCTTTGAAAGGAAGAAACACTAAACTGAACACACACTCATGACTAGAAGTGGCATTTGACTTGTTTCACAAGGACCTGGCTGTCTGATTTCAAGCATCTGTATTTCTTATTTCTCTCATTGCAGGGGTTCTGGATCTTAAGCACAGTGCCCCACTCCCAAGTGATTCATCTCCTATTTAGTATATACAAGGAACTCAGGAAGGGACCACACAGATTGTTCCTTTCTCTGGGCATAGGCAGAATAATCTATTTAAAACTAATCTAATTTTAGGAGGATTGTTAGAATAATCTAATTTTAGAAGACTGCAAAAATTGTTTATGTCTTTTCCTACTTTTCCTCAATGTCTTGTTAAAAATATAATTTCTGAATAGCAAACCAAGTTTCTTTGATAAAGGTCATGTGATTTGGTGAAGACAGTCAACTTACAACACACAGAAAATTGCTTGGTCAGTGCTAGAAGAGAAATAGTTTATTTTGTTCTTTCTGGGACATTTTGTTCTTTCTGATGGTCAGGCCGCAGCTGAAGTAGTGTTCAGTTTTTGGCACTGTACTTCAGGAGAGATGTAGATAACCCGGAAAGCATTCAGAGGAGGGCCATCCATCTGGTTAAAGGCCTACAGAAAAAACCCTGTGACGACCTATTGAGGGACCTGAATCACCTCAGCCTCCACAAGAGAAGGCTGAGAAGTGATCTTGTGGCTATCTACAAAGTCATTGGGGTGGGGGGGAGAGCACGAAACAAGGGATACAATGTTTACCATGGTGTCCATTGGGGTAACTAGCAACAATGGCCACAAACTGAAGGAGAGCAAATTTAAACTGGACTTCAGAAAAAGAAATTCTTTACAGTGAGGGTTGCCAAAATATGGAACATGCTTCCAAGGAAGGTGGTACTGTCCCCTTCCTTGGAGGTATTTAAGAAGAGATTGGACAAACACTTGGTTGGGATCACCTGACCCCAGCACTCTTTCCTGCTCGGGGTAGGGGGTCCAACTCTATGATCTAATAGATCCCTTCTGACCCAAAAATCTATTAAATCTATATGAAGTAGATCCATAACATGAATAACGCAAGGCTTTACTTTTTGAGTCTGAAGGGTCTATATAAAATGTTTGCCCGGTCCACTTACTCCCCCTGGGAATTTACTTGCAAGTAAATCATGTTCAGCTTCATTCTCTCAGAAGTTCAGGTAGGAAACCTTATAAAAGTAAAAGGCAAAATATAAATTGAATTAAAAAGTCATATTCATTTCTTTTAAAATAAACATTGAATTATGAAGGCATAATTCCCCATCACAAAATTCAATACCCTAAATGGAATACAAAAACATATGCAAGCAGACAAGTGAGAAAATGATTATTTTTAGAAGTGGTTCCACTATTAGCAAGGTATGAGAAAGAGCTCATCATTCATTAAAACACCAAGTGTCTTCTTGCTCTTTTTAAAGCAATTCAAATGCTGGCTTCTGAATGACAGGTAGACCATTAGTATAAGCCTTGGGCAACAGCTTACCAATAATTTCTAGGCCTCAAAGCATGACTGTACGTATGACTCACTGCCTTCTATGTCAACAACACTGTATATATATTTAAAAACAAAAACCCAACCTATCGCAGCTGACAGGTTATTTTTGTAAGAGTATTTAATGACAAAAACTCTCATTTCATTAAATGACTGTAATACTACAGCAAGCCTTCTTGCATTCTATTCTGGCAGAACTCTCATATAATTACTCATCACTAAGCTTGTGGAGGTACCATATATAGCAGTCTCACAGGGGTTATACCCTTACTAAATTATTACAGATTTCAGTATAGTCTCTGAAGACATGCAGTGCTGCTACTTACTTTTATGTTGAAGGACAGTATTTGCCACAGGTTCAAAAATTGTAACAAGTGTTTCTATTTGCCTACTTTGAACTGAAAATGTGACAAAATATGACCACGTTTTATGGTTAACCTACTTTCTGAACCTTAGCCTTATCATGTGGGTATTCTATTGAAAGAACCGATTCAACAAAATCCTTACATACATATTAAAGTCCTTCCTCATCGGTAAATCCCATAAGCACCCATTTAAGTTTAGCATATGTTTGTCACATTTATTACAGTAAGATCTTGGCATGGGCTGAAGGCCTTACCTAGAACTCATTTAAGTCAGTATTAAACAAGTCTTAAAAGAGTCTTTCTATTGAATTCAATAGATTTTGGATTACACCCTAAAAGCTTTGCTGAAAAGTAATGGGCATAGACATATGTTTGAGTGTTTTGCTCAGTCAGCTAAAGCAAAAACCCAGAAGGTAGCACAAAATGGCCTGACTGTACCACTGACTAGGCATGCTCACATCAGCAGAGCTCCAATACACAATACATACCAGGACTGCATCTACACAAGCACAGACATTTGGTTCCTTGGGGACAACTAGCAGCAGCGCATTTTGCCTGTGCCATGTACCCTCTGGCATATAGCAAGTTACCTTGGGTAATGTAGGGGAGGCTTGGGCCAGCACTGGGCTGGCCCTAGCAGCCTTACCTGGGTTCCTAAGGCTGCAGCAGTGGCAATCCTACTGCTTGTGACCATGGCTCCAGCCAGCCAGACTCTGGTTTTGGGTAGCACATGCTATCCCCATGTGTGCTGCCTTGGTTTTTTTTGCATCGGATTTTTTGACTCAAGGATCTCCTGGGGTCAACCCCTCCCCCCACCCCACTACTCCCTCAGAGCACAAAGTACAGCTAAACATGCAGTATGTACCTGTGGAACCACATACCTCATGGACATGCTTATCTGGTCATGGCCCAGTAGTGTAACTGTGAGTAGGCAAACAGGGTATGAGCTCTGGGTGCTTCCTAACTGAGGGATGGAAGAAGCAGGGGACACTGGAATAGAGGCAGGAGAAGGCAGTGTTGCAGAGGGAGGCGATAGCATGGCCAAGAGTTGCATCCTTTCTTCACCACTGAAATTTGGCTTTGAAATGGCCACTTCATGTATTTTCCAGTGCCATGAATCCTCACCAAAGCAGCTTGCTCTGGGCACAAGCTCTGCTAGTTATGCCTCTACTATACACCTTGATGCTATCTAATGGAGAGAGTTTTGTCCCCAAGGATCTGATTTCAAGGACAGCTGAAGAAAGGAGCAGACCCTCAACCAACTTGCAGTGCTCTTCTTTCTCCTCTTCATTTACTGTCCTCTTAGCCATCACATGCATGTTTGCTTCACTGAACCCCCTACACACTGAAACCCTGAATGATGCTTGGATTTAAATCTGTGTCAGGTTCCAGAGAAAATATTCACCATTGTAATTATAACAGAATCTAAACTGTATTGAAAGACTTCTACTTCCACATACATACAACCTGGCTTAAATTCACATCAAATTACTTTTTCTAATCCACTGACAATAAACACTGATAAAAGTGGCAAAATAATTTATTACAACTTTTAGAGGGGGAGGGGGAAGGAGGGAAAGAGGGGGACAGGATACTATAATACCGGGGGGAAAAGGGATGGATTTGTTTGCTAGTGATTAGCACTCTTGAATAATGTTTTAAGGACCTCAAAGCGCTTTACAAACGTTAATATAGCCTCACAAAACCCTGGTGAGGTATTGTTTTGATTCTTTGCATTGCAGAATAAATAAGTAGATAAGTATTGTGCTGCATGACATTTGCTCAGCATTTACTTTCCAATGTGTTACCTCAGCTCCATCAGATTTAATACTGCATAATTGTTATAAAGTATAAAGTGTAATTGTTTTCCTATTGTCACACTAAACAGTTTTGTTTCATTGTTCTTTAGCTGCTACGTATGTCCAGTTTCTTGATTATGCAAGCAGAGAGGAAATTTATCCAAAGTACTCTGAAAAGTAAAAGGTTTTTTTGTTTCAATGTCTTTATTCTGTTTAGGTTGTTTGAAAGGGGGGAAATGGAAAACTGCATAAATTTGTTTGTGTGCATATTTTTTTTTTACTGTCCAATATATGTTTTCACTATCTAGAGATGAAGCAGTTATTAAGGGTATATAAGTGCCATTTAATTAATTGTGACCCTAAATAAATATGAACAACACTATTCCTGCTTCTATGATATAAATTGGGGTGTGTAAAGTTAAGCAACTATATAAGAGGCATCTCCTCTTTTCCATATTGGAAATCTGGGCAAGATGATGTGGACAGTCTTTGCAAGACAGGATTCATCAAGCAAATATTTTTCATCTGGAATTTCAGGTCTGTGTCTCAAATTAGGTGGTTCTAAAAAAATGTAATAAATACTTTATAACCAGTTAGCCAGTACTAGTTGTTTCCAGTTATGGATGTTCCAATATGCCTTAAATCAAGTCTTCTGGAAATTATTAATACATTTGGAAAATTACCTCTTTTTGTTTCCCAGAGACCAATTCACCATAAAAAAGGTTCCTTGGTTATTAAGGGTATATTATATTAAGGTTCATATAATATCCTTGACATGCAACTAGACTGTTAAAGCTATTTTTCAAATGATTATGGCACAAATGCTATAATCAATGGTGAAGGGGACAGGGGCTCAGGTGGTGTTTTCTTTGATCCTCGTGGTCAAGGAAAAAGGATCAGGTAGGAGTGGGTGCATACTCGGAATCAATACATGGTTGTACAGGGAGTGTTTTGAGCAGGGTTTTGCCTTCTGACCAGGGGATGATGTTTCAAGAAGAATAATTAGTAGGAAAAGATGGGACCCACTTAACGAAGTGAGGGAAGAGCATCTTTGTAGACAGGCTTGTTTACCTAGTGAAAAGGGCTTTAAACTAGATTCACCAGGGGATGGAGACCAAATCCCTGAGGCAAGTAGGGAATTCAGTGATGTGGAGGAAGAGCAAGCAGGAAGGGGCAATAGGGAAGATGCACTCATTCTTCCTGAGAAATCAGGGCAATTGACTAGTTACATCAGGTGCCTGTACATGAATTCACAGAGCCTGGGAAACAAGCAGGAAGAATTGGAAGTCCTTGCACAGTCACAAAACTAGGACATAATTGTAATAACAGACATGGTGGGATAGCTCACATGACTGGAGCACTGTCATGGATGGGTATAAGCTGTTCAGGAAAGACAGACAGGGAAAAAGAGGAAGAGGAGTTGCACTTCATGTAAAAGAGCCATATGACTCCTCAGAGCTCCAGCAGGAAACTGGAGATAGGCCTATTGAAAGTATTCAGGTTAGGGTCAGAGAAGAAAGCAACAAAGGTAATGCCATGGTAAGTGACTACTATAGTCCATCAGATAAGGAGGAAGTGGTGAACAAGTCTTTCTTCATACAGCCAGCAGAAGTTTCCCCAATCGCAGGACCTGATTTTCATGGGGAACTTCAATCACCCTGACATCTGCTGGGAGGGCAATACAGCAGTGCACAGGCAATCCAGGAAGTTTTTTGAGAGTGTTAGGGACAACTTCCTGGTGCAAGTGCTAAAGCAAGTGTTAAAGCAATCAAATAGGAGCCATGCTCTTTTTGACCTACTGGTCACAAACAGGGAAGAATTAGTGGGGAATGTACTAGTCGATGGCAATCTGGATAGCAGACACCATGAGATGATTGAGTTCAGGATCCAGGAAAGGAAGAATGGAGAGCAGGAGAGTGAGGATCCTGGACTTCAGAAAAGCAGACTTCAACTCACTCAGGGAACTCCTGGGCAGGATCCCCTGGGAAGCCAGTCTGAGTGGGAGAGGAGTCCAGGATATCTGGCTGTACTTTAAAGAAGCCTTAGTGACAGTGCAGGAATAAACCATCCTGATGCACAGGAAGACTAGCAAGTATGGCAGAAGACCAGCTTGGCTTATCAGAGAACTCTTCAGTAAACTAAGTCACAAAAAGGAAGCCTATAACAAGCGGAAACTTGGACAAACAAATAGAGAGGAGTATAAGTGCATTGCTTCGGCATGCAGGGATGAAATCAAGAAGGCCTAAGTGCAAGTGGAGTTGCAGCTAGCAGGGGATGTAAAGGGTAACAGGACAGGTTTCTACAATTATGTCAGGAAGCAGAGAAGGTCAGGCAAAGTGTGAGTCCCTTACTGAATTAGGGAAGCAACCTCGTGACAGAGGATGCAGAAAAGGCTGAGGTATTCAATGCCTTTTTCACCTCAGTCTTCACAGGCAAGATCAGCTCCTAGACTACTGCACCTGGAAGTGCAGTTTGGAGAGGTGGTGAGCAGCCCTCAGTGGTAAAAGAACAGGTTAGGGACTAATTAGAAAACCTGGACGTATACAAGTCCATGGGGCCAAAAAGGATGCATCCAAGGAAGCTGAGGCAATAGGACTGATGTGATTGCAGAGCCACTGGCCATCATCTTTGAAAACTCACCTGTCCTTGGAACAATCATGGAGTAGATCCTCAAGGAATCCATTTTTAAGCACTTGGAGAAGAAGGTGATTAGGCACAGTTGGCATGGATTCACCAAGAGCAAGTAATGCTTGACCAACCTGATTGCCTTAAAGCCATGATGAAATGACAGACTCTGTGGATGTGGTATACCTTAATTTTAGCAAGGCTTTTCATATGGTCTCCCGCAACGTTCTCGCAGGAAGCTAAAGAAGTGTGGGGTGGATGAATGGACTGTAAGGTGGCTAGAAAATTGGGTAGAGCCTTGGGCTCATAAAGTAATAATCAATGGCCCAATGTCTAGTTGGCAGCCAGTATCAAGTGGAGGGCCCCAGGGGTTGTTTGTTTTGTACAATATCTTTATCAACAACCTGGAAGACGGCATAGAGTGCACCCTCGGCAAGTTTGCAGGTGACACCACGCTAGGGGGAAGAGTCGATATGCCTAAGGATAGGACTAGGAATTAGACTGACCCAGACAAATTGGAGGCTTGGGCCAAAATAAATCTCACCTGGTTCAAGAAGGGCAAGTGCAAAATCCTGAATTTAGGATGGAATAATCCCATGCACTGGCACAGGCTGGGAGCTGACTGGCTCGCAGCAGCTCTGCAGAAAAGGACCTTGGGTTTGCAGTGGACAGTAAACTGAACATGAGCCAACAGTGTGCTTCTTGCTGTCAAGAAGGCTAAAGGCATACTGGGTTGCGGTTATTCCCTTCTATTCAGTGCTTGTGAGGCCACATTGGGAGTAGAGTGTCCTGTTTTGGGCCCCCCACTATAGAAAGGATGTGGACAATTTGGAGAGAGTCCCACTGAGGGCAACAAAAATTATTAAGAGGCTTATGAGGAGAGGTGGAGGAAACTGGACCTATTTAGTCTAGAGGAGAAAAGACTGAGTTAATAGCACCCTTCAACTACCTGAAAGGTAGTTCTAAAGAGGATGGAGTTAGACTTCTCTCAGTGGTGACAGATGACAGAACAAACAGCAACAATCTCAAGTTGCAGCAGGGGAAGTTTAAGTTAGATATTAGGAAGAATTTTTTCACCGGGAAGATAGTAAAACACTGAAACAGGTTACCTGGAGAGGTTGTAGACTCTCCATCCTTGGAAATTTTTAAGACCCAGCTAATCAAAACCTTGGCTAGTATGATCTAGCTGTGGATGATCCTGCTTTGATCAGATGGTTGGACTAGATGATCTCCCTTCCAACCCTAATTTTCTAAGATTCTAAATGCCATTCATCTCTGCTCATTGGAGAATATTCCTGTTTGGGTTGTGGTCTTTCCATTATGTCTAGAAAGAAAGAATTCAGCTTTCAGATATCAAGGCTGTATGTCATGCATACATCACATGTTTTGTGTGCCGTTCTGGGACATTAATTGATAAACACCATTAGTCTTTTTGCTACCTGGCAATGTGACTAATTATCCATCCACAGATAAGCAATAGGAGTCAGGGCAATGCTGTGATTAGGGGGCCAGTTCACACATCCACAGGAGGCCTCAAATGCCTCTATACAAACGCTCGTAGTATGGGAAACAAGCAGAAGGAACTTACCCTCTTGCTAGCTGACACTAACCCAGACATCGTGGGGCTCACTGAAACATGGAGGGACCCAACGCATGACTGGGTGGTGAATATCAAGGGCTATAGGCTGTACAGGAGGGACAGGACAGGGAGGGAAGGCAGGAATGTGGCACTCTACATTAAGGAGGAATACACATCCTCACCAGGTAGCACAGAGTCAGAGGAGGGGCACACGGAAGTGCTCTGGGTTAGAATACAAGGCAGTTGAGGGGAAGAAGACTTAACAGTGGGGGTCTACTACACACCACCCACCCAAGGGGAAGAGCTAGACCAGGAATTCTTAAGTCAGCGCACGAAGGTAGTTAGGTCAAAGGATGTGGTCATCATGGGTAACCTGAACTTCCCAGACATCTGCTGGGAAGAACGGTCAGCCAGATCTGACTACTCATGTAGGTTCCTAGCCCAAATGCAGGACCTCCATCTAACCCAGGAGGTGCACAGCCCCACCAGGGGAGACACCTTGTTGGACCTGGTGCTGACCGCGGATGATGCGGTGAGGGGGCTGCGGGTGGTCGACCACCTGGGTGACAGTGATCATCGCCTGCTGGAATTCACCATCCAGCGCAAGGTGGCACAAGCCTACAGCAAGGCAGCAGCCCAGATTTCAGGAGGGCAGACTTCAGTGAGTTAAGGAGAATAGTCAGAGAAGCACTGAGGTCCCAGAGGGGAGGGGAGCAAGGTGTCCAAGAAGAGTGGTTGCTCCTTAAGGAGACGATCCTCCAAGCCCAAAGGGAGATAATCCCAACACGGATCAAAGGGAGCAGGAGGGCAAAAAAGTCCCCATGGCTCACCAAAAGCATCTGGGAATATCTTCTAGCTAAAAGGGAGGTGTACACCCAATGGAAGGGAGGGGCCATCACCAGGAAGGATTATACTGTGGTTGCTAGGGGATGCAGGGGGGCAGTCAGGAAGGCCAAGGAGGAGATGGAACTGGGACTAGCTTCCCAGATCAAGGACAACAAGAAGTCCTTTTTTAAATACATAGGGGGTAAAAAGAAGGTTCCGGGTAACGTGGGGCCCCTGCAAGACACACTAGGAAATTTGGTCATCACACCAGACAACAAAGATAAGCTATTTAACGACTTCTTTGCCTCTATTTTCCTGAGCAGGTATCAGATCAGCCCCTGCACTGGGCCCCCCTCAGGCCCCAGGGGAAGCGTACCTAAGGTCAGGGAGGATCTAGTCAGGGAACTTCTGGAGGGATTGGATGTATTTAAATCAGCTGGTCCAGATGATCTCCACCCCAGGGTGCTGAGAGAATTAGCTGAGATCATTGTGGGACCCCTGGCATGGCTTTACAAGCACTCGTGGTGCTCTGGTGTGATGCCAGAGGACTGAAAGAGGACCAATGTAGTTCCCATCTTCAAAAAAGGGAGGAAGGAGGACCCTGGGAACTATAGGCCACTTAGTCTTACCTCAATCCTGGGTAAGCTTTTTGAGAGAATTATTCTGGCACATGCCCACGAGGGGCCAGCAGGGGAGATTATGCTTAGGAACAACCAACACAGGTTCATTAGAGGCAGGTCCTGTCAGACCAACCTGGTAGCCTTCTACGACCAGGTCACCAAATCCTTAGATGCAGGGGGTGTAGTCTTTCTGGACTTTCAGAAGGCCTTCGACACTGTTTTTCACCCCGTTCTCATTAAGAAACTGGGGGACTGTGGTGTCGAAACCTGCACAGTCAAATGGGTCACCAAGTGGCTGGAGGGTCACACCAAGAGAGTGGTGGTGGATGGGTCATTTTTTGGCCTGGAGGGATGTGGGCAGTGGGGTCCCGCAGGGCTCAGTCCTCGGGCCCGCACTGTTTAACATCTTCATCAGTGACTTAGATAAGGGGGGTAAAAAGCACCCTGTTCAAATTTGCTGATGACACTAAGATGTGGGGGGATGTGGGCATGTTAGATAGATGGAATAGGCTGCAATCAGATCTAGACAGGTTACAGGGTTGGGCGCATGAGATTTGGATGGGATTCAACACTGACAAGTGCAAGGTGCTGCACCTGGGGAGGAAGAACCAGCAGCATACCTACAGGCTGGGGAACTCCCTTCTCATCAGTACAGAGGCAGAGAAGGATCTTGGAGTCATCATTGATGCCAAGATGAACATGGGCCAGCAGTTTGGGAAGGCAGTCAGGAAGGCTAACCATACCTTGTCATGCATCCACAGATGCACCTCAAGCAGGTCCAGGGAGGTGATCCTCCCCGTCTATGCGGCACTGGTCAGGCCACAGCTGGAGTACTGCATCCAGGTCTGGGTGCAGCACTTCAAGAGGGATGTGGACAACATGGAGAGGGTCCAGAGGAGGGCCACTCACATGGTCGGGGGTAGCAGGGCACGCCCTATGAGGAGAGGCTATGGGACCTGAACCTGTTCAGCCTTCATAAGAGAAGGCGGGGGAGGGAGGGATCTAGTGGCCTGTTACAAACCAGTCAGAAGGGACCAGCAGGCATTGCGGGAGTCCCCGTTTCCCTGAGCACTACCAGGAGTGACTAGAAATAACGGTCACAAGCTGGCAGAGGGTAAATTCAGATTAGACATTCAGGAGGCGCTACTTCATTGTCAGGACGGCTAGGGTCTGGAACCAACTTCCATGCGAAGTAATGCTGGCTCCTACCCTGGGGGTCTTTAAGAGGAGGCTTGACAATCGCCTTGCTGGGGTCATTTGACCCCAGTACTCTTTCCTGCCATGGCAGTGGTCCGGACTTGATGATCTGCTCAGGTCCCTTCTGAACCTACTTTGAAAATTTGAAACTATAGGGCTACAATCCAGAACTCCAGCATTTTATCTTCTCCCACCACCATTTATTGACAAGAATGCCATTTAACATCTCCTTGCTTCAGCTTACCCACCGAAAAGATACTTCCTTATGATTTGTTTTAGTTCTTGAATTATTGTTACTGTATGCTGAAATTCTGCAATTGCCTTTTGTAGGTTATGTTGTACTCCCTAAGTTAATCAGTAAGCATGAAAACCAGACTGAAGCATTGCTATATATTTTCTTTGAACACTGCTAGCTGTAATTCTATCAACTGTGTAACTTGCATTTAATTTATTGTGGAAGTGATTAATACCCTCAATATCCATGTGTACCTAATGACTATTGTTTGGTAATTGATTCATAACAGTATCATGGTGTTTTCTCCCAAATACTTGAAGATTGTACAAGTAGTGCTGTAACTGATCACTGTTCTGTGTAATAAATTACAACTGTTTCATGTTACACTTGGGCAAAAAGTTAGCACAACATTATGAAACAACTCTTGCATGCTGCCTTGCTTGGCACTATACTGATGACTATTCTTAGCATATAAAGTATGATTTGTTTTATTGCAGCAGAAGTTGTCAGAGATCCTGCAGTGCCATGTTAGCTTTATGAATTTTTAAATATTTTTTATGCATCTAAAACAAAAGCTATGTAATGTATTGTGGAAATGATTAATACCCTCAATGTACGTGTGTGCCTAATGACTATTATTTGGTAATTGATTCATAATAGTCATGGTGTTTTCTCCCAAATACTTGAGAATCAATCTATTGTATGAGAGTCTTCAAAGTTCAGAGGAAAATACTACAATGTAATTTAATTTCAATATGGATAATAACTATTATTTTACCTCATTCATGGGGCTGGATTAACACATAGGCAATGTAGGCACATGCCTAGGGCCCTGAGTTACAGGGTAGCCTGGTCCTTCCCTTCCATAGCAATAGCATGAATAACCCCATCCACCTACCTTCCCTTCTCCTCCACCAAACTCTCCGTGGTGGTAGCTGCTTCCTAGCAGCAGCTCTGGGCTCTGCTCCCCATGGATAGCAGTGGTGGAAGGGGGGTCGGGAGAGGGGGTAGGGGTCTTGACCCATCCAGGGCCCACAAGTTTGTTTGCCTAAGGCACACTAAAGGGTTCCTCTGGCCCTGGTAACTCAACTATTTATATGGTGGAAGCACCTAATGGTTCTAGTCAGCTTTGGCCCCACTATGCTAAGAAATCTACATCTATAGAACTCTAAGAACTCACTCAGGGGCAAGAATTGTGGCTTCTCACAATATGGGATAAGAAGGAAAAAGCACCTGAGAGGTGGATGAAAAAACCCAAAGCAATAGACTGCACTTGGAAATAGACAGAACACCAAGTGTAACAGGGCATGCAAAAGTCTTAGTTGGTCAGTTAAAACAAATGACAGCTTTCCAGTTGCTTAGCCATTAAATAAATTGTACCTTTCTGCATACACTATGGAGATTAAGGATAAATTAGAAATTAAGGATAAACAGAAATGAGAACAACAGTACTCTGGATCCAATTAATTTGTTTTGAAAGCAATGGAGTTTGTTCTGAAAGTTACTAAAGTTGTGGCCTGCAACATTAAATCTATTTAAGTGTCTATTACTTAATTTGTCTGGACCAAGAGATCATGGACTTCTAGTTACATCTATAGCAAAAAACTTATTAAAGTAAGGCTGCTCAAACCCTAGACAGTGGGCCAGATCCAGTCCATGGCACCATGTCATCCAGCCTGTGGGCTTCCCAGCACATCTGGAAAGTTGGCAGCCACAGAATGGTGACACCTCTCCCTCGCTGCCAAATGTCCAGATGCACAGGGAGCTGCAGAGCTCAATTCCAGTGTAGCGAGGCAAAAATGAGTGGTACTGGGGCCCAATCCCAGATCATGGGGCAGGAAGGGGATGGTGCCAGGTTCTGTGTCTCAGTCCTAGTGCATGGGACTCAGACCAGCCTGTGCACTAACCCCACAGGGCTAAAAGCTTGAACACCACTGGTGTAGTGCAACAAAAACTGTATTAAGGGAATAAGAATGACTAAGCAGCAGAGAGAATGATGATGATGTGGTGAAACTGTGTTGACCTCAGCATCTGGAAAAGCAAATTGTTCAGGTAAGAAAAAAAACCCTAAATATCCTTGCATCAAATCAAGGTCTTAATGTAAGATTAAAGTAATTTAAGTACTAGTGTGAGGAAACACTTTCCAAGATACTGAAAAACAAAAATGGGAGGCTATTTCTTTCCTCAGGTGTCACACTGGAACATGAGAACATCAGATATAATGCATGTGTTATTCTTTCATAACAGGAAAACTGCTTTAAAAAACCACACGATCCTCACTTTTACAGAGACACGTAAACTGTTTTTTTTCAAGTTATCATTAAGCAAGTTTCTTAAAAGATGGAAAATTGGTTGAGATCAAATATAGGATTTAAGAGGAGATTCTTGATGTTTTCTCCTATATCCTATCATCTACCAAACTATCAAGAAAAAAATAAGCCAGGGCTGGCCTCTTCCAACTGACATCTCTAGGATTTCTGGAAAGTATTTGAAACAATGGTAGCAACTACAGGGCACAATCAACCTCCGATCTATTGATTTGTGGATTCTGAGTAGTTTTTCCTCGGTCTGCAAACACCATTTGTAATAATGGGACTCTTATTTCAGACTTCACAAACAGCAAAAACAAAGTAATTATTTCTAGTCATATAGAGGCAAGGCATTATTACTTGGTTAATAGGAACTGTCCATCAAGGAAACTACATGCAAAAATATTTTTTGAATTGTGTGTACTCATATTTTATTTAAATATGTACTGCTATACAGGAAGGATCACCAAGTCAACATATTGGCTGATAATCTGAAAATGCATCTATTTATAGAGAAAGCTATAATCCTGAAAAAAAAATGCATAGAGCCAAAAAAGAATACTTGGTAAGTAAGTGAATATGTTCTTCATAGAATGAGTCCATTGCTACCATAGGCTGAGTAACCATAACAGATAAACAGAAGTCCAAAGGAGTTATTCCAATGATCAATTAATCTCAAACATTTTATGCTGAAATGGAATGAAGTGCAGCATGTTTCCTCAGACTTTAAATAATCTGATAACAATATTAAATATATGGTAATAATACCATGGATAATTTGAGCTTTAACCACAGATAATTTGAGCCCTAACTTCCATCCTAGGGAAAATCCTAGAAAAGTTCAAGGAGTCTATCTGCGATAAGCTTGCAGAGGGTGAGATTCTGAATGACAGCCAGCATGGCTTCTTCATGGGCAGGCCTTGCCTTATTAACCTCATCTCCTGCTATGACCAGGTAATTCACCACCTGAACAAAAAAGAGCAGGTTGACATTGCATACCTTAACTTCCTCAGGACCAGAACACACCAAATGGATCCAGACCATGCCATGACAGGAAATACAAAACCTGCCAACACATCTCCACCACCCAAACAATTACTACACCCCACAACAGAGCATTCCCGGATCTTGCAACTGGACCCCCAGAAATGTAATATATTTCATCCAATGCACCAAATGCCGTGATGGAAAATATGTAGGAGAGACCAAACAATAACTGTGCACCAGAATGAATGCACACCAGAAATCTATCAAAGACAGGAATACCCAGTTACCTGTGGGGGCACATTTCTCACAAGAAAACCACTCTCTCTCCAATCTCTCAGTCCTGATCCTCAAAGCAAACTTACAAAACACTTCCCAGAGATGAGCCTATGAACTCCACTTCATCAACCTTCTGGATACAAAAATCATGGACTAAATATAGACACTGGATTTACAACACATCTGACTCCCCAGGTACTTCTCCTCTATTCATCCCCGTTCTCTTCCCCCCACCCAGCCTCTCTCTCACCCATTGACTCCTTAATCTACATCTTCACTGCCTATCTTGCATGCATACCAGCCCAGCCTCTGGCTTCTTTACTTTTCATTCCATCCAGGAAGAGCACACACCAACTGCTGAAACTTCCTTAGCTTGACCAAGGGTTTTTGAATCTGAAACCTTGCTTGAAAATTGTTTTCCAACTATTTATGTCCATCTAATAAAAGATATCAGATTCACCCAAAGAACTTTGTCTTGACTTGTAAAAGACCTTTGATCTAGTATTCCACAATGCCCTCACAAGAAAATTGGAGAATTGTGGGTTTAGCTGAGACAGGTGGGTGAGAAACTGACTCCAGGATAGAACCCAGAGAGTCACAGTGAATAGATCTGCATCATCCTGGCAAGAAGTGGGCAGCGCTGTCCCACAGGAGTTGCTTTGCAGTCCAGTACTTTTCAATGTTTTTATTAACAATTTGGATGTGGGGTTGAACAGCTCACTGGCCAAGTTTGTGGATGATACCAAGTTATGGGGGAGCATGGTCACTCTTGAAGATAGGCTACAGTTACAGGTGGAATTAGGGTAGCAAATTGGGTGGATTGGAATCTGATGAAGTTCAACATTGAGAAACGTAAAGTGCTCCCCCTAGGGAGGAGCAACCACCAACACACCTACAGGTGTGGCAGCACCAAACTGACTAGCACCATGAATGAAAGGCACCTTGGGATTATAATATGCCACAGTATGAATATGAGCTGGCAGCACAATGCTGTAGCCAGTAGGGCAGACAATACTCTGGCATGCATCAATCGATGCATCTCCAGCAAAACCAAGGAGGCAATTCCTGTACTCTACTCATCACTGGTGAGACTGCAGCTGGAGTACTATGTCCAGTTCTGGGCACCACACTTTAACGAGGACATGGACAAGCTTGAGAGAGTCCAAAGAAGAGCCCCCCACATGATCAGAGTCCTAAAAGACAAGCCATATGAGGAAAGGCTGAGGGATCTGGGTCTCTTCAGCCTGAGGAAAAGAAGGCTGAGAGGGGACCTGGTAGCAGCCATATACAGGGGAGTAGATCAAGGGCTCAGTGAGTAACAGTTCACAGAGCACCCGAGGGGAAAACCAGGAGTAGTGGCCACAAACTCCTGGAAGATTGATTCAGGCTCAACATTAGGAAAACTTCTTCACAGTCAGGGTGTCCAGACTGTGGAATAAGTCCCCTCCAGGTGAAATCACCTGTTCTGGAAATCTTCAAAAGGAGACTAGACAGTCACCTTGCTGGGGTCACCTGACCCCCCCAATTATGTTTCCTGCTTGATGCAGGGGGCTGGACCCGATAAAATTCCAAGGTCCCATCTGGCCTTACAATCTGTGAAATTATTTCATAGATTCATAGATTTCATAGACATTAGGGCTGGAAGGGACCTCAGGAGATCGAGTCCAACCCCCTGCCCAAAGGGCAGGAAGTCAGCTGGGGTCATAGGATCCCAGCAAGATAAGCATCCAATTTACTCTTGAAGGT
>NW_017728906.1:51770081-51775250 GCF_001723895.1 Crocodylus porosus | reverse complement strand
ATCACTAGGTCGCCGATTAGGTCGTCCCCCAGAGCCAGTACCAGGTCGAGCAGCGCTTTGCCTCTCGTTGGACATGGAAGATCACCTTCTTTGCCAAAGTAAACTAGTGGAACCACACTAGTTCCCAATAGTAAATGTTTTCTTTCTCCCCACATGTTCTTGTTATGCTCACTGTTGCTTTGACAGGGCAACTTAAGAGTATAGACACATCTCCAAATTAAGCAGATCAGCTGTGATTGGTGAAAATAGTGTCCATTGCCCAGCATCGGGAAGGAGCCCAAACCAGCAGTATAATGTGGGCAACATGTTCCCAATTTATAGAGTTGCACCTCAAAGATTCCACAAAGCACATCTTTGTCAGCAAGGAAATCTGGGGTTTTATGGTTGCAGAAATGTACCATAGGCAATCTCTGGGATGCATCTCTGTAAGCAGTATAAACTGAGGTTTCCCACTGACAGACATGAGCCCCAGAGATTTCCAAGGCACGTCTCTGAGAGGGGAAAGCTGGGCAAGCACCGCTGAGGCTGGGCAAGCACCGCTGGAAATCCTAGATGGGAATTCCCAGGGTGACCACAATCGGGTACCTCAAACCTGCAAAGTGGGGCTGGAGAGCTCCAGGCTAACTACACTCTCTTAATAGACATATACCACAACACACCACCTAAGTCACCACCACAAATTTTGTACTTTAATGACAGCACAAGGGTATAGGCATCTGTTTGCTTACCTGTCATGCCACCATAAACATACATTTTATGGTAGCACAAAGGCAACATCCATGTCCACCCTAGTTTCTCTTGGCCTTTGAGATGCAAGATGTCTTGAGATGTCTTGGCTCTGAATCATTTTTTGAGCCCTCAGTCAAAAGTTATCAAATAACTACTGGAAAAAAAAGGTTCATTTCACACATTCATGAAAGGGAGTGGATAACTACCAAATGGGAGACAATACTCCTGTATTCTCTGCGTCCAAAGGTTTGGTGACCAGGATAGACTCTTATAAGATAGATTATCTTATATCTATTCCCTCAGGAAGTGATTTAGAAATGTACTTCAGCAAATATTTTTCCTTGTAATTAGAACCCTTCAACAGATGAGACAACTTCTGAAATTAAAGAAAAAAGGTAAGAAAGAAAAATGCACTGTGTTTGAAGCAGCAATTAAATTCCTGATACCACAGTCTTCTACTTTGATTAAGGACAATGGTATCACTTCACAGAAGAGCCTAAAAAGTAGAAAAATAAAATTGTAACGTAAAGGCTCTAACACAAGAAGCTTGATGGAAAATTCTTTGTGGGATCTTTTAAATATTTTTGAAACTTGAGAGAAAAATGGGAAGGTTGATAACATTTATGCTTCTCTATTGAAATCATGTACAAACATTCACTGTCTACCAGAAGAATTGCCATTCTATCAGTAGAACATAAAACTGTTCAGACTTTCAAGTTTTTTCTCCCAAAGCAAAATGGCTGCCTCTGGAGAAAAATAGCTGAGATCAACCTCAGTAAAATCATTCCTGGGAGAGATTTTCTGGGATACTAAATGGCTATGTATTTTCCCCAATTTAACTCCTCCTAGGGACCCGGGGGTCTTGATTAACCATAAAATGAATATAACCCACCAATGTGATGCCATGGCTGGCAAAGTAAACCAAACACTGGCACACATCCACTGATGCATCTCAAGCAAAACCAGGGAGGTCATCCTCCCACTTGACTCAGCCTTAGTGAGGCTACAGCTGGATTACTGCCTCCCAAGCCTAGCTCCCAGACCTTCTAGCTTCCTGCTTCCCCCCCAGCCCCAGCTGCTCAGTTGAGCTGCAGTGGTGGCGTCTTCAAAGACAAAGGGACTGGGAGCCTGGTATACAGAGGCTCTTCCCAGACCTGGCTCCCAGCTCGTCCCCTTGCTGTCCAGCTGACCTGGAGCAAGGCAAGCTTTTTTGGTGGAGCAGCAAGGGTCAGGAGCCTTGCCGGTGTAGCAAAATGTCCCTGCTTCACCCTTCTGCAAAAACTGAGTGCTTGGCATCTCCCCTGCACTCCTCTAGTTCAGGCTGGAGGAGTACAAAGAGCAAGCCTCCCACCATGGGAGAAGTCCCTACTGCCAAATTGATGGGATGGGTGGAGGCATTCTCCTTGGGCTACGTGTACAAGCTGCTACTTTTCAGCAAGTACCAAAATACATCTCATCAGCATGTCCCTTTCCCAGGTAGGGAAAAGGACAGTCCATCAATTAATGGTCTCCTTTAAGCGTGAGGATGTCCTAGGCAGCAGCCCTCTTGTGCCCCTCAGCTAGAGAGCTTGCCTGTGAAGTGCTCCAGCCATGGGGATGGAAGAAAATCGATACAGTCCAGCTGCTGGGATATTTTGATACTGGAAGAAATTTATTTTCATAGAAATAAACATCTTTATGCAGCCTGAGATGATGTAGCACTTATGCCAAGCCTTGATATATACCACGTGCCATAGTATGGACATCACAGAATTGGTATCCTTAAATTCAGCAAAGAAACAAAGTTTTATAAATGCTGTCTTTGAAAAAAAAAAATTTTTGTTATAAGAGACAATAAATTTGAGGTAAAACTTGGTCCACTGAGGTCAATGGCAAAACTGTTAGATCACAGTTTCACACACTAGCTGAACTGTATTTAATAAACACATTCCCTGGAAAATTCCCTGGAAAAAAATAATCCACGTTCCCTTTTATTTCATGTCATTAACTCTTTACTAATGATAAAGAAATAGCTTAGAAATGATTAATATAACAAAATTATAAAAGATTTATCAAATAAAAAAATCTAAAGCAAATATTTTCTGTTGAGTAGATCATTGTACCAATAAACTAACAGGAAATTAAAACTATACCAAGCCAAGTTATTAACAAAGGTGTTGAAATATTGGTGCGGAAATATGAGTGGATTGGGAAAGAAAATGACAGACGTTTTCAACAGCACTATTAGGTCTCATTTTTTCTTTCTCCCACCACCTTGTCAGTGTTGCTTACATTGTTTTACAATATTAGAGGTTGTTATCATATAGAGCAGAAAGCTTTTCATGAATCCAAATGATCCCTTTAATTTTCCTAGGAGGCTTTTCCCATTGCCTCTTTTATTAAAACCCTAAGCTCACAATGTAGAAGGTAGCAAGGCTCTGTCAACATATATATTTTTATATTTAAAAATATGAACTCCTTTTATAGTTCATCAATTCCATATATTTGACAAAGCTTGTTAAATGTTCTGAAGTGCTTCACTTCTTCTATTTCAAAAAATGACAGAATCCAAATCTTCTGTTCAGCAATCTAGGAAATGAAAGCTTCATTGGTACTGATTAGCCAAATTAACTGGCTTATGTTGCAAGTCCAAAGTGACAGCAGGTATAAAGAAAAAAAGCAAGCACTATAATTTCCTCTCAGTTAATATAAAGGGGGAAAAATAGTGTTGGCAACTGTTAGATATTGGCATTTCCATTAGGGATTCTTATGCTTAGAGGTGTCAGAGCAGCATGTTAAATGTCACGCCCCCAAATCATTTGGAAAATAAGTTTGGATAGAAGAAACAGGGTTGGGTTCTCTCACCGGCTTCCCTAAAGGGACTCAGCAAGAATCTAGCTCCAAGATACATTTTCAAGTTTACACAGATCTGGCAGATTTGATACAGAGTTTAACTGGTATTCCTTACTGATAAATGCCAACAAGTTTGTTCAGACCATAAACACGAAACAATCTAGATGCTTATCTAAAGCTACTAAGCCAGTTTGGAAACATCTCTTCCCATACACTATTTCCAAGGAAAGCCTATGGAGTCACAACATTTAGACACCTATAGCTTCTTAATCCAATTCCCTATAGCCATGGAAGGGGCTGCTCCCAACAATACCACATTCTATTGGTTTCTGTAGTCTAGTTTTATTCATTCAAACTGACAGTGGATCTAGATTCTCCCCAAGCAAAATCCAAGCAAACAATTTTCCCTTTAGGCAGCAGCCAGGTACACTGTTTGCAAGAGTCTATTTTTCACTTTATATACCACTACCTCCTAGGTCCCAAATATGCTTCTCTCCTTTATGTTCCATGTACATCAAGTCGTTTAACAATGTATGTTTCCTTATGCATCAACAGCATGAGTATTTATGGAAGAGTCTTCTCCCTCCTCTACCTTTAACTTAGTAGGGATCAGATTTGGGGAAATTTCACAGATAAAAAAGGAGAGAAGAATAGGAATTTCATGTCATGCAGGGAAATGGGAGCTCAGAGTGGAAGGCAAAACAACGAAGAATTGGATGAAGAAGAGGAACCCCAAAAAAGCAGTGAAAGCAGCACTGGCTGGTGAGATGAGAAAGTCTGAGATTTTAAAAAGGGTAAAGAAGGGGAAAATGGAAAGGGCAAAGGAGATCAACTGAAGAGAGGGTGATAGTAACATGAAGGAGATCTTGTTGAACAGAAATGTTAGGCAAAGAGGTGAGAATAGGAGATGAGGTATGACAAAGATGGACGGAAAAGAAGATAGAGTAACTGGTTTGGGAGACGCAACAGAGTGTGAGAATGTTGCCTTGCAGCCTTCCCTCTCCCCCCAGCTTCCTTCCCTGGGAGCTTTTAACTTTCTCTGAACCTGCTAATCATCCTTATCAGCTGGCCCAGTCCTCCTCAGGAGAAATGTAATCTCCTTCTCACCACCTGTAGCTGGGCCCAAACAGTTTGGCCATGGAGTCCCAGTCTTGCCCCACCACCACTGGGTAGACTACCTGGCACACCACTGCAGCCCTTATGCAGCCTTCCTGTCCACCAAATGGTCAAGCTTAGGTATATTATGGGATCGGGCTAAATATCCCCATGAATGCACATAATTTACACACATTCCCCCACCTGGACCTCTGCCAGATTCACAAAACATTTGTGCATGAATGTCTATCCTGAGCTGGAGTTTATAAGCCCTGTAACATGGGCATCTCTGACTGGACAATGGATTATACATCTCCTTAAGTCTGGGTTTTCCTGCCCTGAGACATCATGTGTGCACCCTCAGGAGGCCTCAAGTGCCTCTACACCAACGCTCTTAGTATGGGGAGCAAGCAGGAGGAACTGTGCTCCTGATTGCAAGTAAGAATCCAGACTTAGTAGGGCTCACAGAAACCTGGTGGGACCCTACCCATGACTGGGCAGTGGGCATTCAGG
>NW_017728906.1:51767668-51770070 GCF_001723895.1 Crocodylus porosus | reverse complement strand
GCTGAGGCGCGCTCCCGAGCCACATGCGCTAACAGGCATGCTCTGTAAGGGTGCGCCAGCGTTTGTGCAGGCGGGGCAGTGAGAGAGTCTTCCTCAGGAGACAGGAGGCTCCACCAACAAGGAGAGAGGTGAGAACTATCTGCAAGCCATGGTGAGGACTCATAGTGCTGCCAGGGGCCCTGCCCCAGTGGTGCCACCCTTTTGGGGCTCCTCTGAAGCTGCCACCCAGACAGAGCCCTTAGGGGACCTGGTGACCACCTGCCCTCTGATCTGTGGGGGCAGCTGGGTGAGGTCCGTGGGGGTGGGGCTGAGATCTGGTGACTCCCCTGCCTGCCCCTCTTGTGACTGTGTCTTCAGGCTCTGGAGGGGCAGGTGGCAGAGCTCCAGGCCATGGTGAGAATGCTGCGGGGCATCCTGGCAGCAGAGGATGAAATTGATTTTGTATTTTCCTTTTTATGCAGGGACAGGAATCCACTGAAGAGACCCTGGTCCACTGGTGCCTGCTCCCCAGACACCCCTTGGGAACAGGTATTTGGTCCTGGCTCCCCTGGAGGAGAAGGCAGAAGAGCAGATCCCTAGAGTCATTGATATTCCTCTACCTACAACATGGGCTTAGAAGAGGCAGACCCCGAGGAGAAGACATAAAGTTCTGATCATTGGGGACTCCATCCTGAGGGGAACCAACAGTCCAATCTGTTGCTCTGAGCCCTGGTCATGGCAGGTCTGCTGTATGCCTGGAGCGAGAATTCAGGACATCACAGAAACCATCCCAAAAATCATCAAGCCCTCTGACTACTACCCACTGGTTGTGGTCCATGTGGGGACAATTGATGCATCCAAGGAAAAGCCAGACAACATCATGGAAGACTCCAAGGCCTTGGGACACCAACTTAAGAAGATGGGAGCTCAGGTGGTATTTTCCTCCATTCTCCCAGTAAGTGGACGGGGTAGGCATCATGAAGCCTACGTTGATGTAGTTAACTGGCAGCTTCAGAGCTGGTGCCATGAGGGAGGCTTCAGGTTTTTTGACAATGTCCAAATTTCTGTATGGAGGGCATGCTGGGGTGGGATGGGCTTCATCTCTCCCCTAAGGTCAAACATATTTTTTTTTCTTCTAGGCTGGCTGATTTCGTATGGTGGGCTTTAAATTAGTTTTGTGGGGGAAGGGGCCACTTTGAGTGGAGAGGATGCTTTGCCAGCATGCAGGGTGACAAGAGAAAGGGACACCCAGGTAAGCAACAACGTTCTGGGAGTAGGGGAGAGGCGTGTGCACCCTCAGGAAGCCTCAAGTGCCTTTACACCAATGCTCATAGTATTGGGAGTAAGCAGGAGGAACTGTGCCTCCTGATTGCGAGTAAGAACCCAGACTTAGTAGGGTTCACAGAAACCTGGTGGGACCGTACCCATGACTGGGCAGTGGGTATTTGGGGATACACCCTATTTAGAAGAGACAGGACAGAGAGACGAAAGGTGGGGGAAGGACAACAAAAAATCCTTTTTCAAGTACATTGGGAGCAAGAAGAGGGCACCAGGCAATGTAGGGCCCCTGCAAGACTCAAATGGTACCCTTGTGGCTACGCCAGATGAGAAAGCTGATAACTTTAACAGTTTCTTTGCCTCTGTCCCTACCTCTGGTAGGAGAGATGTCATGGTCCCTGTTCAAGAAAACAATCTCAGGGATAGGTCTGTCAGGCCTTGGGTCAGTGCAGATGTAGTTAGGGATCTTCTTGAAGGGCTGGACATTTTAAAAACCTGCAGGTCCAGATGCCTTCCAACCAAGGGTGTTAAGGGAGCTGGCAGGGGTCATCGCGGAGCCCTTGCCCTGGCTGTATGAGCATTCATAGTCATCTGGCCAGGTGCCGGGGGACTGGAAACTAGTTAATGTAGACCCCATTTTTAAGAAAGGGAGGAAGGAGGACCCAAGTAACTATAGGCCCATAAGCCTCACCTCGGTGCTTGGGAAGATCTTGGAGAAAATCATCAAGGAGCACATCTGTGGGGGGCCAGCAGGGGAGATCGTGCTCAGGGGCAACCAGCATGGCTTCATCAAAGGCAGGTCCTGCCTGACCAACCTGATTGCCTTTTTATGACCAGGTAACTAAATCCTTGAATGATGGTGTCACCATGGACATAGTCTTCCTAGACTTTAAAAAGGCCTTTGACACTGTCTCTTACCCCATTCTCATTAATAAATTAAGTGACTATGGCATTGATGCCTGCACAGTTGGATGGGTAAAAAACTGGCTGATGGGGTGCACCCAGAAAGTAGTGGTGGACGGGTTGTACTCAACCTGGTGAGATGTGAGCAGTGGGGTCCCCCAGGGATCTGTCTTTGGGCACGCTGTTTAACATCTTCATCAGTGACTTGGATGAGGGGGGTGAAAGCACATTGTCCAAGTTTG
>NW_017728906.1:51742650-51766049 GCF_001723895.1 Crocodylus porosus | reverse complement strand
GACACTAAGATGTGGGACGAGGTGGACACACTTGAAGGGAGAGAGAGGCTGCAGCTAGATTTAGACAAACTACAGAAGTGGGCAGATGAGAATAGGATGGGGTTCAACGTAGATAAATGCAGGGTGCTACCCCTTGGGAGGAATCCACAGCATACATACAGGCTGGGGAGCTCCCCTCTTGCAAGCACAGAGGCGGAAAAGGGATCTTGGAGTCATTATTGACCCCAAGATGAACGTGAGCCGCCAATGCCAGACCGCAGCCAGCAAGGCCAGCCATACCTTGTCATGCATCCAACGATGCATCTCAAGCCGGTCCAGAGAGGTGATACTCCCCTTCTATACGACTTTGGTCATGCCACAATTGGAGTACTGTGTCCAGTACTGGGCACCGTACTTTAAAAAGGAGGTGGCCAGCTTGGAGACAGTTCAGAGTAGGGCCACCCATTTGGTGAGAAGGCAGCAGGGCAGGCCCTATAAGGAGAGACTGAGGAATCTGAACCTGTTCAGCCTTGGCAAGAGGAGGCTGAGGGGGGACTTGGTGGCTGCCTACAAACTCATCAGAGGAGATCATCATCAGAATAGGAAGAGCCCTATTCTCCCCAGCACCACCTGGGGTGATGAGGAACAATGGTAAAAAGCTGATGGAGATTAGGTTTAGGTTAGAATTAAGGAGGCAATATTTTACTGTTAGGGTGGCCAGAATCTGGAACCAACTTCCCAGGGAAGTGGTCCTCACCCCTACCTTGGGTAAATTCAAAAAGGGGTTAGATGATCACCTGTCTGGGGTCTTGTGAACCCAGCATTCATTCCTGCCTGTGGCAGGAGGTCAGGCTAGATGATCTGTTCAGGTCCCTCCTGACCCAGCTACTATGAAACTATGAGTTAGAGGCAGCTGCAGGAAATAACTAGCTAAGGAAAGGCTAAGAGCTATAAAGTTGTAAGGCAGCTTGCTCTAAGACAGTTACTTTCAATAAAGTCACAGGCAACACAGCTCCACACTAGGCTCACTGACTACTGCAATGTAGCTGAATAAGCTGCAACAGAATGGAACAGGCTGATCATTAGGCTAAGAGGAAACCCCTGTACCTGACTGAAAGGTCAGGTCAATGGAAGGGGTAGAGGATGAAACTATAAGCCTAGCTCCTGGACCAGAGAAGACATACTAGCCCTGAGCACTGAATGTTTCTGTGAGCATAAACTGCTGAGAACAAAATCAACAGTAAACAAATGTACCCTGAAAAGATGAAGGGAGCCAGGGGGTTGAGAATTTGCATGATACAAAAACCCACAGAGAGATTTAAGTAGTTTTACTTGGACTGACTTGTTTATGTAGACTGTTTTGGCATAACTGTAAGGGTGAAAGGAGGCCACTGTAGGTGTCCGAAGAAGGCACTAGGCCATTGGATCAGTGGGCTTAGAATCAGGTGTGAGAAGTGGGTCAGAGGGCTGAAGAGGAATTGGAAGGGAACAGCCATGGTGGGGGAGCCTAGAAAAGGCATTGTACATTTTTATTAACTGACTCAGAGTCTGGAAAGAGGCTGTCCAGAGCAACTAGTGATAGAGCCCAGAAAGAACTGTTTTCCAGAGGAGCTAGTATGAGTGGATCTAGGATTTTGAGAAGGGGAGTGTAGATGTTGTGGTATATCATCACACGTAATATAACACACATTTTTCTCCTGTTAAAGAGAAACTAGAAGCCCAGAGGTACACTATTCAGGTTAAAATCAAAGGAAAAATGAATGCAACTTTAGTGGAACTTGCCCTGGTTTGCTAGATTATATATTAAGTTAAAAAGACACAATGAACCAGGCAAAAGTAGGTAAAAAATATATTGTTTTGTTAGTCCTGTGGCCATTATAAGAAAAAGGACAATATGGATACTGACTAAGGTCAATGCTAAGGAGAAACACCTTGCTTAGGCAGCCTGATGATAAGCAGGGAAGGGTGACACTGTTCAAGGCTCACTCTCATATTCTGAGGGCAGCCTGGCAAATTTGTATTTATTTACCATGAAGCTGTGGCAGGAAAAGACAGGGCAGTAACCTGGGAAACTAAAGTGGGAAGAACAGGATTAGACCCAGAGGGTGCTACAGCCATGCACAAAAGTAGGCTTTGTTACAAGGAGGAAAATAGATGTTGGGGGACAAGGAGGATGGACTAGTATATGCAGTTTGAATCGAGGAGAAGGAAAATGGAAGGGGGAAAGTGGGAAAAGAAACACTGCATAAAGGAAAAGGGAAACTGTTTTGAAGAGAAAATAATGAGCACATTTTCATTTAGGAATTAAGAACAGAGTGAGTTTGTTTTGTTGGGATGTAAAGACAAATAGAAGGAGAAAAAGGGACATTTATGGACAGAGGAGACAGTCTAAGATGAAAAGCACCAGCCAAAAGGCACCTTGCAACACAGCCAGAGGAACACAGAAAGGATATGGAAAGGAGATGTATAGGCAAACAGGATGCAGCAAGGAGAGGACTAGATGCAATTTACACACCATCAATTTTTTATTGTACCTTGACATTTTTTTCAGTAACACTTCTGAAAAGTTACTTTAGAAACTATTGCCTAGGTTTGGCTTTCAAGACCATTTTTAAGAAATAATAAGAATGATCATCTCATGCAGGAGAGAACTCATTAAAAAGGTAATAGTAATACTAGGTAAAACAATGTACAACAGAACAAAAAGAATGACAGAAGTCACATGGAAAATTTCACTATGGTATTATAGGCACCTACTTCACTAACGCTCTGATCCTTTACAGCATTTGCTTGCAATCTTGGAGTATACTGTGGTGCACGTTTCCCTAATCCAGTAATTGATATAATTTAAGAAATGCTCTAACAGTTCTTCATCCTGTGTAGGCATAGCCAAGCTATTAACTAAAAAATGCTCTACAGTCATAAGAAAGTCCTATATGATAAACACAGCATGAAAGTGTCAGTGAAAACAAGAATAATATCCTTAAAAAGAAGCAAGGAAAAGCTCAGACTTAAAAGAAAAATCAAAACAAAACAAAGCAAGACCTACTGAATATCAACACCAAAAACAAAACTCCCCGGAATTCTTAATATTTCAGATATTATACAGAAAGGCAGTTTGGGATTTGTTTTTCTTCTCTCTTTTTCTTCTTAATCATTTGGATGTTCCTTTAAATAATTAATGCTCTAACATAAAATCATCACATTTCTCTGTTTTCTGACCACAGTTAAAACAAACAAACAAACATAACCTCTCTCTGTACTCTCCCTTGCAATTTTTTAGTATAGAAATAAAAATAAGCATATAGACTAGTGAGAAAAGTTTCTGTAGTACACAGTCTAGATACTATGCAACTAATTAGCTCTTATGTGCACCAAAAGAAGCTTCTCACTGCTATGATTTGACAGCTTCTGGCAAAAAACAATTCTCTGAATGTCAGCTGTATACCATTGTATAACAGAAAAACTGAAATTTTCTTTTATGAATACTACTTCTGGTAAATAAATTTATAAGTCAGCTATTAAATCCTATTCTAATGATTCAGTTTAAATCTGTGAAGTACAGTAAGCAGTGGACCATCAATATGTTATTGCTAAATATTTCTCTGAACAGTAAATTTTCATTTTTACAGTTTTTACTTCAAAATAAATACCACATTATAAAGAATATACTATTTTGCTTATGACTAACCAGACCCTTTGAGCCTTACTTTTAGGAGTTTTCAGAAATTACTCACATATGTCTTCAAGACTAAACGCTGGTCTAGCTAAACCAGGGGTGGACAATTATTTTAGTTGCAGGTCAGCTTAACCATTTTTGGTGAGCTGTTGAGGACCACACCCATAAAATATTTCAGAAGATAGCATTTTAACATATGATAAATAAAAGCAAATCATATACTAAAAAAAATAAAGCATCTACTGTAACATTATGATTTTATTAAAAAAACACTTTTCTTCCTGATTCATGTTTTTTTGAGTAGTGTATAGAAGAAATTGTATAGTAGCTCAAAATAAAGTCTTACTCTTGTATATTGTGTGAGGGGGTAGAGGGGGCTACCTACAAGTTAGGGGGTTGTGGGAGGTGGCCTGAGGTGGGGGGAGGAAAAGGGAGGACTGGGGACAAAGGCAACAGAACTCCCCTAGGGATACAGTGAAGGCACATCTGCCTCCCTGGTGCAGCTGAGAGAAGTGGCTTGGAGCTGGAGTTGGAACCAGAAAACAAGGAGCCACTGGAGGGTGGGGCATGTAGCTGAGCAGCACTTGGGTGGCTGCAGCCCCACCAGAAAGCTGTGCGCTGGGTCCTGGGGGCTGGGGTTGCCCAGGGCTGGAGCAGGTGACTCTGTCCCTCCCATGTGGAGCACTGCCGGGGGGGGGGGCAGCTGCAGGGCAGATTGAGTCAATTGGTGGACACTTTCCAGCAGGCCAAACCTCATCATTTGGTAGGCCAGATCCATCCCATAGGCCATATTCTGCCCCCTCCAAGGTAGACAACGGTCAATCACAACTTTACATCCAAATCAGTGGATTCAGTTTAATTGATAATCACTCATCCAGTGGGCAAACCCCCTTTACGGGACTGAAGCTCTATAAAACAGAACTGGAACTCCTCAAATGTTGCCTTCATTTAATATTGAGGCCAAAATGTAACGGCTATACCCTGCCAGGGATCAAGGCCTATGGACTTTTATCCAGTGAAACACTGTAATAGATACTAGGGCTGTGCAAAGCTTCAGGTGGCAATTCAATTCGAAGGAGATTCAGCCCAATTTGGTGTACAAATCTCCAAATCCAAATTGAATCAGGGGACCAATTTAAATGTTCGAATCAATTCAAATTTCTCCAATTCTTCGGAAAAGATTTGGAGAGTTTGATGATTCAGGCAGGCCCCAGTGGCTGCAGCAGGGAGCTGCAGCTGACTCTGAGCTACTAGTACTACCCCTAAGTACTAGGGGTGGGGGAGGGGACCATGGGGGAACCCTTGGCAGCACCCCTGCCCCTCTGTTCCTCCAACCCCACCACAGCTCAGTGCTTTAAAGAAAATCCCTGGTGCTCACCAGGTGCTGCTGGGTGTGGGGAGACAATCCCTGCTGCCCCACGCTGCCCCATGCTGCATGGGGGGCTGTACTATGAGACCCACTATCCCCTCCCTGCTTTCCTAGCCTCCCTACAGGTGCCCCAGCCAGGCCAGCTCTGGCCCTTTAAGAAACAAAAACTGAGAAAAGCCCAGGGGACTCACCACTCCTGCAGTGGCCTTGCAGCTTTGGGGGATCATGCAGAGCCCTCCACATGGTACAAGGCAGTGGGGATCACCCCCCCACCTGGAAGAAGCTGCGAGTCCCAGGGTTTTTTTCAGGGTTTTTTTTTTTCTTAAAGGACCGAAGATGGCCCAGGCAGGGTACCTGTTGGGGGCTTGAGGAGTGGAGGTCCCAGCAGCACCCAGTGAGCTAATGCTTTTTTTTTTTTTTTTTTTTTAATTGTCAGGAACCGGGACAGCCATTGCCAGGCTGGAAGAGGGGTGGGGGATGGGCCTGGCCTGCCTGCTTCTGAGATTCTGCCGAATCGAATCGGGACAATGATTCGAATCACTGAATCAAATCACTGCTCCCTGAATCAGCCTATCCAATCCTAATCCAAAGTGAATACTAGCTGCTTTGCACAGGCCTATTAGACACATACTTATTATAAGCAGTTGATTAGATGCACTGAAGTCAATTAAAGTGGCTCTAATAGCCAGATCATGAAATGAAGAAAGTTGATAATGGATTACATGTCCATGGTGCATGTTAAGCGAGAAGAGACAGACAACTAAGAACTCTACTACAGCAAATAAATTTTTCTATTAAAGGCATCTAGCACAAGCAAAATTTGAATGATTGACTCTGCATGTGCAGTGTTTCCACTGGTCTCTCCTTCTCTATTTACACTATTTTAGTTAGTGCTGCAACTGAGATCTGTCAAAATGACAGACTGGCATCAAGTTGTTTTTGCTGTCTTGATCAGATTGTGCATAAGATTCTAAGCATCAGTGACTTTACAAAGTTAAAAGCAAAATACACTTAACTTTGTACCTTATTAGCACCAGCAAGCCTTCTGATAATGGTTTTCATTTTCTTGTTTTATAAACTCCATGGTGATTTAATCCATTTTCCACACACTATTCCCACTTTCCCCATATTATGATATGGTAATTATTGTTCCTTTAACTTTGATGACCTTAGATGTATACTCATTCATACAAAGCTTGTGAAAACCTTGTCCATGACGATACAGACCAAGCCAGCAAGTCTATAACACCATTACAGAGGTATTACGAAAGAAAAAAGCCCAAGGCAATGTCACATTGGTTTTCTAATACATCTGACATTTTGGTAATTCAACATGATAATGAACAATAATTAGCTTGTAAGCAAGTCCCACACTCATCACATCTCTCTTGCTGATAAAACAATGCTTTCCTGTCAGCTGCAGTTTCTATCAAGAAGTCCCATCCAGACACTTGCCATATAACCTGAACATATTTCCATGGGGAATTTCTTTATAATAGCATTTTCAGTGACCAGCATCCATCACAACACTGTGTGCGACTCAAGTTTAATGTACCAATTCTGAACAGCTTAATATATCAAAAGATATGCAGTGCTGAAAGCAGCAGTCTATTAATTTTTTGATGATTTGAGCTTTTAATTTTAAGGTGTTGAGTGGGGCAACATAAAGGCTTTTATTGTAAGGAACACAGTCCATTAACTCTAATTTATTCAAACATAAGGGTCAGTCTATTGTTGATTGAACTACCCGACACCTCTCAAGAAAGCATTTTTGAACAAGCAACCCATAGGGAAAAATGTTACAACAAACTTGGTTAGAAAGTAATGTATGCTCAGGGTTTTCTATAAGCTATTTTTATACGTAAAAACCAACTATGATGTGCAAGGAAGAAAATCAGTCATACATTATCATGTACTTGTGATGAGCATTAATACAAAGAGTTTTAGTAATATGGAGAAACACCTCCACATTTCAAATTGTTTGAAATACCTAGGATGCATGCAACCAGGTTTCACATAGTACTGCATACTTTGGTTCATAAATACAGGTTAAAGTTCACTATGTAACAAGTATTATGAATTACAGGAAGTGTGAGGACGGATTCAATCCCCAGCTCCATCCACTATGATCATGCTACACATTCTTGGCCAACCCACATGATCTTCCTTAATTTCAGTTTAACGACCTGTAACAAGACCGTGAGTACAGTTTCAGTTCACAGGGATGGTAAAGAATTCAATCAAGTTTGTATGGGATTTGGGGATCCTATGTGAAAGACACTGTAGAAGATCAATGTGTTATTTTTCAGCCAAGTAACTTCAAGTATTGTGGGGAAAAAAGAAACTTATTCCATTTACAGTATAAATTATTATGCAACTTCATTCACAGAGTTAAAACAGCTTGCCTGCTAATACAGTCTGGTAACCTTTGAATTAAATCACACACACACACTCCTATGGTACACCTCAATAAAGAGCACCCACTGTGAAATTTTTTGAATTATAAAATGAAGCTGCTCTAGAACTCACTGAGTTATTTCAGATAACTCATCCATAGTAATAAATGTATGCATAGAGATAGATCGGTAGTTTGTAGTTGTACTGTAGCCAGTCACAAGCCTAATGTTCCAGTTATTTTTAATAAACTTAATTTCTTCATTAGCTTTAATTATATGCAGTGGCCATAATTGGAAAGCATAGCATTGCAACTATCCTCTAGTTATCACACGTACCGTAAGTTCAATAAAATAAGCGGGTACTGAAGCAGCAGGAGAGAGGGAAAAAAAAATCAGAAACGAGTAAAAGTTTATTTTAAGGAAGCAGCATGGGTTGGGTGATCATACAACCCAGTTTTGCTGGGACAGGTCTGCATTTCATAGGCTGTCCCAGCATCCTGGCCAGTTAGCTAAAATTGAAACAGAAGTCCTGGAATGATGGCTCCATCCCACCCACACTAGCCCTGCTCCCCGTTTCCTGGCGGAGTCCGAGGAGCTGCACGTGATGACAGGGAGTGGAGCCATTTTCTGTCTCCATTGCACACAGCATCTCTCTGGTGAGTCCTGGGCCCTGCACATGAGCCATAGGGAGCCCTGCATGATAGACTGGGGAGCAGTGCTTGAGTAGACCCTGAACAGCCTGAGGGCCAACTGCTTGCTGCTGCTGCCGCCATCAGCACCAGGGAGTGCACAATAGGAGTGTGTAAGAAGGCATGTGGGGGTGCCCACACACCTAAACCATGCTCACACATCTCCCCACAATCCTTCCACATATATAAATATTCACACCCCCAACATACCCTACAGCCACATCCCCTCACAGCCCACAAACAAACTCCCACCCACCTCTACAACCCACCATATACCACCCCCACACACACTATGCAAGAGTAAGACTTTAGTTTTGACCTATTATGCAATCATACTAACCAAACACACAAAAAATCAGGGGGGAAAAAATGAAATAAAATTAAAATATGTTACTGTGGATGTTTGACTTTTAGCATATGATTTGATTTTTTCTTGTTCTAAGGTGGTGACCCCACCTCCTGCCCCTTTCCCAAAAGGAGTACTTCTGGGGGTAAGGGGAGGGATTTCTAGTTGCATAGGTCAGCAGTTAGGGGTGGGAATCCAGTCCCAAGATGACCACCTGGGGCAGAGCACCTGTCAAGGGGTGGGGCCCTCAAAAGCTCACCAAAACTCATTAAGCACCCCTCCAATCAAAACAGTTGCCCACGCTGCTTTAGACCAACACAGCACCCCTATTCCATAGTGACACATGTGCTACAAACAATTATATTGCAGCATGTTGGTGAGGTCTGGCATGCAGCAGACTGATATAGGAGATACCAGTAGACCTGGGTTCGTTTACATAGTCAATCTATTATGCTGTGCCTGTCATCTATGAATCAATAGGATGACTAGCTGGGATAAATTCAGCCCCAGTGCAATTTCATAACTTGAAATAAATTATACTAGAGTTTGATTTGGATTAGTGCTTTTGGATATCATGCTTTCACCATCAAGAATGTGAGCCCACTCTTTATAAACAGTGAGTTTGCCAGAAGCTTGCTATTTCAGATCACGATGATTGGTAAGTTGGATAGAGATTGGTATTTGTCAGTGCAGTATCTATTCACCTTTTTGCTCTAATGTTGCCATACATTTCTACAGCTGCCTAAACCATATATAGTATCCTGTGTTAACAGTAAGAAGATTTCATTCCATGATGTCCTGAGACAGGTAAGGTTAGGGGGTTGGGGAGGCCAGGAGGAAAAAAAAAATCTTTGATTGAAAATTGTTGTGGATGCAGCCACTTGAGGCACTTCAAATTCAGAAGAAGCATTAGAAAAAAAGCACTATTGGCAATAACAGGAAAATGGAATAGAGGACGTCATGACTACCTTAATTTTTCTTTCTTATTCTCTTAATTCATTCATCTTAAATCCCCAGTTGGTTAATTTTTTTTTTAAGCATTCTAATGTTAAATGTCAAATCTGTCATCATCTCTTTATAGCAAATGAATAGATAAGGAATATGTGGTACAGCCAAGCAGTCAAAACACTGAATATTGGGAAGGATTGCAAACACACTGGAGTACATGAGCACAATTCAGAAGGATCATGATGGAATGGAAAGTTGGGCCAGGGCTAAGAAAATTAAGTTTAGTGCTGAAAAATTCAACGTGCTGCATCTCCGGAAGAATAATAAAAAACGCAAATATAAAATAGGTGATAACTGGTTGAATGGCAGCAAGAGAAAGAAGGATCTAGACCTTGTGGATTACAGACTCAACATGAGTTTACAATGTGATGCAGCTGCAAAAGGCTAACAGTTTTGTGCTGCATCAGAAGGAGCATTAAGTGTATGGCAATGGAGGTGTTAGTGCCTCTTTGATTAGGTTAGGAATCATTTAAAATACTGTGTGCTGTTCAGGACTCCACACTGATAAGTTAGTGAGGGTCCAGGTATGCCAAATAAAGAGAGGTTGGAAAAAAAAAAAAAAAGGCACATGTAGCTTAAGGAAAAGGCAATTAAAAACAGACTTGATAGAAGTATTTGAATATCTAAAGAGCTTTCTTAAATAAGAACAACAAGTTATCTATGTCACTGCAGAGAGTAGGCTGTGTAACAATGGCTTGGAAGTACAACAAGGTAAGTTTAGATTGGATACCAGAAAAAGCTATCAGAACAGTAAGGCAGTAAAATAGACTATGCAGAGAAGTCGTGGAATCTCCTTCATTGGAGGTTTTGAAGAGGCTGAATAAGCATCAGTAAAGAATGTGGTCTAAGAGTAGCTATGCCTTGAGTCTGCTGCAAAGGGCAATAGCTGGAATCCCAGGAGTCCTGACAAAGCTTTCTGGGACATCATGAGTTGAACTCTGGTCCCAGATCAGGTGGATATTGGAGAGGACAATGCTCAAGAGCAGGAGAATGAAACAACGTGCCACAACTGGCTTTTAAAAAAAATATTAAAGGGACTTAGATAAGTTTATGGAGAGGATGGTAATATGGTCTTGATTATACTGCATTCCCTACTTTCATCAGCCAGACAGCCCTCAAAGGATGAAAGCCAGGATTATAGATTATGTATGGTTCCAGAGTCCTGTTGCCATAGCACAAAGCTTGCTCCTAAAGTTAAAGATTAATACTGAGACCCATGCCTTCTCAAGTGCCTTGCTTTATGAGAACTGAAAACTCAACACTTTGCAAGATTTTTGCCCTTTATCTTTTATATACCATATTTAGGATAATAAAATAAGTCCGATTACCTGTCATATGGGTTTTATAGAAAAGTATAAGCAAACACATAGAAAAAGGTGCATACACTTTTTTTTTCTTATATAGTGGCCGTGTCTACACATGTTATTACTGTGAATGAATAAACTAGAGGGTTTATTCTTTCAGAGTTTTTGGCTTCCGGCCTTCCATTTGAACATGCGCTTGAGAGCAATTAACCCCGGAGCAAGAAGCTCCAGAATTTATTCATAAGCAGCACATGAAGCTGGGTCAGAGCAGCCCCAACTGGCAGGGGGCCCCACAGGTCATTAATGGACACGTCTACATGAGATTTTTACTGTACAAATGAGTGATTAGCTGCACAGTAAACATCTTGGAATCTAAACATGCACCCCGAAGTAAACTAATTTACTCCGCAGCAGGAGAGTACATTTATTTACTATGGAAGTACTACTGTGCTGTGGAGTAAATTAGCTTACCCCAACCTAATAGGATCGCATGTGTAGATGCCAAGATGTTTAATGTGCAGTTAATCAGTCAACTGCTCAGGAAGTGTCTCAGGTAGACGTGCCCACTGTGAACCATCTTTCAGCATGCAACTGAAACTTTTCAGCTCACTTAATATGAATCTATATGCACATATATAGTCAGTTGTTGTTGCTATACCTTCCATTACTGCTTCTTACTACCATGATGCATTGTCACCCCTTCAACCCACAGTGAATCCATTATAAGACATTTTGAATCATTCCATTTCTCTGTCAATTAAATATTATTATTAATTATTTGTTTAAATAATCCTTTTGTGACACCTACAATTATGGATTTATACTTTAGAAATGGGCTTAAAAATATGTACTGAATAAATAATGATTAATGGAAGATAGCTTCCTAAGAAACAGAGACAGGATCAGGTCATATTAAAATTAATATGTTTACTATAAACAGTATTTGAATCCATTATAGTCCAATTGTATTTATTGCAAAGTTTCAACAACTCAAACACTATTACTTTTAGAAAAAAGTTCAAATTAATTAAAATGTTCCAGGTGGAAAAGCAGGTTTTAATCTGATCACCTCCTTGTAATGTTAAAAGGAAAATCCAGTTAAAGTATTATAATTTAGCACAGAGAGGTTGTATTGGCAGAAATACTATTAAAGGAAACAAATTTACAGCTAAAGTTAATGATCTTTCTACCATATATTAGGAAACCAATATAAAAGAAGCAGCAATGTATTGTTTTTTTACCATTCTTAGCAGTTAAAGTTTTAAAATCTGTTTTTCACATATCACTTTGTTAGGTTTTGTTCCCTGAATACTACACAAAAGGAAAAATTTAACAAAATAAAAAATGGCCTAGCTAATTGATTTTAGCAGCCCGGTACCTTCTGGATTACTAGCTAGATAAATATTAGGAGGAATTACTTACATTGATTATAAAGGTTAGCAGGTTCAGAAGTTCATTCCAGTTTGGATAAACAATGAAATCTGGATGTCTCTTAGTACTTTCCATCTGATCTGAAAGGCTGTAGTACAAAGATGGCCAGTACTTTCTGCTGCTGGTGAAGGGTTTGAAATATAGTTAAAAGTTTCCAGCGCTGCATTTTGATATCTCTAGGTTTTTACAGAACTCAGAAAAGTGAAACTATATATACCATTTGGTGCATTTGAATTAAATTGAATTAAAAACTGGGACTGGTATCCAGGTTGTGGTCATACTGGCCTAGAGGCAAAAGGAATCAATACTCATGGAAGAGCTGATATCTTTTATTAGACCAACCAGATAGTTGCAAACAAATTATTTATAATTTGGCATGCTCACCCTTCATCAGGCATAGGAGAAAGCAGAGACTGTAAAAGTTCTTGTAGGTAGAAATAAAAACACATGTTTCACAGGAGAGCTGACAGTGTGGTAAAGTGTCCTGATTGAAATAGTTCATTTTGTCCAGGTTAGGCACAAAGAAAGGGTGAAAAAGTATTTTTACCTCAAAGTTCTCTGGTGGCAATCAGGATGTAGAAGTATATTTCCTTCAGGTTACAATGTTTCATATTTCACAGAAAAGTGGAAAAATGGAAAGCTTTTCTGGGCAAGAATTTATTTTGTGGTGAGGTATCTGTGCGTCTCTGTGCTCTGTGAGATGAAAATTCACTCCAACAATTGCATGAGCCTAGTGTTAACACTTCAGGTAAAAAGCTTCCTTCTTGTAAAAATCAGCATTTCTGGTAGTAAAATGCTTTCTTCTTGTAAATTTAAGAACTTTTCATTTAAAAAAAATGGCTAGTGGGACTAAAGCTATGAACACATCATAACTTGCCACATCAACAGGGGACGGGGCTTTTGCTGCTTCTCATAACTGATCACATGCATGCTCTTATCATACAGTAGGCACATCTACATGAGATGTTTACTGAACAGTTGACTAATTAACCAGATAGTAAACATCTCAGTATCTACACATATGCCCCTATTAGGGCACATGAAGCTAATAAACTCTGGAGCAGGTTAGGACACGTGAATACAAGTCTTAACCTACTGCAGAACTTTTTTGTGTGTGCAGCAGTGCAGGTGTACATGCTGACCCAACTGGCTGGGGCACAGGGCACTTTAGTCCAGGGCTAGCTGGCAGACATCCCTGTACTGAAGCACCCTTGTGCCCCAGCCAGCCATTCTGCAGCATGTGGAGTCCCTTTGGAGCACCTGTGGGCTGGCAGGCTGACCCCCTGGGTCTCCTGCCAGCCAGGATTACTCCAACTGGACTTCACGTGCTGTGTGCAAATAAACACTGGAGCAATATCCTCCTGAGTTTTTTACTCCCGGAAGCGTGTCCAAATGGTGCACCCAGGAGCAAAGAACTACAGAGCAATAAGTGCATTAATCATATGTTTAGATGTGCCCAGGTATCTTAGCCCTTAATGAAAGAAGAATAAATTACCATAACTGATCTTCCATTTTCCATGGCATAACAACATGCATGTAAGCAGGTACTGTGGAGTATCTAATGTAGGTAAAACTCCACAGTAAACTGTACATGTATATATACACTGTGTGCTTAAGGTGCCCTGGTCTATTGATTTCAAAGGGTGTGTCTATTTGTGCATTTAAGTGTGACTAAATGTAATGTGAATTAAGCTAATGCACATTAAATGACATTTGGCAGGTGTCTACACATGCAGAGACTTGGCACTAAAGTTAGTGCCAAGCCCCTGTAGCCCTGCCATGTGCCCCTAGTGGCTGGGCAGACCTGGCACTAAAGTTAGTACTAGGTCATGTCTACATGTGCATTAATGATCTACTAATCACATCTAAATTTGATACCTACATTTGTAGGTATCAAATTTAGGCATGATTAGCTTAATTTCACCATTTGTAATGTGCATTAAGGGTACGCCTATGTAGACATGTGCCTGTAATGCACATGAAATTAGGCTAATCTGCATTACCGTGCCTCATGTATATGTGCCCAAAGAGAATGAGGCATCTAACTGTAACTTCAGGTGTGTAAATACTTTTAAAATTTGGCCCTAAGTCTGATTTTGTGGTATTTTGGGAACTCTGCCAGCCTGCAGAGAGCTCACTGCAAAACTGTAAAATCCATGGGTTTCTCTGCTAAAATGACAAATCCACATTCTACTCCAGTAAGGGGGGAAATCCATGTTTTACTCCATTTTTTCATGGGAAACAGAAAACCCAGATCCCTGCTTATAACGCACGCTTTCCAGGCCCCATCACCATTTTTGTTGCTCTCTGCTGGGCTCTTTCCAACCTGTCTATATCCTTCTTGAAGTGTGGGGCCCAAAACTTGACATAGTGCTCCAGGTGAGGCCTCACCAGTGCCCAATAGAGTGGAAGTATCACTTCCCTTGTTTTGCAAAAAATGATTCTGTTAATACAGCCCAGTATGTGGTTGGCTTTTTTTTTTTTTTTTTTTTGCTACAAGAGCATATTGGTGGCTCATATTCAGATTACTTATTTGTTTATGGGATACCAAAAAAAATGTTAAACAAAAAACAGAAATATGAGAAAACATTGTCCTTGCACCAAAGAACCTATATCCAGGGCCCTGGCCTTGTGACAAGATCCAAGCAGGCAGACCTCTCAGTAACTATCCATTCAGGTCTATGGGGTTCTATGCAGGTGATAGCATGCATTTCAATTCAAGATCAGGGTCTATATTCAGAAAGGACAACATAAACAAAAATAGAATAGATGGTAGAATCTAACTGATATAGAAAAAGAGGAACAAAGTAGGCAATATTCATTTTAATAAGAAATCTACTGTTAATAAACTGTAGGTTTCAGGAGCCATTCTGAGTAACAAACATCTTCAAGAAAGCTAACTTGTTCTATTCACATTGTAATCTTCTCTAGGGAAACTACAAAGGTTCTAAGGAAATATATTTATATTACTTACATTACTAAGCAGTCTAGTTAGAGAGGTGAGTGGAAATGCATGTTTTTGCTTCAAAATGAAAAGCTTTGTGCCTGCTCCTACTATTATTATTTCTCATCTTAATTTTTCTTTGATTCTGAAATGCTGTCTCTCTCTCAATTTCTTAGCAGAGGTCCCAATATTCTCTGCTGCATAGTTTGTTCTCAAGGTTCAGATTTTTTCTCATCTGTCACATAAAATCACTTAACCAATTTAACTACTTTTCAAGGAACTACAACACTAATAAAAGAATATTACGTTTTTTCAGGTTCCCACTGAGCACTCCACTACAAAAAACTCAGCAATCTTTTCATGTAACGGAGAGAAAATATGCAGTATCACTCAGGTAAGAATGATAGATAATGGAATTATATTTGATGCCCTTTACAAACTTAGGAAGCTTAATGCCAAAGCCTCCAATACTGCAAATGCTGTGATCATGAGAGTAGTCCCCTTTGAGGAAAAAAGACAGGAAAAAGCTCTTAGAAACAGTATTCTAAACACATGCAAGTGTACATCAGGACTAAGTACAGAGTCAAAAAGCCCAAGGCTGAATTGATTCAATATTTGCAGGTTAATCTAAGCTGCATACACGGAACTGATAAGCAAGTGAACAGACATTCAATTTTGATTCTGGAAATGCAGCTACATGCAATGGCCCAGGTCAGAAACTGGGGGAGCACTAGAGCATGGCTCCCTGCTTGACTGGAGCAGACAGCTTGGGCCAAGGTTAGCCTGCCAACCCTGCAAGGGGAGGGAGGGGAGGTTGCAGGGGAGGTACAAAGCATGCTGGGGGACTGTGAATTAACGTGAAGGGATAATTAATTTGAATCTGGAGACGATCCGCGTCAGAAGTTCAATAAGCCAATTTAACCTAAATCATTTATGTCTGAAACTACATCCAGGTTTACCTTAAACTAGTTTCAGCCATTTTGAAAGCAGTTTATATGCACTGAACTTCTCTTGTATTACAGATTTGAACTAATTTCTGATTACTTATATCGGTGTATGTGTAATTTCTGTCCCTAACCCAGCAGAACATTACAAATGCTGAAGAGGAAGTTGTAAATGGAAGATAAAGACTATATGGTTAAGAATATTAGAAAGAATACCTATATTTAAAAATGGCATACTATATGACATAATTTTTTAAAACAAAGATAGGTACATTTTGGAGAATCTGAAGTGATGGGACTGAAAAAATAACACCCAGATTATGGTTCAGAATGACTAGAAAGATAGCAGGCATATACAGTGACAGAGAAGAGCGGCGTGGGGGTTGGGAGGAGATGGAGTTCAGCCATACTGAAAAGCTATCACAAACCTGAAGGAAGCAAGATCTGCAAGTTTTCTCTAGCAGAAAATATCAACACAGATGTACGAGAAGCAAAAAACCACTAAGAGCAATGGATTAAGGAGTGGTCTAATAGCAAATGTTTGAGATTGTAAAATCAGACCACTCATCTTTAGAGCTGCCAGCCATTTCAGAAGTGTTAATTTTAGAAGCTAATACCTTGGTCTGAATTTACAGTGAACTCCAGGTCAGGGATCAGTACTACACTCTTTTGAAAAAGTCTTCAATTTAAGAGGCACCCCTGACTTTCAATTTGACAAAGCATCAGTTAAACGCACATTTATAACTTCTCTAGTACATATAAGAGCTGTTAGTGGTTTTTCCCTCTCTGTACTTATAGGTAATTTTAGAACTATGTTTTTATACAACACATCTGATATTTGAGGGAATAGGATACATTTAACTGTGTTTATGATACAGCCATTAATAGACTTAAGTAGTCAAGTTTTTTGGTTTTTTTCAAATGTGATATACACTGGAAAATGTACTCAAATAAGAATACTACAACAACAGGAAAAAGCTGTGGATATTAAGGGAGGTATTTTCTATTTCTGCCATCTATGATTCTTACGTATTAACCACACTTGGTGACCACTTTGATTTAAACTTTCTTGAGAGAGGTATGAAAGATTTCTCTTTAATGTCCAAGGCTGGCCAAGTACAGAGTCCATACCACCTCTAATTCCTAAAGAAATCACATAAAAATCACAGGACAAAATCAATTTCTCTCTGGCTTTCTCTCTCTCTCCCCCTCTATTCTTGAAGACATCCTAGCTATCAACCATCACATCCTGAGAGGTTCCTAGGCTGACTATTTGACGAAACAGAATTAAATCAGCGTGTGGGTGGAAAACAGTTAGACATCATATGAGTGAAAAACAGCTACACGCCATCATTAATACAGAACCTGAAAAATATAGGTGGTGATCTTGTCAGTCTTTTAGTCATTATTAAACAAAACAAACAAAATTAACAAGCAAAAAACAACTAGTTTGATCAAAAGTAACAAACATTTGATGTTCCATTATTTAAACAGGAAGTAAACTCTGAAAGAGGTCTTATTGCAAACTACTATTTTTTATTTATTTTTGCAATTTACTACCTTCAATACCTATTCCCATATGAGTAAGACTTTGAGAAATCAATATGCTTTACTTAATTTATCAGAAGCCATGAAGGCTTTTCAGTCAAACAGAAACAGTATCAGATAAAAATGCACCATGCATAATTCATAAATTAATTTTAAAGTATTATTTCCCCCATAAAAAATATATAAAATCTTTCTGACAAGGGAGTAATTTTCACAATTACTTAAAATTCTCACAAAAACAGCAAGAAGGAAAAAGAAGAAATAATTAAGTCTTTTCATTATTGTTTATTAGGATAATTATATTTTCCTCCCTGGGGTACTTTTAGGTTTAGTTAGTTAATGTTTATGGAACCCATGGTAGATGAAAAATACCTTTTTAGTAGAATGTGTTTTGTTGCAAAAAAGACTAATAGCATACTAGGTTATATTAACAGAAGTGTCACTTGCAGATCAAAGGAAGTGATTCTTCTGCTGTACTTGGTAGTGATGAGGCCTGTGTCCAGTATTAGGTCACTTTAAGCAGGTTGTGGACAGTTTGGAAAGTGTCCAGCAGAGAGCAACAAAAATGATTAGGGGCCTGGAAAACATGATTTATGAGGAAAGGCTGAAAAAACTAGGATTAGTTAGTCTGGAGAAGAGAAGATAGAGAGGGGTTGAACACCTGGAGGGCAATAACAAACAGGATGGAGATGGACTTTTCCCTGTGACTTTAGGAAACAGCACAGCAATTTCCTCAATCTGCAATGGGAAATTTAGGTTGGAGATTAGAAAAAACTTCCTGACTATGAGGGTGGCCAAACACTGGTTTAGGCTACCTAGGGAAGCTGTGGAATCTCCATCCGTGGAAGTTTTCAAGAGCAGGTTAGATAGACACTTGACTGGGATGATCTAGTTAGAGATGATCTTGCCTTCAGCAAGGGATTGGACTTGATGACTTTTTGAGGTTCCTTCCAGTCCTACTTTCCTATAAGCCTGTGGAATTAGCAAATTGGTGTTTTGACTTCCCATTTGAATTATATATTCATAGACAAATGGAATTTCAAAATAATCATAAAACATTGAATTGGATTAAAAAACCTGAAAGCTCATCCTTTAGGTATTTTATGCTGCAGAAATTAGCATGTATTGTGTGCTTTGATTACCAGTGTTGCACTGGTAAACTGACATTGCATAAAAACAGCATTAAAAAAGGAAGCCTTCTATTAACACAGATTATAAACCTATCCTTCCAGGCTTTTTCTGCTTTCTCTGTTTTTCTTTCCCTAGCTTTCATATTTCTTTAAAATATAATATATACATAATCAAAGGTGAAAAAAATGTGATATAAGGGTTAAAAATTTTACTGCTACTTAGTTAGTTTGGTTGTTCATAAAAATGGATTGAAGTCGCATCTGAAAACCTCATACATTTTTTTTTTACCACACTACTCCCATTAGAAATTTGTTAAGAATCTCATTACACTGGCGAAAGAAACTTTTAAAAAATTCCAACCCAGTAAAATAGCCAATTTATACCCTTAAAAAAAATCAAGAGTGTGTTTTAGTCAAAGTAGCAGCTTGCCCTCCTTTATGCTTATTCCCATAGAATGATTTTAAAGAGAAAAAAATTTGACCCCTCCCAGTTTCCATTTTTTTTGGCTAACCAAGACAAGTACAACTCATATGAAAGACCCTCCATTCCCATGGTCAGCCTAACTGCCTTCATCTCTACTTGTTCTATTCTAAATTTATCATTCTTGAACAAGGATACAGATTGTATCCATGTTGGTCTACAGACAAAGGAATCAGAACTCTGGGTAGAGGTGATATCTTTCATTAGACCAACTAGATATTTGCCCAAAAAAACCCTACTTTATTTGCAAGATTTGGGGCACCTGTGCCCTTCTTCAGGCATACCAGAGTGTAAAGATTGTAAAATTTCTCCTAGGTAGAAATGAAAATTCATATTTCATAGGAGAACTGAAAGCTGCTGTAAGATCTCCTGGTTGGAAAAGTTCAATTTGTGCAAATTAGGCTCAGGTCATAGATTGCTCATAGTTTTAGCTGAGCCTAATTTACTTGCGAGATCCTCATTTTGTGCAATTACGTTCAACCCCTTTCATGGAATATTGAAAATGTACCCATCCCACTTCTTTACTCCATACTAATGATACCTTGGGATACTTTCCTCCCTAACTTTCTCAATTTGCATAGCTGGCATTCTATCCTCTGTATCATCTTTCTTGCTCCCCTCTGGATCCTTCCAAGTTTCCCTACAGCCTTCCCAAAATGCCTTCTTAAAGCATAGAACGCCATATGGCACATTAGATTAGGCCTAATCAACACCAAGTAGAATGATACTATTTCTCATGTCTTACATGTAATAATTCTGATAATGTCACCCGAAGTTGCCCTTTTTGTGTGGGGGGTTAAGGAGCAGGCATGGGAGAAGGGAGTTGTAATTGTACCATGTTGCTTTTTCCTCCAGCTCTCCAATTTATCAAGTTCCTTTTGAATGTGAATCTTAGCCCTCAAAGCATTTGCAGCCTCTGTTAAGTTTGTGTCATCTGCTAATTTGATCATAAAGTTCGCTATTCCTATATCTGAGTCATTGATAAAAATGCCAAGCAGACTATATAGAGCCTCATTTATCATCTTGCCATTATGATATTTATCCATTTATGGTTGCTTTTTGATGGTGCCTAGTCAGGCAATTAGGTATCCAGCTAACAGTATTTCTATTTATCCCATATTTTTTCCAGTTAACTTATGAGAATGGCATGTGGAACTGTGTGAAAAGGCTTGCTAATGTCCAAATATCATACGTAAACTGCATGCTCTTCATTCACTAAACTATTTATTCTATCATGACTTGGGTGCGACTTGGCTGCTGACAGTAACCTTCCTTGTCTCAGTGTTTACAGACTGCTTGCTTTATAACTTATTTCAGTTATTTTCAGTTTATAATTCTCCAGGTTCCCCTCCCCACTCACCCACCCCCTTCCCTACATCCCATTTTTAACACAGAACACTATGTGAACCCTTTCACTGTGACTTTTCCTTCTGGATTCTTCTCTGTCATCTATGACTGTATTGATCTTGGAGGCAGCGGGCTCCAAAAACTCTCAAATAGATTCCATCAGGCCCTACTAATTTAAATTTAATTCAGATTTGTCAAAACCTCTTTGGTAGCACTTTACTTATGATTCATGGGCCTTCCCATTCTTTGTCTATATTTTTCTGTACGCTTTTTTTCTTTTACAGTTGTAGCCACATCAGTTTCCTGCAGTTCATCATGTATTTTTGCAATGCTGCAGCTGGCACTCCTGCTGGATATCTCTTTTCTTCAACCTGTTTGTCCACAGGACCTTGCTACTGATTGCTGAGTTGGCTGCAACCTGCCCTTTTGAAGTCCAGTGCTCTGTTTTGCTGTTCTCAGACCCTCTTCCTTTCTTAGGCATTCTGTCATATTACAATCACGTCCCTCCCAAGTTACCTCTCCCCTTCACATGTGTAACTAACATGTCCTTGTATGCTGATTTTGTTTTTAATAAGTTAAAAGTTGTTTGATTTCTGAAAAAAGACTTAAGATATAGTTGAAATAACCTTAACAGCCATGACAGCTGAAATCAGTTCAGCTCCCATTATGCTACAGTAGACACAGAAGTTGCAACTTATATTTGCATGTGAGAACAATTAAGGCTGTTAAAAACAGAAGTGTGTCTGCTCTTCTTGCTTCTCACCAGGATTTCTAATGTTTCATCTCATCCTAGAGTTTGAAGACAGCAACCCAGGACAGTGAAAAAGAAGAAAAGAAAAATCTGCCAGTTAAGCACTATGGATTAAGGGCAGCTCATTATATCCATTCAAACAACACGGGATCTGAAAGAAAGTAATCACAGCACAAATTTAAGAAAGTGGCAGCATAGTTTTCCCCTTGGTACTAGTTATGGTCCCAATACATAAGTACTGGAAAAACTGCCCACTTTCCTGCTTAGCTTTTTCTTTTAGCAAATCAATGGCTCTGAACCGAGAACAACTCTAGTTGCCTAACTACCTCCCTTTAGAGTTAAACACCGTGTCTGAGAGGAAAGAAGAATTAAAAGGCATTCTGAAAAATAAAGAATATTCTGCATGAATGTACAAATTTATATCATATTGCCAATAAAACAAAAAGTTGAACATCCTTACAAATTTCACGATTTACAAAGGATTTACAAAGGATGCTGCAGTCAAAAAAATTCATGCAAGGCAAGACACATTATTTAGGCTGCTGGTTTTCAACCTCATTAGACTCAAGACACTCCTCAACAAAAAGAAAGGGAAAAAAAGCAACTCTTAGGTTACACACCTTTTTTATTTGAGTGCAGAAAAATAATAGATCAACTGTTCTGTTGCAAAGAACTCGGAAAGACCACAAAAGTTCAAAATATTTTGGACACTATGGATTCCTATTTGAAATCTCTGGGTTTGGCTTGTGACTCATGGAGGTGTTTATATACCTAACTGGTAATACTGTGCAGCACCCCATGGCTTAAAAATAATCTTGTGATACCCAAAAGTACCATATCCCCCTGGTTGAGAATCACTGATTCAGGCATTTAAATATGGTACTCAGTTCTGAACAGTCTGAACTGTTCTTTAAACATGATCGAAAACAGGAGGCCTTAGAGGTAAAAAAGCAGTCACGCTTACACAGAACGTAGTCTTCTATACATAAAACTTATAAATTGCATGAATGAAAAAGTACCAGCATTTTTTGGTTCACTTAATGAGCAACTCAAAGTCCAGACAGCTGAATTTTGTATTATGAGCAAAAAGCTCAAAATGGAAACAATTATATAACTGAGGCTGCAGAAAGTGAAAATATTTACTGCAGTTTAAAAGTACCTTTGTTAGGATGACCCAAATTGATGCAAGAGATGTAGTTTTATCATTCACTCTCTGAGGACATATTAAAATAAGTCATGTACAAAAAGGCATTGGAAACCTCTGCACATTCAAAATTATTCTACTTCAAGTCACAATGTGTGCTACAGAGGTGCTTAGTTTGATAAAGGTGAAATCTTGTCCCTAACACTCTGCATGTTCTGCAGACACAATCTTATTTTAGAGTAATAGGCTGAAACTTAATCTCTCAATTCAGTCATGTAGAAAATAAGTTTGGACTACTAAAATTAGCAGCAAGTCTTGCCAGAGCATAATGTTTTAAAATATTTTAACAAAAGTTTTTTTTTTCTTTTGATATTCACTCTCCATGGATTCACACTTCTGAATCTTATCATCCCCTACTATTTTTTAATCAAAGAAAACTCAGATTCTGTTCAGAAAACTATACATGGAAAAAAAACCCTACTTACTTAGCCTAATATGTTGTACACTGGAAAAGAATAACTTTAGTGATTTATCTTTAATTCATAGTTCACCAAATGGAACTTCAAGAGCTGGAGTACTTTTCTTAGGTGAGTACATTTGTGACTACTAATCATATATCTAAATCACTGTAATTTATTTTACAATGTACAGTTGAAGTCCTGAGGTTGTATGTATAGCATTACTGACTGTTTATCACTGACATCTTCAGATGTTGCCTCCCAAGAAGGTAACATAACAGGTCAGACAATGCATTTCTAATCTCACTCATGCTACTGGAATTTACTCCCTACTTATTTTCAAAATAAAAAAGAAAGAGTAGGTTTAATATTTCACATAAAAGAGTAAATCTTCACCCAAAGTTGGAATGCATATGAAAAGATTTTTTATAACCTTTTTTTTTTTTTTTTT
>NW_017728906.1:51732277-51742535 GCF_001723895.1 Crocodylus porosus | reverse complement strand
GGGGGGGAAGGGTTGCAATGCTTACCCTCCCGCCTTCCAGAGTACTTTCTAGAGCATTAGTTTAATACTAACAGTGCATCTACATGTGCTATTAATGTGCTGTAAGCCTACAACGCAGTAAAATACTGTGCAATAAGCTTTCCCTTGGAGTGCATCTGCAGGTGCATCCATCAGGAACAAATTTTCTCCCAACCAAAGCAGTTCAGAGTAGGGCTACTCCTGCCTGCTCTGCCCTCCAACAGCAGCCAGGGGGATCTCTAGGCTTCCCCAGGTGCCAGCCAGAAGCTGGCTGGGGATACGAGGGTCAGGCCTGGGCTCTGGAGGGTGGGAAGGGCTGTCCTGCCTCTGAGGCAGCTGTTTCCCAGCCCCCTGCCCTTATTGGCTGATGGTGGCAGAGGACTGAGAAAATGTCCACACCCCTAGAGCTGTTTCCAAGACACCTTCCCCTGATTGGCTGATCAGGCTGGGGCTGAAGAAACTGTCCCCTCCACTGTAGCTGTTTCCCAGCCCCCTGCCCCAACTGACCAGTCAGGTAGCTGCCAGTGAGCCCCCAGTTGGGCCATCATCCCAGCTTCCCCACTGGTGGGACAGCCCTGGGCCAGCCCCCAGCTGGACAGGGAATCCCCAGCCAGCCAGGGGCTACTGCAATGGTGGGATAACTCCAGGCCAGCCCCCAGCTGGGTAGGAGTTCTCCGCACACCCGGGGGCTTGCTGCCAGCTGCCCCACAAGTGAGATAGCTGCTAGCAAGCCCCCAGCAGAGTGGGAAAGCAGATTTCTCCCCAGTCTTGGTGTTGCTCAGCTCCTGGCTTGAGTGTCAGGACAGGGCAGGGCAGAGAGTGACCCCATCCCAGGAGGGGAGCCAAGAGCTGAGCAGCACCAGAACTGGGCCCCCTACTGGTATAGCTGACAGGGAACACATTTGCTCTTGGCCAGCATCAACGTGAGTGCTACTGCACAGTTAATCTAGTACCTGTATTTATAGGTACTAACTAACTGCACAGTAAATTAATTTACTGCTTAGTAGCTGCTGCACACAGTTACATGATGCTTCACTGTGCAGTAGATTACTCTACTGCACAGTAACACGTGTTATGTAGACTTGCCCACACAGGAGAGATGGAATATCACAAACTTTTCATAGAAGGGCTCTTGTAAATCAGACTGCCTGAAGTCATGATGTTACCCTGACTGAATGCTTGCTTAGAGAAGCCCAAGTTGGAACAGAAGGACAACTGACTAATTTTAAACATTTCCATTTTTGTACAAGAAAGTTAGTGCACACTTTAAATAAGATGTCAGTTCAAAAATAATGTTTTAATGGTCTTTCTCTTTTAAGGCCTATAAACAAAAGCAAAATATCTATTCAGTTCTCATTATGCCTTTATTTGCAGTTAAAATAATTTACATTATTACTTTTGCATATCTGCATTTATTTTAAAAGAATTTTAAATAATCCCCACAGAATTTAATCCCACAGGTGACATTTACATGTTATTTCAATGTGAAGCTGGATATTTAATTTATAAAACCCCTTTATATAGTCAGGAAAATACATATCAAAGCCAAGTTGCATGCAGAGTCAGTTGACCACAATGTTTCACAAACTGCAAGATATCATTGATAAAGACACCACTACACTTCACTAGAAAACTCCCAACACATGAATCCGTATAGGAATCAATTACATAAAACCAAACTTACAAAAGATAACAATGAACAAGGAAAAGGTCATAAAACTATCAGAGAAACAACAAACAACAGCTAAGAACATTAACTAATCATTCTATCAATCTATATCTTAACAGACTAAGTCTTGAAGATTTCCAGCTGTCAACTTTTTTTTTGTAGTGCACACACTCCAAATTTCAGGATAAACTCTTAAAATCCCTTACTTTAAAGGTAAGACAAACTTAGTTATGATTAATTTAATGAAAGATCACTTGAAATGTATTAAGCAAACTATGATAAACAGATACGGTTTTTTTCTTAGTGAAGCAATATTTAGTTACTTTTTAACTTGAAGTAAAAGAGAAATAAAGGTGGAGGAGAGAAAGTACCAAGATTTATCTCCCTAATTTAACTCCTATTAATTTTTTAGTGTGCTTGCTTTGTGTATTATACAGTTCATATCCATATATGCAGCATACACCGAAATAGTGACAGCATAACACTCAAGACTTTACACGTTCAAAAGACCTGTGCATGTATTAATTATTTATATCACCATCCTGAGAGAGGTAACTATGTTTTATCTCCATTTTACAGATGGCACACATATATTATGGACTTCCCTAAAGGTACAGGATAAATTTATAAAAAGACAAAAACTAGAATTCAGAGGCTTCTGCATTCCAGAACCATGGTTACTCCATTAGATCACATTGCCTCTCAAACGTATTCTCAGATTTTCTATTAGGAATCCTCCCTGAACTAATTTTTAAAGCAATTTAAAAATTAAGTAGAGATATTCAGATATGAGATATGAGAATACAAATATTCAGAAATGAGAGAATACTTGAATTCAAAATTCCAGTAGCTATTTTAAATTCAACACAATTTACTTGGCATCCACAATTAAATCCATTTTCACATGCTTAACAATAGGTTAAGTTATAGGTTAAAGCAATGATGAATAATTGGAGGGGGGATCATTTAGATTAAACACACAACTCTGCAAACACAGCTGTCAATTGTCAACACTATTCCAACTCAAGTCAAACTAATAATAATCTGAGTCTTTCATCAAGAAATAAGTTGCATTTATAGCAACTGTTATTCACTGCAAGCCCTAAGACCAGTTGGTTTTATGAGGAAGACAGATTATGTGCCTTTAATCACCTATTATTTTACTCATATGTTAGTCCAATATTTGCAGTACTTGAATACTTTAGATACTTTCTATGTAAAGTATATTATAAGAGAGTCATGAAATATATTTATATTAAAAGCACAAAGCGAAATTGGAGTCAGTCATTTCAATTTTCATTGTTTTACATTTTACAAAACATCCATTTATACACATCCAATCATCTCTAAAAGCCATGTTATACTTAGGACATGATTAACTGGTTAATTCTATCTTAAGAAGTTACCAGGCCACACATTAATTCACTTATTGGCCTGATAAAACAGAATAAATTACCAAGTTACTACACAATATGGTTGGTTCCCAGCATGCCATAAATAGAATGTGGCCAAGCCAATCAGCTGATATGTGCTCCCATCCTTAGGAAAACATTGTTGCCTTTGACTCCAATGTGCTCCCAAAGCTGGGAACACCAGTCAGCTGACCGCTGCTCAGAGCAGGGTACACTTGGCATCTGGCTTGCTACTTGCCCCTGAACCAGGCTCCCCCCTACACCACCAATAGGTTTCAATTTGGATCTGATCCACAATCACTTTTCTTGCCATGCATGTGCAGCATGGTACAGGGCTTTTGAGGAAGGCAAACCAGGCAACTACCTGGGGCCCTACACTTTAGGGGGCCCAGATGTTTTGGGAGTGAAGTTTTTGCAAGGAAGCAACTCTATTTGCATTTTAACACTCAACTATTTATCTAATTCCACCAAAGAATATTTAAAAGATCCATGATAACTGTGGTAGGTTAATAGCTACTTGAGTACATACCTCTAAGGGGCCCCAAATGACCAGGGCCCCAACACCCCTAAGGCCACCACTGAATGGTAGGAAGTGTAACTGCTAGGATTACAGATCAGATCCCAGTATACCTTTAACTGAGCACCTGCCAGGGACCCAAGATAAACTTGAAATATTTTTAAGCATCTGCAGCAGTACTAGAAGGCCCTACCATGGGGGCTTACAGTATAGAAACCTTGAAGTCATTTTAGACTTTGTAGATAAGTTTGAACTCACCAGTCTTTTTCTTTTGTCTTTCAATCTATAAACACGTGTTCACCTTTAAAAAATAGTATTTTTCTAGCTATAGGAAAATCTGTTCTATGAATTATAAACAGAAGAATTCCTGAGAAGCTAAACTGGCAAAAAGGACAGTCTACAGGTGGTATTTATGTTGTATTGTTATATTCAGTGCTGCTTCTCCCTGCCTTCTTTTCTACCCCCCTTTCTATCAGTTTCTTAAGAATTTAATTTGTTAAGTCAATCTTTCAAACCCTAAATGATGAAAGAGATGTTTAAGAAGGTAAACCAAATGAGCTCACTGCCCTTAAAAAGCACATTAGCACTTTGACAAGTCAGATACCCTAGGAATCAATTTAGAATAATTAAAAAAAAATTGTAAGTCATCTATGATTCCTTATTTATCAACACGAACCCTAGTTTTCCCTGATTAAAAAAAATTGCATAAAATAATAAATATAAATAAATTATAATAAATAAAATAAATTCTAAATACCTATAAATTTTGGGGTTTGATTTTGGGTTTTTTATCATGGGAAATCAGAGATACCTCTGCCCCCTTAGCTCACAGAAAAGAAGTCCAGGCCCCTCACTCCCACACACCAGCCCTCTGGCCCTGCTACAGCCTCTCACTCCCACAGCCTCTTTCCCCACAGCCCTGACAGAAGGGACCCCCAGTTACCAGGGCTATGGGGCCAGGGATTTGGGTCCACAGCCTCCTGCTCTCTGCAGCAGCACCCAAGCCTTAGCTGATGCCTGCAGGAGGTGGCAGCTGCTGCAGTGTAGTGGAGTGCAGAGCCTGGTGCCACCCCGCCTGTGGGCAGCACAGCCATAGTGGAGCCCATGGTGGGCTGCCTGTTGTGAGTTCAGGTGAGGGGAGTCAGCTCCCCGCCACTGCACACACTTCTGGGAGAGGTGGGGGGGGGCCTTTAACCCCATGTTTGTGTACAAGGAGACGTGGGTGTGGGGTTGGGCTCTCTGCTGCAGGCTCAGGCTCCCAAGCTTGCTTCCCTCCCCCCGGGCCTCTGCAGCTCAGTGGGTGGGACACTGCGCAGCAGGGTAGAATGGGGCTGGGTGAGGAAGCTCTTTGCTGCTGTGAGCTCTGCACTGACCTGCGCCTCTTGCCTGTCCCACAGCAGCAATGGGCACAACTCCATGCTGCTGCCCCCATTGCTGTTGGATGGGCAGGGGACATATTGCCAGATTGATGCAGAGCCTGCAGAAGCAAGCAGCTTCCCTGCCCAGACCCACTCTCCCATCCACTGGGTTGCAGAGGCCCCAGGAGAAGGTAGTAAGATGGGGACCCTGAACTCATAGCAGGCATCCCACACCCAGCCCCACCCTGTACACAGACCTGGGGGTCACAGGTTCCCCTGCCCCTCCTAGAATAAACACAGTGGCAGGGAGCCAGTCCCACCCCTCTGCCCTCCAGATGAGCCACCCAAAGCCTTATCCTGCTTTCCACTGAGGCCCTACGACCACTCATGCTGGTCCCAGGCAGCACCCAGTTGGGCAGCAACCCCAGCACTGCCAAACTCACTTCCTCCCTATGGGGGCCTCAATACCCCCCCTGCCACCACCAGACTTAACTGCAGGAGCTGCTCACCAGGCTGCCTGTTGGCTATGTGCATATACCTATCCTCCCCACACCCCACACACTAAATTTTCAGCTTTACTCTAAGTGCCAAAAGTTAGATCATGAGTAGCAGCAGGGGCAGGGATCAGAGCCTGCCTGCATGACTTGAGCTCAGCAGCTGGGGGTGGGCTCTCATATGCATCCTAACATGCCCCATGGGATCTCCGGGGTGCTGAAGACTCTTGAGTGGAGCTGAAATGCCAAGCCACCCCTGATTGGCTAGCATGCACCTGGACCTGATGCTTGTCATGGCATGTGCCTTTATGGCAACAAGCCACATGCCGGCTGTCCCATGTCCACAAAGAGAGAGAGAGAGCTGGAAGACACCATATCTCTTGCCCTCTCCTACCCTCAGAGCACACACTGGGACTGCAGGGGAACGTGGCCTGAGGAAGAGACTTGCCTCATACTAATCAAATGTTGAAGCAATAAAACTTTCAGTGTGTTTATTAAACAAGAACTGTGCAACATTGCCCACTTCAGAATTTGGAACCTTCTTCTCAGTTAATACTGAAAGTAGGGAAAGACCCTGCCTGCACTGGGTGGTTATGACATTGAAGGGGAGAGTGGGGTGGGAAGCTGTGGGGCCTCAACAAACATAAAACTATGGGGTGGAGGGGGAATGCTGCATGTGAAACTAATACCTCTCAGCTTAATTAAATATTGCAACTACCAAACTTCTCACATCCTAAAGAAAAACTGTGCCATGTTGCCTGCTCTGGAATTTGGACCCAAGCTCAGAGGGCTGCTTATCCTTGAGCTGTTCCCCTGCAGTGGCCCCCAGGCCCAGAGTAGCCTGGCTTGGTGGGCTGGTAGGCCTCACCTTCCCCATCATCCATTCTGAGCACTCCTGTGCCCTTCTACGACTGGCCTGGATCCATTTTGGGGCCCTGCACCTATGCTAGTGCCTGCCAGTGGCTGAGGATAGTAAGTTGGTCCTGGAAGGAAGATTGTATCACTTCTGGCTCTGGCATCATGTCTCAGGCAGCCTGGTCACCTTCACCTTTCACACTGCTGCTGCCCAAAGCAGGCCCCTCCAGACAACTTCCTGGCTCCGTGGACCACAGTTCAGTGGCTACCATGCACCATATCCCCTGTTCCAGGTCTCCCCCACCCCCATAATATCCCAACTGATGTTCAGTGTGTAGCACTGTCCCTCAGCCTCCATCCAGGAGCTGGCCCCTGTGGGACACCCATTCCTGCTACCCCAGGGAAAAGTCTGTGGAGTGGGGCTCTATGTGCTAGGTAAGACTCAACTGCAGTCTGTCCTCTTACTTCTGTCTGGGAGGGCTTGGGTCTCCCCACAGGAGGTGGCACTGTTGCCATTCAGGGGTGTCATAGCTGGATCCCAAGCAGTCTTTGACCCTGTGCATAAACTCATTATCTGGGTGCTGTGACTGTGCTCCATAGCAGCACAGGTGACCTCCCTCAGACAGTGGATAGCAGCCATCTGTAGAACTCATTCTTTTCACCATGTGTTCCTGGGCTTAGTCAGTTCATTCAAAGGCCATGGCAGTGTAGGTATAACCAGTTGCCAATTTGGTTATTCCAACCCCTCATATATCAAGGATCCCATTTGGTCCTCATTCTTCTGGTGCCATCTATGTACATATCTCATGCATTTGGCGGGTATCTGGCTGACCATCTTGAATCCACCATCTCAGGATCTGTGACCAGGCCTCCCATGCATAAATGTCCCATGCATAAATGTGGAGCCTGCAGACAAAGGTGCCACCCCTGAGTGGCATCGCTAAGAGAGCTATGGTAAGTCTCCTGTTTGGACACTTTCCTCAGCTTGGGGCCACAAGCCATGCAGCTGGCACAGACCACACTGTGGAATGCCTGTGCTCTGCCTCCCAGCTAGGAAAACCAAGATACCTGGGTACTTTCTCCCTGCTGTGGGAGCCAGGAGGGCTTCAAACCCAAGGGTCCAGGCCTGGAGGGATAAGCCTTCTCCAGTTTTTCAGGAGAGGCAAGGAGGAGAGGAAGAAGTTTCCTTAGGTGAATTTCCCCTGTTCCCACTGTGCTTCACCTGCAGTGGTATTCATATGTAGGTGCTCTGCCAAACAGCACCAGGAGGTGCACCAGTGAAAATCTGGAGTTGTGACTGCTGGTTACACCTCAGCTTCAGGGCTTAAACAAAAGCTTTCATTATCTTTTGGATTATATTTGGATGCCCGTTTGCACTAGGTGGATCCACTTCAACACATTGGCCTCTCTCAGGAAGGCAATATGACCTTGAGGGATGCAGCAACCAGTTGTCAATTAACCAGATTTATGGTCCCACTCAATGTGTCACAAACTGATAAGCCCCCCAACAACAGTAAAAGTAATGAACCTGGTGCCTCAGCTTCATTGCAAGCCAGTGGCATGAGGATTGGTGTTTGAAAGTCATGAGGTCATTGGGAACTATCAATAAATCATTATTATCACTCTTTCACCTGTACAACCATCAAGCCAAGAGCACTCTGAATATGAGAGCAAGCAACCGCATCCATCCCTGTAAGCATACCCTAACCTACCAAGGAGTCACATTAGACTGTTCCCTCACCTATAAAAATCACATTCAGAAGGTCACCAGTAAAGTTGGCACAGGTAGCTGCCTTGAGACATTCAGCCAGCATGACATGGGGTGCCAACTTCAAAGTGCTCAGAACCACCACACTTGCATTAATATATGCCCCAGCAGCTTACTGTGTTCCTGTATGGTCCAGAAATTGTCACACTAAAAAGATCAATATTGCAGTGTGCAGAGACTCATAATAGGCTACACAATTTGCATGCACACAGATGTACTCCCTGCACTCTAGGGTATCAGACCAAGTGACAGGAAGATAGACCCTGCTGCCAGGTTTCTGGGCCTGTGGAGAGCTCAGTAGAGCAGGTACTGTGGCCTTATGTGTTGCGTTAAATTTAGATACGGGAGCGATGGAAATGAAATAATCAGAGTAATCCAGTCTTAAAGCCATTCTAACAACATTTTATGCCAAAACCAAACAAGTCCTTTATTGGCCATGACCTTGAGAGAGAAGCCTGGGTCAAGCTGAACAGACTGAAATCTGGACACAGACACTTCAAAACACTGTACAAGGTGAACAACCTGGATAGTCCTCTGTGTGAATGTGATGTTCAGCGAACAGCACAGCACTTAATCAAAAGCTGCAATCTTTACAAATGCCAAGACTGGGTAGATGGAATCTGCACACTGAGTGATAATACCAGACAGTGGCTCATAGGTGGCCCAGCCCACTGCTTAGGCCACACAAGCTCTGGCCAAGGCTATAGCGCTGCCCTGGGAAGGGGTGAGCATGGATGCTACAGGGCTCCACAGGTTTCCAGCAGAATGAGAGCTGCTGTAACGAAAGAATGCATAGCATCTCATGCATCAGCAGCCCTACACTTCAAAATGGTGGCCAGGGTGCTTTAACTAAACATCACTGAACAAGTTAAAGCACCCTTGCCACCATTTTGAAGCACAGGGACACTTATACATGAGATACGGAGGCTGCTGGAACACGTTAATTACCATGCTCTAGCAGATCAATAAATCAAGTCTGCTTCAATGCACTGTAATTACAGAATATTGGAGCAGCCTCCTTACATATCTACAGGCACCCAATAGGATCTGATACAGATACTTGTTACAGTGATCTATAAGCTATAGCACTGAAGTCTGATACACCACATACACCAAGGATTATCTTAGGGTGGGATCCATCATTTTTACAGTGCTCTATGTGCACTGATTGTCTGTTCAGTTACAGCTGTAAAGCGCTTTCTGCATGCTTACCATATGATAAGTGTAACTTCTATACCTGGCCATAATGATCAATGTATGGAAACAGTCAGTGCGTGGAGTTGTGGTAGTTGTGCAGCAAACAGAAATAGGAGAAATTGAGGGAATGTGTTAGAAAAGAGGGACGGCAATTCTAGGGTAGAGGAAAAAGAACATCTGGGATACTGAGACAGATGATAGCATGACAGGGATAGAAAAGGATTAAAGATAGTTGGGAAGAAAGATTAAGAATCCAAAGTTAATTTTATTCTGAACTATGCAACTCCTGAAGCATAAAGGAAGGTAGGTGAGGTCTTAGAGAGCTGAAAGATGAATGCAGTTGTTTTTTTGTTTTTAATTTTATGATTTTTAACCCTTCTTAGAAGAAAGAGACTGCATTCCCAGCAGAACTAAGCAAGAGTTTATATACATGTACCAAAAATAATAAACTTCAACCTAGTTTCAATAGAATTGTACACACATACAATTCTATTTGTCAATATGAGCTTTGGAAACAGGATTTTTTCCAATGTCTAGCTTATGTTGTCTCCATTTGGTGTCCTTAGGATACTTGGAATCAGCAACTGATTTTGAAAACAAGTATGCAGCTTGTTCCTGCATGAAGATATGTCAATTACGTCTCAATTCAGATTCCTAAACTATGACAATACCTCAGCATGCAATTTTCCTGGGGAGAGAGAAGATTAGTTGATAGATGCTGTTCCAAACCAAGAAAGATACCCAAGTAGTTCTCAAGTGATCCATGATATTCCAGGTGATATCTTTTATTGGATGAACTGCATGTTTGGGATAGATTAAGTTAGTTTCATAGTTTCATAGTAGCTGGAGTCGGAAGGGACCTAGGTAGATCATCTAGTCCGACCCCCTGCCTTGGCAGGAAAGAGCACCGGGGTCAAGGTGCTCATCTAACTTTCTTTTAAAAATCCCCAGGCTAGGAGCCTGCACCACT
>NW_017728906.1:51707329-51732177 GCF_001723895.1 Crocodylus porosus | reverse complement strand
CCTCCTGCTCCCTTTGACCCTTGTTGGGATTACCTCCCTTTGGGCATGGAGGATCGTCTCCTTAAGGAGCAACCACTCACCTTCGACATCTGATTCCCTTCCCCTCTGGGTCCTCAGTGCTTCCCCAATGATAATGACGTTAGTCATTATCCAGCTACCTCAAAGTTTTTGTGTGTGCTGCCTCCAAAAATCGGTCAATTTCTAAATCTAAATCATTTTATACTTACTAATGAGAACGGTCGACACACAAAGTAAACATATTTTCATGCTCTCTTCATCCTAATTTATGTGATTGGATTTACTTCGGCACAAAAGCATATTTTTCCAAACTGGTTAAAGTGTAGTTCAAAATCACAGGGTACTACATAGTAAAAAAAAATACATTAGACATCATTAAAGAAACTTTAAGTGATCAAAACATTTTTTATATACAAGTCAGCATTTGAAGTATATACAATTTCTTCCATACCTGATCAAAAATCCACCGAATCATACTGACTTCAACAGAGCTGGATCAGGATCATGACACACTATATGCCTAATACAAAAACAACCATCTGACACCAACTCATATCATGTTATTTTTTAAATGTTATGCCATTGAAAAGAGTTTTAGGAAAGAGTTTTACAAGAAGCCTTTCTTAAACATTTAAACCAGCATGCATGCAATTAAATTGGATGTATGATTTGGGCCAGCATTGCCTCCGAAATAGCATAGAGCCAAAGGGTACTTTCCGTGTCCCTTCCTGTTAACCTCCATGGATTACTCACATAAGAAGTCTAGTAAACCTTAGGCTACAAGTCTGTTAAATCACAGGCTTGCCAACAATCCTATAATGGCTGGAAAGGGCATCTAAGCTGGCCAACTGGCTACTCCAAGTGCGTTTACAATATGTCGTCTTACCACAAGGATGGCCATCTCAAAAATACAACAGGCAGCTTAACAGGTAGTAAAGTAAAACAGGAACAAGGAACAACTTCATTCTAAGCCTAGCTCTAACACTGTCTCTCATTATCACCCTTCATAAAATGAAAAAAGGTTCTGCCTTTGTTTCACCCGCACAATGGTGGTAATATTTTCAATATGTCAGATAAAATTGTAACATTAGTTAAGGTTTTCAACATCTTAACGTTCATCAAAGTGGCTGAGGTTTAGGGCTATGCAAAGCTTTGGTAGCTGATTAGATTCAGAGCAGATTCAGCCTGATTTGGCAGCCAAATCTCCGAACCCGAATAGAATTGGGAGACCCATTAAAAAGGTCCTAATCAATTCAGAAGCCTTTGACTCGATTCAGAGGGATTCAGAAGGCTTGCAGGAAACAGAAACTGAGAAGAGGGAGAGGGAGGGGGTAATCTTCCAGATATGGAACAGGTTGAGAGGAGGGGAAGACTGCTCTGATATTGACATCTGTAGCTGGCCAGTGACTGTGATCTTTCTCTGAGTTCCCTTCCAATCACAGTGCTCTGGGAGAAGGATGTAGAAACAACATATAAAGCTGTGTCTGAAGTGATCTGTGCCTTTTGTGAGCTGTCTGTCTCAGAGCAGCAGCATCTGAAAGGCTTAGTCTTTTGCTAGCTAGTCTCTCTTCTTGTAAGTTGTATCCAATCCTTTCCTACTTACTTGTGCCTACAGTCCCTATTGTTATCCCTATCCATTCCTTTCAACTTACTCTTCCGTGAAAATGCTGTTATTTTTCTTGTTACTCTGTCTTGATTCTTCCCCCCCCACAAAAAGAAATGTTTTCCCTGACTGTGTCATCACTGTGTAGGAAAGCACAACATATATCACACACACACACACGCACACACACATTTTGCAGCACACCAAATATTATGAAGCAGGCTGCGAAGGCAGGTGCCAGGTCTTCTGGCAGGGAAGGGAGAGGGGGCACAGGGAGAGCTGAAAGCTCCCCACCGCAAAAATGGATGCATCTGCTTTCCTGGCAGCAATGAGTCTTCTGCTGCTAGTGGGAGCAAGGAGGTGGTAGCAGTGCCTGTACCTGCACCACCACCACTAACAAGCAGTAGCATTACAGTCTTCACACCAGTTTCAGGTCCCAATGTAAGCCTTCCAGTGCCAGGGGAGGAGCTGGATCTGGAAGCAGGGGAGCTGAGAACCATAGCTAAGGAAATTCTGGGGAAGGAAGGGGAATCTGAGTTTGCGCTTCACACCTCTCAAAGTTCCCCTAAAGGCAGATCTCCTTCTCATGAAGGCACTCCAGAGGAGGTTGTAGTGGCAGGTGGCTCAGCTCCTCCTGTTGTCATGCTTCTGTCTGCTGAGGAGAGGGATAAGACAGGACCCCATCCTCAACCCAGAAGTGTGTGGATAGTGTAATGTGGGATCATTTTGAGGTGGCTAATGATGCCAGGTATGCTACCTACCAGTACTGCCGAAGGCAGATCAGCTGGGGCAAGGACATGAAACACTTCACCACCACAGTGATGCTGCTGTATCTCAGGAGGCAGCACTTCCTTGTCCTTGTTCCTCTTCAGCCTGGCACCAGTGGGAGTTTTCTGAAAAAGAAGTCTCCCTCTTGCTCGAAAGCCTCTGTCACCAAGAAGCAGAGGCAGGCCACCCTGGACCAGTGGGGGAAAGGCAGAGACAAAGGGAAGGCAATTCCAAAGGCAAGCAAGGTCACCCAGAGCATTGGGAAGATGCTTGCTTTGGATGGCCAGCCCTTCTCCTTAGCTGAGCTACCAGAGTTCAGGAGGCTCATGGCACTCATGACCCCATCATACCAAGTATCCATACACACCACCTTCAGCAGGATGGTGGTGCCCTCCCTGTATGAGGCATGGTCCACAGGCAGCTTTGCAATTCACCTCAGATATCTGGAGCAGCCGGGGTGGAGATCATGCCTGCCTCTCCCTCACAGGACACCAGTTTGATAAGTCAGGGAGTTGGTGACCGCTCCCTCAAACGGAGGTGATGGAGGAGTCTCATATGGCAAGGAAGATTGTGGTGGCCATGAACTGCCTGGTGCATGGGTTGCTCTTTGGGCAGGGTGATCACCAACAATGGGGCCAGTATGGTCATGGCAGTACATAATGCCAACTTCATGTGGCACAAAAGCTGCACCTCATAGTCAGGGACGCCTTGGAGGGGGACAGAGCTGCCAGTGATGGTGATACCATCACTACCACCTAGCTCATTTCAAAATGCAGGAAGGTAGCGGGCTACTTCCACCACAGCATCAAGGGGGGCAAGAAGCTGTGGGAGAAACAGGCAGAGCTAAACATCCCACAGCACAAAATCAAGCAGGATGTGGAGACTTGGTGGAACTCCACATAGCTAATGTTGGGAAGGATGATGTAGCAATGAGATGGTCTTGCTCAGGGAGATTGGGATCAGTGGCCCCCTTAACAAAACAGAGTAGGATGCCATCTCCCAGATCTTGGTGGTCCTCAAGCAATTCCTTGAGGCTACCAAGAGCCTCAGCACCGGTGATGTCCTCCTTAGCCAGGTGATCCCTGCAAAGGAGCTTGAAAATGAAATGGAGACATTTTAGGGGATAGATGTTCCTGGCTTGGGCAAACTTCTGTCACCAGAAGCAGCTAAAGGAGGGCATCAAAAAACAGCTGGATCTGCTGCAGTCCAATACAGTCCACGTGCTGGTGGGCATGGGTGATCCGAGGGTGAAGGGGAGCATCTGCAGCAGCAAAACCCTTGATCACTGGACAGAGATGCTGGTGAGCAAAGTCAGGGAGGCAGAAGTGCAGAGGCAGAGGGATGTGTAAGAGGAGGATTCACTTTCCTGTGCCAGCACTCCAACCACCAGCTAATATCCTCCACCACAGCTGCTCCCAATGAAGACCAAAGGCTTGGCTTCAATGTTGGGGTCCAGAGACACCACACCCTACCATCAGGCAGGTAGCACAGAGGCCTCAGTGGCTACGTATCTTGATGAGGATGTGGAGCCACTGCACTGTGGCCCCTTGACCGATTGGCAACCCGCACCAGGTGTGGCAGGATCTGGCTACTGTTGCTCGGGAACACCCGTCCTGTCTACAGACCAGTGTTCTGAGCAAGGGGGTGTTCAGCATTGCTGGGGATGTTGTGACACCCCACCACACCTCCGTGGATCCTGGTTTGGTGGAGCAGCTGTTGTTCCTCAAGGTGAACCTCCCAGTGCTGGGGTTCCCCAAGCTCCAGGTGCAGACAGAATAAATGCCACCCTCCTCACTCCACACCTAGTTGCTTTTTTTATTTGCCTTCAGAGCCCTGATGTACACTTCCACAGAAACCCCTGCACTACTCTGCCTGAAACTCAGCAGGCCTCATGACTGCATGAGGGGCTACCACCCCTGTTGTTTTCATCTTAATCTGCCTTAACACACACAAGTGATACCAGTTTTACTTTCAACAGTTTGAGGTACACATTCACAGAAACCCCTACACCCATCTCCTTGAAACTTGGCAGGCTTCATGCCCTCAGAAGGGGCTGCCATCCCTGCTGTTTTTCTCCAAATCTGCGAGGGAAAAAATGAGGAAGTTATAGGTATTTTAGCGATTCCCCATTATAATCAATGGCCCAATCACCAAATGTAAAATCAGCCTAATCAAATCAAGACAGTGATTTGAATCACTGAATCGAGTCACTGTCCTTATGAACTGGCCGAATCCAAATCTGAAATGAATACTTGCTTGCTTCTCACAGGCCTACTAAGGATCCCTGTTTGGTTAGGGAATCATCTTTGGCAACTTTTTTAATTGTTAGCCAAGAAGTGTGCCATATGAATATGGCTACTACATCCTCATTATGTAGAAAATGAGTAATTTGATAGAGCTCTAAGGAAACATTTCACAAATCCACCTCTATGGTTCAAAGCCTGTGTAGGGATAGCCTTGTGCATAATGCTGCAAAACTTGGTGAGGAACACCCTCTCTGTTCAGGCAGAAGAAATAAAAACAACATATTGCAACATTATCTAAACATCTTAAGTCCTAATAAGCTCCTCAGCCATCTCTCTTATCCTATAACCCACTGCCTCTCCTCTCTTTCATGGAACCCCCATCCCACAGCCAGTTGGCGCACAATTTCTTCTAACAGGTGGTGGCAAGCAGAGTAGTTACTTCCCACACACGCCAGCTGATCAAGTGTTGGTCAGGGTCCTGCTTCTCTATCAAAAGCATTGCAAAAGGCTCTCCTACCTCCCCTCACTGAAGTACTTTCTGCCAATAATCCATTTTGCTTCTCCATTTTTCCAGCTCCTTTTTATACAACTGCCCCTTTTCACTCTTCCTTAGTCTCTGGCAGTCTGTTCCTTTCCCTTGTTTCACATTTCTCTCCTGGCAGCATTCTCCTTCTTTCTTTGCCTCACAGGCCTACTTACTTTTCTCTACTTATATCCCACTATTACCACACTATTCAGCAGCCTTGCCACTTCTTGGCTACAACTGTCTTCCTATGCATTCCAGATATTTCTTATTAATATAGAGAATTTTAAAAAATTAATAACCATTTCTGAACACCCAGATGACCTCACACAACATGGTTACAAAACTGTTCAAACTAATAAAGAAAAATTTGGGTCACATTTATTTACATCCTTATTTTGTTCACACTTGTACACCCCGATGGGAACTACTGTGGTTGAAGTTGGTTTCAAGCCAAGGTTCTAATTCGCTAACAGGGTTTGGCTTTTCTGTTTATCTGCACACATCATTATAATTTATTGAACTTCTTGGCAGAAAGATCTAGATTTTATTCCCTTCAAAACTCAGAGGTATTCAGATTATTTCAGAAAATTTCATTCAGAAAATTTTGGTTTAGTCCATTTCCATTTTTCATGCTCTAGCTATCAAAAGTTTCTAGACAGCTGCCAAAAATTCATACACACTGTATTTGAAAACTGTTTGATGAATTTTCAGAAAAACTCATTACTCTGCAGTATACGGACATCAGTTTTGCTTAGTATGTGACACAAATAGTGGTATACTTTAGACCTGGGCAGGTTTCTGAAGATCAAGAGATTTCTTTTAAGTTGCTAAGACCCAGTACCAAATCCTCCCCGCCCCCAAAATGTGAGAAAGTTTGTGGTACACTTAATAAATAGAATCCACTAAAATGTAGTAGCTTTACTGAAATCCTTTCATCATTACTAGGACCAGAGTATATGGAGTAACATGCATTTTTCTCCTATGACATTCTGGCTGAAATGGGAACAGCTGGGGAATAAAAAGTTACGTTCATTCGTAAGGGAAATTCATGAACTGAACAGATAATTTATTTCTAAACATACTAGGTAAACAAAAGCATCTGCTTCTTGAATTGATGTTTACTTTAAAACAAAAACAAAAAATCCCCCAACTTCTTCTGGGTAGATTTTCTATTATCCTGAAATCAAAAGGGTAAAGGAAATGAACATTTTGCAATTACATTCCCCAGACATGGGACAAAAGAGTATGCACTGGCCCACATCAAATCACCCATCCTCTCAACTTGTCCACTTTATATTGTACCCCTGCCAAATTCTGTTGATCTCCAAAAACCACTATAGGTCCTCCCTTGGGGTTTTTTTTGGATTTGAAAGAGGAACCTCTGCATATATATGAGCCATATGTATCTGCTAGTTATTAGTTATATCACATACATACATATATTTATATATAATGGACCCAGAAATTTGAACTCGCCATATTATAGCTGCTGGAAATTATAGCTAATTATTCAGTAACTCCATGATTAGACTTTTTTTTTCCTTGCTAATAGTTCAGGGTCTATGTCCTAAACGCTTTATAGCTTATCAGGAATGTAAGATGCATACAACATTGGCTGTAAATACTATTGATTCAAATTTTCAATATAGATTGGTTAAAAAAAAAAAAAAAAAAAGCATTTTTGGTGGATTTGTATCTACTTGATAACTCATCCATTAAAGAGAATGGAATTACTCAAAAAGAGCAATCAAATAGGGTAAACAACTGTATCAGAATTTAACTCTGCTTTCATTATCAAATCTCCACGTGCTTGCTATGAGACATGGTCATGCAGTATATTTAAAGGTATAATTCTACCCAGAAGTGGCATGTACCTTTGAAAACATGTCTAATTTGTATTTCAAGCTACACTTCAGTGGCTTGCCTTCACTGAAGAATTAACTTGAATTATAACTCAAGCATTGCCCATAATTTGAGTCCCCATCTCCAGACAAAAGCCATTTATTCAAGAGAGGTGAAGCTAAATTAGGTAGTCTCTTAGTGCAAAAGGTTGCAGCTCAAAACAGCACTTCAAGTCAAGTTAGACTAACACTCCTAATTATGTAGTGAAGACATAATCCAAATAGTAAAGAACCATGTAAAAAAACCCCAGCATCTACTGCATTCCTTTGAGTTCCTGTAGCCTGCAAAGATGCACATACTTCTTCCTGTCATGCACCTCTATATGTTGGTAGTTTTTATTTTATCCAAGTTAAAAAGTTACTTCATTTTTATTCTATCTTTTGGTTTTTGTTTCATAATCGCCTTAAAATTCAGCATTGGTTCAGCTCTGAACTTCTCAGGGACTGACATTAAGCATGGATCATATAATTGAAAAGCACAAATTAGTAATGTTCTCTGTGAGGAACTTCTTACAGGACTTGAGGTAAGCCTGATTCTATTTTCTCCTTATTCTGATTAAGAATTTTTTTCAAATGTAATATTAAAGAAGTATTGAGTTTAACAAAATTCCAGATTCAAATGATGGAATTGTTTCACAACAAATACTAAAAAAAATGCTACCCTGGGATGAGGAAAAAGAACACCACATTTTGACATAAGACTAGAGTTTTATGATGTCACCATTTGATTGTTTTACACATTTGGTTGTTAATGAAGAGAATATAGTTATTAAATGCACACTTAATTAATCTAGATTGTATTATCCTATGTAGTAGAATAGGCAACTGAGTGATACTAAAATCACTTAGAATGTACATAGATGTACATTCTACTGAAGAATTGCCACAGGATAGAAACTGATAATTAGAGACCTACCAAAACTGTGATGTCACAAATTTTTTGAAATCCAGCATTACTCACAAAAGAAGGCAATGCTCACAAATTCTGTGAGATCTGCAAGAGAACCGCCCCCTCCAAACCCCATTACTGAAAATAAAATGCTGGCTTCCCACAAGAAGCCAGCAGTCATGATGCTGTGACAGCCTATCAGAGCAGGAAAGGGTAGAGGGGTGTCTGCCCACTCGAAAGGCTGCCAACAAGATGGCTACAGCCCCAGCCCTCACTGCTGATTGGCTACAAGGACTGCCTGTCACGTGGCTCTGGCCCTCTCCACCAGTCAGCAGTGAGAGTGGGACAGCATGACAGGCAGCCCTCTCAGCCAACCAGCAGCAAGTGGGGGGGCAAGCACTGGGCCTCCTCATTCAATAAGAGGCAGGGTGGGGCTGCAAAATGGCTGCCAGGCCCAGTGTTCTGCCTGAGAAATCAGTAGGCAGCCACCCCAAATTCGGTAGGTTCCTACTCATAATATAGGACTTCCCAACAGATCAGATGTTCACTAAATAACACAGTTTTTCATAGGACATTACTACAAACATTCCAGAACAGACTGTTTGGATGTCATTTAAATGTTATTAAAAATAAATTAATTTTTTTAGTTAAATTTCACTTTTGTTCTAATAGAAAGGTAAACCAGATAAAAGCTATATTCTAATGAAGCCTAGATTGTAAATAGCTATATTGTGCCTAATTCACTTGATATATCAAACAGAAGATGAAGGGGAGGGACAAGAGCAAATGCTTTATTTTTGAACATGCTAGTTAATATCCAGATTGCCTTCCAAAATGACTCTAAGCCCCATTTTGAAAACCAGTGCTCTGCCTCTTGCACAGAGAAATGATGAGACAATATTGGTCAGCATGATGGACACATCTCAGTACATCGTGCCAGAGGCTGACAATCTATGGCTCGTGTCCCAGATCCAGCATGTGGAAATGGGACTCTGGGAAAAAATTGCTTTCCATTGCTACTCTGGGGAAAAGCGGCAACAGCAAGCACTTTCCCTGTGCTGCTACTGGGAGGAGTACCAGTAGTGCCCACCCTACCCAAAGTGGGTCAGTCAGGCACCCAGCCTTACAATGGGGCTGACCACTACACTTGGGGCATTTATATACATGCTCGTGGAGTGGGGAGAGAGGGGGGACTTTAATTAGAATGGCTCCAAGAGCCGCTCTAATTAAAGTGTCCAGAGCATCATGTGTATCAGTGTCCCTTTGCTGAAAAATGGCAGTGGGGGTGCTTTAACTAGAGCTCATTGAACAAGCTTTAATTAAAGCTCCCCTGCTGCTATTTTTCAGCATGGGGACACTGATGCACACGATGCTGGAATCTAATTGCCACACTCCGGTAGACCTGATTGAGTTAAATTGAGTCTGCTGGATTAACTGATTACAGCTCCAACATGCCGTAACTACAGTACATTGGAACGGCCTCCCTCTACCCTTCATGTCCAACTTGTGAGAGACAAATATGGGGATGACAAGTTAGTGTAGTCTTCATGTCTATTTAATTCTTAGCCTTTCTGATGACAGTGCCAGTAAGAGAACTAGGTTGGTGATATTCACCATAGTTTCCTTAAAACTGGCCCAAGCTGTAATAAATTTGTCACTTCCAGATTGGTCTGGATTCTAATCAGTCTATTTGAATAGCTTGGGAAAGGATTTGAAAATGGTAATACTACTGTGATGGTGCTTTACTCAGAGATAGCCAATTTTTTGTAAACTTATGCTACTTAGTAATGATTCCCAGTGGAAGTTTTCCCTGTTAAATTATTATAGAAGTCCCTTAATCATATATTTTGTTCTGCTTACTGTTCCTGTTTATTTTTTTAATAGATGGAATTAGAAAACCAATACCATTGGTTCATTTGCTTCATTATTTTTCACTTCATTTTTTACACCCATTTTTGCATCTAAAGCATAGGTAGAATTGTATTATTTGCTTTGTTTTCTTGCACTGCTACTTACTGTGACATGAAAGAAATGTGTGGTAAGTTTGTTGTAATTTTAGTTTGTCCAGCTAAATTGCACATTTATTTCTAGCAGATAGCTGCATTCTTCCAGGGCAAGCCCATGGAGTGACCAGCAGTTCCAAGTTGCATTGCTTTTAGTTTTCTCTTCTTTATTCCAGGAAGGAAGTAGTCTGCTCCGAGCTATGGACCTCACTATTTAGTAGAAATAAGAGCAGGGATAAAATATAAAAGTTGATAATTTACAGTAATATAATATCTTCAGGTATTCAACGCACCCTCTCCCACCTCTCTCACTTCCATTATTTTCCCCCTAATATGATGATTTTTTTGTGCATCTTTATTCTTTAATTCTCAGTCACTCCTTCAGCATTCCCAATTCTACTTCCCAATAAAAGAAAACCTCTTTGCCTACAACTCTGGCTCACTTCTCTATGCTAGTGACTTATGGTGCCTGAATGGTGCTAGCATGTTTGCCTCCTGCCTGGTGTGCGTATTTGTTTTTATTTGGTTGGCTGTTTCCCATCCTCTGCCTGCCTTTCCCACCTCCCCTCCCCCTTGTGGTGCATTTGCTTTTTTTTTTTCCCCCCCCCTTCTTTTCTCCCCTGTCTTGCCCAGCCTCTGGAGTGACTGAATGACAGGGCTTGCTCTGCATGGGGCTGGTTTAGCTAATTGAGGAGTGGAGCTAGGTTATAAAAGAAGGCAGGCCCCAGTGAGCAGATGGCAGCAAACAGAAAAGAACCTTGCCCAAGCTAGGGGGCAGGAGACTGTGTGCATGTTGTATGCAGGTTTTTGTGGTGTTGCTTTTTTCCCTGCTTCATCCAACCTCTTCCCCCGCCATCTCCCCACCCCTCCTTACAGCATAAGTATTCTCCAAGGAGCAAAGGAGGTGCAAATAGAATCTGCATCAGCTGTTGTGACCTGCGTGGGATATACTATGTTAGAGTTCCTCCCAGAGTGTCAAGAACACTTCATCTACACCAAAAATAAGCTGGTGTCTGGCCTGGAGAAAGACATTCCAAGGTTGGGAGCATGCGTATCCACACTGCATTTCATCTAGGAGTAAGATGATTGCTTGGCCAGGAGTTATGAGAGGCTGCTGGAGAAGAAAGGTAATTGAGAAGTGGCAGCGTGTGACTACTCAAAGAAGGAGGGTCCCCAGAATTGAAGAGAAACAGGTTGAAGTCAATAAGCACTTTTAAGCACTCTGCAGTAGAAATGCTCAGGAAAATGCAGAGGAGTGGGATGAGGCAGAAGAGACCACAGCCTACAGGGCATAAAGGCTCCAAATACTATCGCATGTAGAAGGAAGAAAAGGGTAGTGGTGGTTAGTGACTCCCCCTTCTGTGGGGAACAGAGGCAGCAATTCATTGTTCAGATTTGGGAACCTGGAAGGTGTGCTGATTGTCTGGAGCCTGAATTCTGGATGTCATGAAAGGGCTGCCAATGTTGGATAACTGCCACTTCCTGTTTGTCCATGAAGGTGCCAATGATACTGCCAGAAATGAAACCAAGCAAATCAGAAATGACTCTGAGGTTCTTGTCAGGCAGCTTAAGAAGCATGGAGTACAAGTGATGTTCTCATAGATTCTTACTGTGGAAGGCAAGGCTTTAGGCAGAGACCATCATATCCTGGAAGTGAATGAGTAGTTGAGATGGTGCTTTTGATGTGATGGTTCCAGCTTCTTCAAGATCAGACAGGGGTGTTTACCTTCCTCTGCGGTGTAGGGGTGGGGGGGACATGGTCCTCTACCTAAGACCTCAAGTGTACATTGACCACATTTTACAGAAGCAGGACATTGGCTGCCGTGGTTCCCCTGCTTTATCTGCAGCAGGTTAGGGTGTTAGGTCTGTTTTGTTTCAGGGTTCATGGAAGTCTTATGTAGGGCTTAGATTATGGATTGTATAGGATGTTTGGGTGGTGATGATCTTGCCTTAGATAGGGAGTTGGACTACATGACCTCTGAATGTCCCTTCCAGCCTTGCTTCTCTATGATTCTATACTTCCTGTTTCTTCATTTTCTGCTAATTCCTTAGTTTCTGGCACACCATTTTGCCCTGCCTTACCTTCCACCCATTTTCTCAGACTCTTTAGATGGGCACTTTTGATTGACCTACGTCCAACTGAGCTGGTCCCATGAATGCATCAAAATTGGTTAAACTATGTGCTATGTGCCTAAGACCTCAAACATCAGCAAGATTCAGCAGTAAGGAGGTTCCTAGTTAAAACATACACACCAAAATCTGATCTGTTTCAAATTTTCAGCTGCTGAGAAAAAAATATAGCTAATTAGAATACAGAAATAAAGACATATCTCCTAACCTTCTGGTAACTAATCACATTCACAGTGCTGCATCTCCTCCTCTTCCACAACAAAAACCTAGGTTTTTCAAACCAATTTAATAAGAAGAGATCTTGAGGCAACTTCTTTCTTCCCTCCTCTCACATAGAAGAAAGGTGGTCCAGGTTATCTGTCTCAGGGTTTCTAACACTGTACAGCAGAGCAGAACATAAAGAAGGGTAAAAATGCTTCATTATTTCTCCTTGGCCCAAAGCAAAATTCAGAGACTAAAGCCAGGAAAGGACAACAACATGTAGGATTGTCAACCTGTGTGTAATCAGAAGAAACAAAAACCAAAGACAGCCCGGCTGGAATTGCCAGACACAGGTTTATGCACAGTAGTATAGACCTGACAGCCTCCATGTTTTTGTTTCTCTCAGGAAGTAATCTGTAATCACCAGAAATACCTGAGAAGGACTAGCAATTCCCTAACAGCACATTACTTTTGTTAGGGTATTACGGAAAGTTCTGAATTTGGTTCTTGCTTCCCATGACATATGCTAATTTCTGAAGCCTTTATTACTGTTACTGAAAGCTATCCAACTTTATTTTCTAGAATTTCTGCTGGAGCATTACCAAGCATCTTATCCAGTGAGAATTAGCCCAGGTCCTTCAGTTTTTGTTCATATAGTAACGTGCATATTAAGGCAAAAGCAGCGACTAACATCAAAGATGCTGGTAGAACCTGACCCTACATATTAAGCATTGTCCCGTTTTATATTTTTGCTAATATAACTATATATATGGTGGTAAAAAAATACAGTGTCTTATAGTAGAAGTTTAATGATACATTTCAAATATAAAGAGGAACACTATTCATTTTTGTAAATGCTCTGTTTTTCCTTTGGTGATATACAAAATGCTTCCAAATTGATTTACCCTGGTCATTTAGAACAGAAATCAAGGCAAAAGCAATATCTTCTGAGGTCACAGTATTCTTGTTATTAGAAGTCAAGAATAACTAATTTGGTGGTGTAATGCACCTTAAATGACTTGGAGTGCAGCAAGCCCTACCAGCTGCAGAGTGAAGCACCAGGCTCCATGCACCTCAGGGGCTCTGCAGGAAGCCCTGTAGGCAGCTTGGCAGCAGTTCATCAAGGCAGGCTCTCCCCAAAAATGTGTTGGGGGGCGAAATAAAACAAAACATCAGCAAGCCTGATCTCCCTCCCCCCCCCACTCCCCTGAGCCTTCCTTCCTGCCTGCCTGAGCTGCATGGGGGCCCAGTGCTTCCCTCCGTGGCTTCGGTGTTCCCTGGGACTACCTGAGCTGGGTGCCACCTGGGGGGGGAGGGAGGGACTGCTGCTGCTGCAGAGGGAAGCACCAGACCCCCATGCAGCTCAGGGACTGCTCCACCCACTGGCTGCAGGCGGTCCCTGATTGCCGCTGGCCACCTCTGATGCTGCCAGTGGCATCTATGGGTGGCCACTGACCACTAGTAGGCACTCACCACCCTCCCTCCCCCCACCACTGACACCACTGTGGCCCTCTGCAGAAGGTCCCCACTCGGCCCGCCCCCACCACTGACACAGCTGCAGCTGCCAGTGGGAGCTCACCACCACTACGCCCCTACCGCCAGCCACTGCTGCTGCCTGCAGGTGGTTGCCATGCCCACCCAGCCTCCAGGGGCATGTGGCCTTCATGTTTGGCCCTAAATTGAAGTGGTGTTTTTAAAAACCCACCACTTCAATTTAGGGCCCCTGTTTTGCCTACGCATGCCCCAAGACAAGCAAGTACCAAAATATCCGAAATCTCCACTGGAAGGGTATTCCTTTCAGGCACAGGACATAGAGGCCACTATACTTGTGCCTGATGCCTCCTCCTCCTAATTATCATGCATCAAGCTGAATCAATTAATTGAGTCTGCTGGAGAGTACTAAGTACTAATTAGCATGCTTCAGCAACCTCAGTGCCTTGGGTAGTCAGCATCCCTAAGCTTCAAAATGGATATGGGGCTGTTCTAACTAAAGCTCATCAAAGGAGCTTTAGTTAAAGCACTCCTAACCACCATTTTGAAACATGGGATGCTACATACATGAGATTCTGCAGGGACTTTAATTAGAGCAGCTCTCAAGGGCTGCTGTAATCAAAATGTCCCCTCCCTTCCACACTGGAGCACATGTAAAGATGCCCATAACCTAGGGAGTTATACAAGGCAATATGTGCTGACAGAAGTACAGCTCCATGCTGTAACTCAGAATGTTTTGTAGGAAATGTTCCAAGTTACAACCCCCTGGACTAAACAGAAGTTTTCTGTTGGTTCCAGGGGGTACAGGAATGTAGCGGCTGGCTGTTTCCTCTCTCTCAGCCTGCCCCTGTTTCAGAATGGGAGTGGGAAAGGGGGTGGGGGTGAAGAAGCTTGTTCTACAGGTTCCCCAGCCAACACTGGAGGGTGGGGTGAGTGAGTTGGAGTGCCCCTCCAGTAGGGGCTAAAAAGAGCCCAAACTGGACTCCCCCCACTCCTTTTCTCCCCCACCTATTCATAAAACAGCTCAAGGCTGGGAGGCAGTACAGACGCAAGTTACAGAAGACACTCTGTTTTGAAACATTTTCATCTGACCTCTCATACAATGGAGGTTTAGCTTTTCACCCAATCAGACATTTTTGAAGCAGTTTGCAGCTGTGCACTGGTGTTTGGTTATAGCTATATACCACTTTCTGTGGTCAGATCAGGTGAAACTTGTGAAATCCATCTGCGCCCTTAGTCTCTCATTAAGGTGGATGGATCCACCTGGAAAAATACTCAAAGCAAAGAGATTTATAGTCAGACACGGACTACAATTCCACATCACATTCTCACTACCTTTGAAGAAGGTAAAGAAAAAACTAAGAAACTTCCTATCAGTTTTATTTTCTGCAGATTCCCATATCTAAATGAACGCATTTACTAGATGTTACTCTGTGGGGGAAGTATATTACCAAAAAAGAAAAAGGGAATTTGGAGAGTGCAAGAAAAGGTCCCCCTCCTTGTTTTCATTATTTTTTTAAAAGAGAGCCCTTGATATAGTTCCTTGCTTATAGGCAGCTATCAAATTTTTTGTTTTGCATTCTAATATAGGAAGAGTCAATTGGGATTTTTTTTTAGATTAGAAATAAAATAGACTTTTAAAACTTACCAGTGATACAAGATGCCCAAAAACTTGATTAAGCTAGCTTTAACACACTTTTTATGATTGGTTTATCACAAATACACTGACAATACCATGGTTGTCCGACAAACAACAATCGCATGTAGTACTTTTGTATATAATATCTTCTCAGGGAATACAATAAAAGACATTCAACTAAATCAACATCAGAGTTTTAATTGATATGGCATAGACTCAAACATAAAAATCTGAATGTGCTCATTACAGCAATTTTGTGCTTATAACTAATTTTACATTATTCCTAGTGCTGGAGTCTGCCATTGACGGCCAGTCGAGGCTTCTTTCAATGCAACGTTGCTTCAAAAAGGGGTTGCTGGCTGGTCCTTCTGGCTGGACAGGCAGGGTACTGGTCAGGTCAAAGAGTGTGCCATTGGGGGTCATTCTTTGCTGCCTTTTATCCCTCTCTGGCAGACTTGGACGATTCCCCAATTCTCAGACTTCCCCAATCCAGGGGTCATTGACATCGAGGGATGTCCCTCTTGGTAGCTGCTGGATGGCAGCTGTCAGCTCCAGGGGTCACGTCCACAGGTATGTGCAATCACTGGAGTCTGTTGATGAATTTCAATCGATTCACTGCCGTTATGAATAGAGCTCTGGAAGTGGTTGATTAGGGGGGCATTTCAGCCCCAAGGGTCTGTTTCTAGCATTGATTAGTTCAAACCAGGGCTTCCATACCTTTAACAGTGAAGTTTCAGGGAGTTCCTGGCTCTGTATTGATTCTTTCCTCTGCTTAGTCTGTGGTATGTAGGTGCTAATTGCCACTCGTTAATTTGCTTATCCAGACTGGTTACTGTGTTACACAATTAACCATGATTTATTTAGGGACCCACTCCATACAGAGATTCCTGCCTTTGCTAACATTGTTACATGGTACAACTTACTTTTAAACTTAAAGTATATTTGTAAAAGCATCTACAAGCTTTATTTTCACTACAGGTACACCTTATATAGAAATAATAATAATATACTAAAAGAAAAAGAGAGAGGAAGGAAGAAAAGGTAGAAAAGAGAAAGCATCCCCAGAAGGGGCTTTTGCCATATGGAGGACCTTCACATTTGAGGAGTGGGGCAGTCAAAAATGTTTCTTGCTACATTGGATCATTGTTCACTACCACCAATGAGAAGATCAAGGAAATTATTGCAAGGATCTAAACTGTGACTAAAAGAGTTGCAGCCCTTAATAGACATTTCAGCTCTAAAATACTGTCCAGATGAATGAAATTGCAGCTATTAACACCATTATAAGACCTGTAATGATGTATGGGGGTAAGACTGAGTGGAAGATGCTTCATGACCAAAAGAAACTTAGTTGTTTTGAAAATAATGTTCTCAGGAAGATAGTTGGATTGGTTAAAGACCCAACAAGAGTAAAGTGGAAGTAAAGAAGTAACAAGGAACTATGAAACAGCATGGAACAACCCCTCATTAAAAGTGTGGTGCATGCACAGCAAGTTAGCATTCATCAGCCATATGATATGAGTTAAAGAATTTAGAAACATCAAAATCAGTTGTAATTATCAACTGATAGGATGAGGTAGGCCTTGTCAACGGTTGATGGACAACATAAAAGGAGACCTGAAGGTACTTCATGGGAGAGGTGATAGTTTATGACAGACAAGAATGGAGATGCATCAGCAAGGAAGCCGAAGCAGTGCTGGTCAGCCATCAGAAGTGGGAAAGTTTTAACACATTGTTTTTAACTGGAAAAAGGGCTCATTTTAATAAATTAAATATTGTTTATGCAATGTATTAGACTGAAGCGAAGAGTGCCATTTTGTCAGAAACATGAGCATTCCAGTACACATTTTCAGGACTTTTCACATATGGCATTTTGTGTTAACATAGCTGGCAGTTCAGCAAATCTTTAATCCTCTCTCTTTCTTTTCCATGCCAATATGGGGTATAACGCCATCACACTTAAGGGCTTGTGCTGTCTTCTTTTGTCATGTCATACAAGTGTCTTCTTTCAAATAAAGTAAATAATAATGCATAATAAATTTTGTGAGATGGTATTACATAGGGAGGTGATCTGCATATGACCTATACTGGACACAAAAATGACTAGCAATGGCTCTCTGCAATTACGATGGATTATGCTACGGATATTCTATAACAACTCAGGGGAGACTTTCCTAATTATCCTTCCTAGGAGATTCAACTGTGATACTGGTATCTTCCTGTGCAATGGATTTCAGTGAGAATACTGGTTGAAAACACCCTGGGTTTGCCCTTTATCCACAGGCAAAAGGATCCACCTGTGAAAAATAGGCCTACTTAGCTCTGAAAGATAGGCATTTAGCCTTTTATTTGAATAGCTAAATATGGATATCCATCACCTGTTCTTCAAATCAACCTTCCAATCCTGTGAGGTGGATGGATGGCATGTTAAATTATGTATTAACAGCAATTCAGGGGTTTGTTTTGGGGTTTTTTCCTCTAGTAGAGAAAGTGTGTGTATTACAAGAACCACCACCCACAGCTGCTTGCTCAAACATCTAGGACTGATTGTAGGAGTCTAGAAGGCTAGATATTCAAGTTTGATCTGTCATATCTACAGCAGTAAACTTGAAAGAGTGTACATTCAGTTTTTCAATCTATTATGAGGGAGAATATGTATCCTTGATACATGGTTTTGTGTTACATTTCCATCATTTTTCTACAAGGAAACAAACAAATCCTAATTTTGTAATATCTATATGTACTTCAGCTATACGTGTACTTGTATGTAATAAATCATTCCTAATGCACATATATATTACATTATATAATTTTAACCACAGGTAATTCAAAATAGAAATAAGCTATATGGACGTTTCCTCCCTCTTTTAACTCTCTAGTGCCTGACTGCTCTTTCAGTTGTCAGATTATCTCAGTAATTTTACATTAAACTTCTTGGAGATGGTGGTATGTGGTGTTCTTAATTCAGACAGGTAACTGTTTTCTTGTTTAGCACTACCATTGGAAACTGTGTTAGGAATGGATGAAAGGGCTACGAATTCAGCTGACAGGGCGGAAATGCTGAAAAGGCATTTTTACAATTCAGCAGGGAGAATGCTATTTAAAGGCTATCATTATTTGGGATTCTACTCCAAACAACCATTTCTTCAAAGCCCACACGGTCCATTGTTCACCTTTAGCCAAAAGGGTATATTAACTTTATACCCCACTTAAAATTTCGTCAATTCATGGAATCCAGGAAGGAAAGCCAAGTTACTCATGACTGGGTATTGCTAAATGGCTGTATCACCAACAAAGAGTCAGAGACATATCAACTATCCTCAGTCAGATAATTTTTTCTCCACTATTGCATTGTGAAAAATTATCTGCTTTTTCACATGGCATGTTTCATTTTGCGTGTGTAATGAAAATAGTATATCAAGGCAACAATTGACTCTGGTGACAGTGATATGAGACTTGCTGTCTTTCGTTAATAGAATTCCCCCTCCCTCCGAAAGGAAGATAGTCAATGCAATGATAGATTTTATGCCAAGCTAAAGAGCTCAGTATTTTTGATGGTAATGTTACAAAAGCAATATCTTGTCCTGTGGTATTCAATGCCCTTGACTTTACGGGCTATATTGCTATACTCTGATGCAGCTGAGACTGAATGAACTCAATGAGACCAATGAAGTCACCTATAAAAAGAGTTGCATAGAAGCAAGAAAAAGTTATAAAAACAGTTTAAATACTAGGCTGCCTGCACTTCCACCTATCCAGGGGCTAGGTTACCATAACTGCTGCTGACACCAGTTCTTGAAAGAAAAATTGAACAGGCTCCCACTGAAACCAACTGGAGATAGAGATTATATGAAATCTAGTTACTAAAAAAAGAAAAAAATTAAAATCTCCAATTTGTACATGTATTACCTGCCAGTATTAGGCGAGCCAAAAAAATTCCAGTAAAAAATATCTATGAACTTTAAGATAATTCAGTTTAAACAATTTTAAAAGACTCATTTCCCAAGAGAATTTTTCATGAAGGTTTATATCCCACCTGTACTCATTTAAACTAAGGAACTGATGGCCCTCAAAAATCTCAGAATGAAGATATTCCTTACTTTAATAAAAGTTAAACATTTGTAGAGTTTGGGAGGAAAAAAACCAAGCAAATATTGGCCTTTTAGAGATATTAACATATGTTTAATTATTATTTGTAATGACTATTATGAATAATATACATAGTTATTCATCATTGCAATATATGATTAATGCACATTTATATTTAAAAAAAAAGACTCAGGAGCTGTTTCAAGAAAAACATCATACTGAATTCCCAGAAAATTAAAAAGCAACAATCTCTCAAAATGTTCTGCACCCATTAAAAGAAATCTGACATGAGCATAAGGTCCAGAATATGAAAGAGCATTATATTTCTATACTTATTATAAACCTTTAGTGCTGGTGGTAACAATAAGTGCAGAGGAAAGCTGAGTCAGTACATACAGGATAAAAATACACATAGGAAAACCTCACTAAAGGGTACTAATACCAAAGAAATGGATATAAGTAATTGACTTGTCCAAATTAGCCAGCAAAGGCTCTACTATACTTCAAAAGAAGTCAGTGGCAACTATCTTACGAACAAAAGTGAAAGTAACAGCAATTCATTTCCAAATGCACTTTTCCAATACATCTGGTAATTCTAACTTCATCTGCATACGTAACATTGCTTCATAACTTACTACTAGGCTAGGGATAGAAGTTATACATAAACCAGTTTAAGTGATCAGAAACTGGTGTAAACCTGTAACAGAGCAGAAGTTCAGTGCACATAAAATGCCTTCAAACTGGCTGAACCAAGTTTAACATAAACCTGGATGGATGTAGTCATTGGTGACGTATAGGGGGTGCACGTAAGTACATGTGCACTCTCTGAGATTGTCAATGCACCCCCCGAAAGAAGCAAAGATGACACGGTAGGTGGCACCTGCAGGTGGTTGCTGACCACCAGTCAGCACTTGCTCCCTCCCCCTGCACTGCGGTAACAATCTGTGGGCAGTCACCATGCCCCCCCAGCCTCCGGGAGCATGCGTCTTTCATGGATGTATTAATCACACTTAACTGATCTAGGTTAATCTGATTTATGGAACTTCTGTCCCAAATCCTTGCCTGATTCAAGTCACTTCACAACCCCCCAGCATCCCAGGATGTTTTGCACCCCTGGGCTGTGCTGTCTGTGCCAGCAGAGCAGGGCCTGTCCTGCCCCCCAGCTGTTACAGAGCTAAGGCAATAAAACCTCTGCTCCCTAGGCTGCTTCCTGCCTGGGCCTGTCAGCCTAGCAGAATGGGGGTGGAGAACAGATCCACAGACCACTTTAACCCAGGTCTGCACAGCACAGGGGAAGGGAAAGCCCCCATAGTGGGGGCTATTTGCCCCCACCCCCACAACTCAGGGAGCTTGGCTGGGATCACCCCAACCCTGCTGCTTCACCAGCCCACAGACTCTCTGAGAGGTGTGGGGGGACAGATGGGAAATCATCCTTGGCCTGACATGGCCCCTCTAGCAGGGGTCTACATGGGAACCCCTACGGGAGAGCGGGGGGCACTTTTCCTCATGGCCCAGGAAGCAGGGCTAGGGAGATATTGTCTGCTGGCTCTCCCTGAAGCTGAATCGATGCAACTCAGAAAAACCCACAAAAATTGAACTGATTCTGCTTCAGGCTTTTTGATCCTCTCTATTTAGCCCTAATGTTCTACAAATTACCTGTGTAAATAATGAAAATGGACAACTACAGGCTAAGAGAAAAGATTACGTTTTCTCTAGTTCCTATTAAGTATGAAAGATTTGATTTTTTTTTCATTCCCATTTTTAACCTGAGCTGGAATAACCACCTCCCCGCAAATCCTATGTTTGTATATACCAAGTAGTATAATATTCCATGTTAGTATAGACTGAATATAATGCTCTAAATGTGCATAAGAACCAGGGCAAAGGACAGACATTTTATCTATTTATTTGTGAATGTCTTTTTGATCACTTCTAGTTTCTATGAAATGAAATGGATATATAGTTCTCCTACTACTTTTGGTATTTCTTAGAAATCCAGCATTGAAAAAGTAAAGAAAAACATAACACCCTCATTTCATTGTGCTCAAATTCACCACAGTGTATTATAAGCCCAGTAAAAATACTTTTGCCAATCAGTCATCTTAGCAGAGAAATTTTGTAGGATGTGAAAGATTGTCACAGGTCCTCTATGAGCCGATTCTAGCTAATTGCAATAAAAAAAAAAAAAGAAAATAACACACTCTGTACTGTTCGACCTGTTAATAACATGGATGTATTATGAATGAGTGAAGTAATTGGTGTTCGCCTGTTATTTATACATTAGACTGAAAGTAAAAGGCCAAATATCTGGGGAAGTGACTGTAAATTCATTTGAAAAACAGCTCCAACTAAAGCTACTTCTACCCAGCTGAAGGACTAACATGCATGATGTAAACAAATGGTATCTGAAACTTAGCAGAGATAGTTAACAATTGGTGGCTTTAGAGTTTTTTTAAGCAAATAGAGCCATGGACGTAAAACTTTTTAAGATTTAATTTTATTTTAAAATTTAATTTTAGTTTACCTTAAATATATCAGGTCACATCCATAAATTTGATCCCAAACCAAGCCATTATTTCCTAAATATGAATATAGTCATACATCCTGAATATAAAAGAGGCATATGAGAGTTAAGTCATGTGCAAAAACATGTTTTACAGCAATGGTTCTCAACCTTTTCTTAGACTCAAGGCACTTCTGAAAAAAAAGCCAGCTCCTACCTTTCACTCATTTTTTACTATACAAATATAATAGATCTATTTTTTCTGTCACCAGGAGCTAAGAAACCCCACACCAGGTCAGAAATGTTTTTGATACTATAGATTCCTATTTGAAATCTCCGGGTTTACTTCATGAATCATGTGCAGCTATTGACAGAACTGACAGTGCTCATATTGCACCCCACAGCATTCTTAAAACCATCTTGTGTTACCCTGTTTGAGAATCATTCAGTGAGAAATAAGAAACAGTCCATGCCTCAAAACCATTCTCGACTCCTTAGTCACACAACTGTCACCTAGGACTGATTTCCTGCTTACAGAAATATGTCAAACTTCTGAACCATTCGTACAAAAAACAATTTAAAAAAAGGATAAACCCACCAAATTGATTAGTTTTATTTATTCACTATCTTTAACTCTACAGAATATATTTACTAATAAGAATAACTTAATTCATTACTTATGCTAAAAACATGTCCTAGAATATGGAAATTAATTCTTAGAAACCATATTTCAAACTACAAACACAAGAGCTACTGGTCTCTTGCTCTTGGCTTTGAACAAATGATAAAGCTGCTTTCTGTAAAGCTCCCATTTTTTTGTGGATATGTGTGCAAAATATAAGTACCAATGGACTATAACTGTTGGTAAAAACTGATTCTTTATAGGTGAGTATCTCCCACTAAATCACTTTTAAAAATGGTATGGTTCTTCAATTGCTAGTAATATTTTATATAGGCTTTCTTAGATGGCTACTTTATCTGTATTATACAGAAGTGTAAGGCTATATCGTAAGAAGCAGCAGAATTAATTTTCAGAGTAGTGAGTTTTTGAAATGAGAAATTAAAAGAATACAAATATTCAAAGGACATAGTGAGGTAGGCCTTTTGTTAAACTGCTTGAATCTTGCAGTTCTAGTCAGAGAAACATAAGCCTTCTAACTAGAATATGAAGTTGCAAAAAAGGAGTACTTTGCATTCTTTAAAACTTTTTAGCTGAATCTGAATACAACTGAATAGCACCTTCCACGAACATCAGAGTTTTTAGGCAAAGAGATTTTAATCATATTCATTTAGAAAAAAAATATCAAATTATATTAAAAATTAGAACCAACAGTACAAGACTAGCTTTTAATATTAAAAAATTAGGTTTAGATCACTTTGAGCCATCTAACAATGTTGGAAATATTTTTTCTATAGCATCCTATGACAATTTAGTAATTAATTGAAATCCACCTCTAAGAAACTGCTTGTGATTGACCACAAAATAATCCTTTAATTATTTGGCTCCTTTTGAACACTTTTGAATTTGCTTTTCCCATTGCAATAAAAATATTTAAGGCTACATTATAGAAGGTGGAAGGAACAGGCTAAATGCAGCAGTTAGTGAAAAGGAGAAGTTAGCAATTTGTTCATCTATAATAATTTTGACTGTGCTCTATTTTTTAATAATACCCAGTGCCCCTTAAAATGCACTGATTAGCAGTAAGTAAAAAGAGTAAGTGCTAAGGTTATGCCATACTGATAGTATCACTATTAAAAAGATAACTACTCCTAGTTTTGCACATGTATAAAAAGAAAGGAAATGTGAAAGAATGAGTGTACCTCAATTTAATATAAATTTCCAGAAACAAACCCCATAGTATCGCACTGTAACCTCCGTAGCCATTCCTTCACTGACTTCAGTTATGAGCCGTAATCAAAAACAGCCTTAAAAAAATTTCAAACTATGGAACAAAAAAAATCATCCACAAATTGCATTTTGTCGTCATGGCCACAGAGACTATGACTGTAAGTAGACATCTCATATACAGTTATTTGGCCTGACTGCCCTGGGTTTTGACCAGGAGTAAATAGGAATGGCACAAGTCATTTACACACATCACACTTCCAAGCTGCACTGCTGTTCCTTTGCCAATAGGTGACCTGCAACAGCCCACAGCCTGACTGATTTGTCCCAGAAAAAAAAAAACGCAGTAGTCTTACAGATATGCACAGCTATGTCCCAGTGTCATGAACCTCACCAAATCTTCGTGGAAGGGTGGGGGAGTCAGAGGGCATTCATGGGTTTTATCTTGTGTTTATTGTATTGATGTTGCATGCATATGGGGTTTTTAATATATGTGAAGTAAGTCCAGAGTGTTTAAGCATTAGGTATATAATCACTTACACAGGCACCTGGGCTTTCACCTCACTGGTGCAGAGGGAGCCCAGGATTGTGAGCCCAGGCTCCGCTTGAACTGACAAATAGAAAGGGCATAACTGGGATCTTACGATTTTCAGATTGGGGATGCTTCTTGCCAAGCATGCATGATATGGCTGGAGGTGCAAGTTGAGATCAGATCCCACTACACTTTTAAATGAGCATATGGGCCTTCAGTGAAATAAATGGGCCAAATTTTCCCATGGTGTGAGGTAGTGCTTATGCTAAGCAAGGCCTAGCATTAAGAACAATGCATTAAAACTCCCAGAATGCTTCAAGGAGGTTGAGGAGTCAGCGATTGACATTCTGGTAATCACTTTCTGACCCTTAGATGAAAATGCTAACCTTCTGACCCTTGGACAATGATAAAAATAGCAAGCAAGCAGCTTATATTGTTAAAACAGGAAACCGCATGGCTAAAC